>NC_064852.1:146336007-146641840 GCF_024139225.1 Suncus etruscus | reverse complement strand
TAGTGTACATGTATAGGTTTTTAGGATTATTTTCTTATCATTCCTTTGTATACATTGTTCATTGAGCAGCTTTGTATAACTTTCACATAGAAAATATTCTTTTAAAAATATAGTCCACATGAGCAGCTCATGCCTACACAAACACCTACAACCAACACACGTGTTGACCCATGCTTGGTGGCCCTTCATGCCCCCATCAAACTATGGACTGTTGCGTGATACCAGAATCAGCTTCAGCATAACACCTAGTTCAAGGACAATATAGGGTTCCGTAATGCCACAAAACATGTCTCAAACTCAACTATCACCTGTTGTCTTCAAATACCCTTGTTTTCTTTTTTTTTTTCTTTTTAAAACATAAAAGGGTCACATGTATCTCTTTTGTATATCTCAGATGTATTCCCTTAACATCTATAACTCTTTTCAAATATCCTCATCTGTGACAATTTTGCCCACTAGATTAGTTATTTGATTGTTTGATTCTCCCCCTGTGAGATCTGTTTTATAAGCAATACTGGTAGAAGAGTAACTCTGTATAGATTTCACGTTTATACCAAGTTACGGGAAAGGTTGAACTTTATTCATTGGCCCCCAGATGCACCAACAATATCTTGTGGCATTGCTTCTCTTTTCCATAGGCACATTAAAATGGGAAAATAATACATATGCAAACAAGTTCTTATCTAATAGAGATGGGAACACAAATTTGGTAATGCAATTAGGCCTTTTACCCTGAACATTGGCATAATGATTTGGCTCAGGCCTCAGGAGAATGGGCATCGCTCACACACACCTGAACTATGGAAACAACCACAATTGTCTTTAACATTCCCAGGATCCAAGCCTCTACCAGAGAAGACCTACCACTGCTTTGGCATTGACTTACTCCAAAGAGTACTCCCAACACCCAGGCGACTCAGCAACAAACTGCATGCAGGGCAGATTGCTCTGCATTTAATGATATGCTGAAACTAGAGGATGCTCCACATCAGCCTGACATCAATGAAAGAAATGCACAGAACCCAGAGTCTTTAAATATAAAAGTCTGATACCAACTATAGCAAAAGTGTGCAAAAGTTTCACTGGGACCTTGAGAATGACTGGAGTTGGATAACCTGGTATGCCTGGAACCCAGAGTCTGTTTTATGCCAATAAACTTCTGGGGTGAGGCCTTTTTGTAATCAGGTCAAGGATTTTTTTTTCCATTTTCTCCATTTTTCTGGACCTATGCAAACATTGGCGATTGTCACTATCACACCTTTACTATATTTTTTTACTCTTATCCTTTAAGGAAAAAAAATACAACTTACTGAACTTAAAAACAAATTACTGTAGTAGAATGCCTGTCTCGAATACAGGCAAGGTATGGGAATGGGGGAGGGGGTAATGTTGCACTGGTGAAGGGGGGTGTTCTGGTTATGACTGTAACCCAAATATGATCATGTTACTTAAATAAAATATATATTTAATAAAAAATATATAGTCCACAAATTTTATTTGCTCAGTTAAGAGAACAGTTTTGTGAACTTTTTTTAACCCATAGCCAATTACTCCCTTTAAAGGCTACATTAATTTTAACATCATATAAATACAGTACTTATGATGTCCTTAAACATAAGTTATTTTTCTTTGATTTTATTAATAAATATACAATTTTTACTTCTGAGGGGGTGCTCACACAACAATACTCAGGACTTTCTCCTGGTTCTGTGCTGAGAAATCACTCTGAAAGGACATGACCAATCATTTAGGGTGCTAGATATCAAACCCGGTTTGGCTATGCACAATGCAAGTTCTCTACCACTCTATTATCACTCTGGACCTTAAATATGCAATTTATTTTTTTGTTTGCTCTTTGGACTATACCTGGTGGCACCATAATTTCTTTAGCCACCATTTGTTCTTGGGCACTTATGTTGCTTCCAGATTCTTACTATTGTAAATAGTGCTGCAATGAACATAGGAGTGCAATTGGCATTTTTATGTGTGTGTTCCTAGGGTGTATATATATATACATATATATATGTGTGTGTGTGTATATAGGTATATATGTGTATATATACCTATATATCTATGGCTGTATTGCTAGATCATATGGGAACTCGATTTTCATTTTTTTTGTGAAATATCCATATTGTTTTCCAAAAAGACTGGACAAGTCATCATTCCCATGAGCAGTGAATGAGAGTCTCTTTCTCCTCACATCCATGCCAACACTGGTTGTTCTTTCTCTTTGGGATGTGAGATGATACCTTATTGCTGTTTCGATTTGCATTTTCCTGAGTGAGTAGTGATTTGCAGCATTTTTTCATGTGCTTCTTGGCCACCTGCATTTCTTTGAGAAAATTTCTCTTCATTTCATTTGCTGAGTTCTACCAGTGCTTTTTTATATTTTAGATATTATCAAATACACCTTATCATATGGGTATTGGGCAAATAGCTTCTCCCATTCTGTATGTGTAGCCTTTACATCCTAGTCACCATTTTCTTTGAGGTGCAGAAGCTTCTGAGTTTAATGTAATCCTATTTTCTTCCATGAAACACATGGTGTTTCTTTCTTGAAGATGCTTAAAGCTTCAATGTCATGGAGTTTCTTGTCTACATTTTCTTCTATGTACTTTTATAGTTTTGGGTCTGATATCAAGGTCTTCATATTTAAAGAGGATCTGTTTTTATCCCAGTAGTAAACTGTTTTTAATGACTACTGCTCTATAGTCCAGTTTAAGGTTGGTGAAAGTGATTTCTCCCACCTTCTTTTTCCCAAGAATTGCTTTGGCTATTCCTGGATGTTTATTGTTCTTAATAAATTTCAGGAGTGAGTGACTTTCTTCTCTGAAAAAATTTCATGACTATTTTATAGAGATTGCATTCAATCTGTACAATGTTTTGGGAAGTACTGCCATTTTAATGATGCTAATTCTCCCAATCCATGAGCAGGGTATATGTTTCCATTTCCTCGTGTCCTCTTTTATTTCTTGAAGCAGTGTTTTGTAATTTCTTTGTATAGGTCTTTCACCTCTTTAGTTAAGTTGACTTCAAGGTACTTGATTTTCTGAGGCACAATAAACACCTCCTTTTTCTTAATTCAGAAGTAAACATAAAAAACATAAGACTAGCAATATAAAAAGCAATAGCTTTTCTTGGTATCTTATCACTTAGATAGCTGTGAGATTTCCTCTGATTTAGTTGCCCTTAGTTGTCTATCAAGGAAGATCAGGAAGATATAGGGAGATGCAGAAAAATCTCTTTATTATATATAATGTGAAATTTTAAAAATAATTTCTATGTTAACTCTAAAATCTTTCCAATTTTAATTTTCATAATAATATAATGGGGAGGTTGTTAAAATGGCTATTGTGGAGTAAACACCAACAGGGTACCAGATATATCATATATATGACAGTATAATCTAATTATTCTCAGTCCTAAAAAAACTATTTTTCAATGAGACAATTGCAGTAGGACCTGTGTTTTATTTAGATGACCTGAAAGCATTCATCTAATTTCATACAAAACAACAATGTCAAACATGAGAGAAAATGTAGTTCACTTCATGTCTCTTTAAATACTTAGGGCTATTTATTCATAACAAAATAAAGATGTCTATTGCTTTTAATGGGTAAAATAAAAAATTCTTTCTTCTTATGAATTTTGTTTTTTACTAATATTGAATGAGAAAACTCAAGGTAAAAATCCATCATTACCCTCTGTTCTGCCAACTTAATTACAGATTAGAGAATTTATTATTTTTTCATAATTTAATCAGATTTAAAACATGGAACAATAAAATATAGTCTATTTGAGAAAATATTAAAAATATAGAGTATGACTCTATTTTTGCTAGAATTTTTGATTCCATGGAATTACTGGTAGTTTTTTAAATGCTTGTTAGGAAACTCAAAAAAGCTTGTTGCTGATAGAAAATTATTTTATTTCTTAATTAGCTATAAACTTTAATTAGAAAGAAACAAGCCTGATCTCTACATTGCCCTTTCAATGGTAAGAAGTTGTACAGAGAAAATATAATGCTAATGTTGTGATGTAGGAACTCTGTGAAGGAAAGTGAGATAGTTTCAATATAGCTATGACTTCATATATCACTTAAGGTGGGATCACAGTAGATATAATTCTTCCAACTACAAGGTAGGCTTATTTATTCATTACTAACCACTGAGCCATGCATAGGGAAATTGTATCAAGAAAATCTCAGTCAGGACTGTTATCCTTGTCCATGAGTTCAGGTTCTTTATTTTTATTTTAGATATGAAGAATAAGTTATAGACAGACTAGAAGAAGCAGTTTCTTAAAAGCAGTCATATACATGCAATTGTCAGAGTGAAGACATACTCTAAAAAAAGAGAATTATTGTTTCTAGATGAAATTCTCTATTTTAAACTTCTTACTTCTTTTTGTTTGTTTTTGGCCCACCTGGCAGTGCTCAGGGTTACTCTTGTCTGTTCTCAGAAATTACTTCTGGTAGGCTCTGGGGACCATATTGGATGGTGGGGACAGATTCTGGGTCAGCGATGTGTAAGGCAAACACTCTACCCACTGTGTTTTATTATTCTGGCCCCTTAACTTCTACCTCATATAAAAATGGTAATAAATTAATAAGTGGAATATATATGGGATTTTAAAGAAAGTTTTGAAGATGGGGATTTTTGAATGTCAAAGCAAACACCCAGAGTGTATGCATACAGTGGTTGTTTTCTGAAATTGTCATATCAATTGTAAATTGTCACATAAAAATTAACATGATTTTTATAAATATATTATAATAGGCATATCATAATGTTGGAGGTTATCCATAGGTCACTTTCATTTGATTCGAACTGATTTTAGTCTTGATTGTGTTCACCTTTTGGTGTCCAGTATTTTTCAGAATTATATTATACTTCTGGATGTGGTATACAGGCTTGCAAATAAAAGCCTGAGCAAAATGAGAACAAAGGAAAGATGGAAAGAGGAGGTGAATAAGTTGATATGCTAAGAGTCAGGCTACAATAATTGTCAATCCTTGATAGGTGTATATAAATGTTACTTAATGAAATAATAGGATGCTGTAGATAAGCTCTGCAGTATATACTAAATTTTTTTCCATAAAAATAACTTTCTAACATGTTCTGCATTTAGGACAATTGTACATCACATTCCCAGGGGCATTGTCCTATCTCAAAATGGAGGTTCACTTTAAAGAAATCCTTCTTTTATCAAATAGTCATCCTTCCTAAGGAGAATATTTTCATTTTCTCTTGTGTTATCCAAACTCAAGACAGAAACGTAATTATCACTAACCTGATATTACCAATCTGATAATATTTTCTAGCTGTAAAAAAGAAGTAAAATTTAGCTTTTAGGGAATTGATGCATAGAGATTATAATGTAAAGCCACCTTTTCAGATTTGTAATGTGGCTAGTTTGGATCTCAGAGAAATATGATGATGCCTTTGTGTTCAATTTTTCAGTAAGTTTTTTGCAAAGGAAATACTGTGTTAAGCAAACTAGCAGTAGACTTTCTGGTTAAAATAATTTGCTTTATTCTTGATTTAATTATTTCCATTTACGAGGGGTCTCAAAATCGCAGCCCACAGGCTGCAAATGGCCCTCCGTACAACATTTTGTGGCCCTACCCTAGAGGAATCTTTTTTTGTTTTGTTTTGTTTTGTTTTGTTTTAGTTGTTTGGGTCACACCCCCCAATGTTCAAGGCTTACTACTGACTTTGCACTCAAGGATCACTCCGACTTTGCCTCCTGCGACCCCCAGGTAAATTGAGTTTGAGACCCCTGAAACAGTATGCTACAGCAACCAATAATAATTCTCTTGAGTATCTAATGCTAAATTAATTCTTCTAAGTATTTTGAGAAAAGTTTAAGGTATAGGTTATAATATAGATTCTGGCTAGATGATAAATTGAATGTAATTAGGAACATATTTGAATATTTAAATTTAGATAGGAAGGTGAAGGTTATCCATCCTTTGATATTATAAGCGTATATAGGAATATATGTGCATTACAAGCACATATACACATGAAAGAACATAAAACATATAATTTAAATCATAATATTTAATTTATAAAAGTAAATATATTAGGGAAATAGAAAGCCTGTCTAGAGTACAGGTGGGGGCGCCGTGGGGAGGAGGGATATTTGGGACATTGGTGGTGGGAATGTTGCACTGGTGATGGGCGGGATGTCCTCTTATATGACTGAAACCCAACCACAATCATGTTTGTAACCAAGG
Organism: Suncus etruscus; assembly: GCF_024139225.1. Lineage (NCBI taxonomy): Eukaryota > Metazoa > Chordata > Mammalia > Eulipotyphla > Soricidae > Suncus > Suncus etruscus. The sequence goes on along the minus strand of NC_064852.1, from coordinate 146,635,596 downwards.
TGTTTAAATAAAAAATATTATTTAAAAAAAGTTAATTTTCAGCCGGCACGGGCTGGCTCCTGGCAGACCTCCGTATGTGCCAGGGGCCACTTGGCCCGGCCTAGGGTAGGGGGGCCCGGACCTGGGTCACCCGACCCCCCTCTCCCCCTTTCCTCCGGATCTCCAGGTGGGTTTCTGGGAGGACCTGATGGGGCACCCTGGGTTTTCCCCACTCCCAGGCCAGCTGCGGAGATTGGCCTAGGGTGGGGCTTGAGCTCCTGAGATTGGCTTGGGGGGTGGTGTTTGATCTGTGGGGTGGCAGATAGTTGTTCAGTTATACTCAGGCTATCACTGGCAATTTCATACTAGTCTACATGATGCAAACCGCGCGGGGGCTAGCGCCCCCGCGCGAACGTATTCTCCTCCCAACCATCAGTACCCCCGATTTACCCTTCTTAACTTCAATAATACACAGTTCTAATCTCAGACCAAAGACATACAGTGGATCTAACAATCCCAGGACTATTTAGAAGGACATAAATTGCACACATATATCTTTTGAATATTTTATGTATATTTTCTTTAACGGCTGTAACTCTCTCTATATTCTTTCACCATGGTGTTTATATCCACTTTTCATCTTTTCTTTTCTTTTAAGCTGTTCAATAAGGATTGTTGGTGGAACTGTCCCTCAGTTTAATGCCTATGATTGAACTATGTCATGGAAATTGCTTGTATTGTTCCTATTGCCTCCAGATGCACCAATAACGCTTCATGGCATTGATCCTTCTTTGCATAGACACATTAAAATAGGAAAACACTATACCTACAGATAAGTTCTTATCTAATAAATCTCAGTACAATGTACCTTACACCCTGAACATTGATATAATGCCCTGGCACAGGCCTCAGAAGAATGGGCATCCTCTATTCACGCCAGAACCAGGCAAGCTATCTACGAAACATCCAAGGTCTTTTATAGCAACAGCTGGAAGCAGTCCTCTACCAGGAAAGACACTACCAAGGGTCTGACATCGACCTCCTAAAAAGAGACTTCCGTTTACACTGAGAAGAAGAGGAAGCAGTCCTCTACCAGGAAAGACACTACCAAGGGTCTGACATCGACTTCCTAAAAAGAGACTTCCGTTTACACTGAGAAGAAGAGGAAGCAGTCCTCTACCAGGAAAGACACTACCAAGGGTCTGACATCGACCTCCTAAAAAGAGACTTCCGTTTACACTGAGAAAACTTGACAACAACAATGACCTGCTCTACAGGACATGGTTCTCTCTAGTGCCCCTTAAGTGTGAGGTGAAACGAGAGGATGCTCTGCACCATCCTGACTGCAATATGGGATATGCAGACTCCAGGACCTTTAATACAGAAACATGATACCAACAACAGAGACTATGTGAGGAATGAAGGTGTATTGCCACTACAGACGATGACTTGAATTGGACAAACTAGTTTGCCTGGAGCCTAGAGTCAGTCCTGTGCCGGGAAACTTCAGGGGTAGGGTCTCCTTGTATTTAGACCATAATTTTTCTTTCCATGTCCCTTATATTTTGGTGGGCCTATGCAAACAAATGCCACTCTAACACCATTTTTTACTATTTTCCCTTGACTCCAATCCTTAAGAAAAACAACCCACTAAAACTTTTGAGGTTAACTTAAACTAGTAAGCATGTGCATGGAACTAGATAAATGTACTTTGCCCTCAATGTTTAAGGAGTTACATAAGTCTAATCTCTTTGGATTATATTGTGTGCTGCTAAGAAATAGTATGTAATACAACTGGGAATTTGAGGGACAAATTAATTGTATTGTACATGGGTTCAGTTTTGTTTTTCTTAATTTTCTTTGGTTGAAAGATCAAGGCTGGGATATCATCGTTGGGACTACCGAGAATTCTGCTTATGGGTGATTGCACTTCCACTGTAACTTTACTATGTCCTCTTTCTTTGCATCTTTGTTGTCATAATTAAAATTAATAAAAAAAATAAGAAAAAAAAAGTTAATTTATATAAACTTATTTATATATTTAATTCATAAAACAAAAAAAATAAAAATAATTCTATGTATGTCTATATATGATTCTATTCAACATCAATGACTAATATAGTTACTGTCATTTGTTATTATATATGATTATTTGCTTTGTGGAACCACTTAGCAGAACTCAGGGCTCACTCCTGACTCTAAGTTCAGGGGTGATTCCTGGTGGGTGGTTCCAGTATTAAACCCAAGTTGACTATATAAAAAACATGTAATTACTGTACTAAAAACATAAAACATGTTACACTATAACTACTGTTATATTGCTCTGGTGCTACAACTGATATGTAAAGGGTATTTAATATCTAAAATGAATTTATTTTTCATGACTAAATGCCAGCTAAAAATAGCATTAATATGTCAAGTCATCTATTTTCTTTTATCATTTTATCTAAAGTTAAAAATATTTAGAGGAAAATATATGAAAGTTTTTCTTATATGCAATTTTTTGAACAGGGCATAATCCTCCTCTCCAAAGGAAATGTTCATTTGCTTATAATCAAATTTTAAAATATGAAGAAAAATTTCTTATGTTGCTGATAAAATCCCAAAGAGAATCTCTTCTTCTAATGGACTCATTTTTTTCTATTTTTATGGAATTAAGGGAAAGAAACTCACATTTCTCTTTGGCATCATTTTCCACATTTACTTTCAAACTATTTTTTAAAAAGTATAAATGAGATTTAAACCTTAGATAAGGGTATACATTCTCTCCCCCCCCCCCACACACAGCAGCAGCAGCATCAGAAGCAGCAGCAGTAGCATTTCAATAGTCTAGTTCTTGCTAAAGATAGGAAACAAAGAAAAGGAGAACCATGGGAATCTATATTTTTTAATACTGAAACAGATGGAAATATTTATTTAGACACAGCATCGTGCAGTCCAACTTCCTCACCTATCCTGAAATATGCTCAGATTTAGTGATAATGCTAGTCTGTTACTGCAACTTTCCATTCGTTTTTTTTTGCTTTGTTTTCAAACTTTATAAAGGATAGAAAAACCTCTAATTTAGTATGTTTTCACGGGCAGTTTTTATGCCTGCCTGAGTAGATCATGCTTAATATCTGGGCAGAAAACAATTGTCTCATGTTTCTGAACAGCCACATGCAGGGTTGCTAGACCAACTGTCTTTCAGTTCCCACAGAGATTTCTTTGTCATTTCTTTCAGCCTTCATGCTGGTGGATTAAGGAGAACAAGGCCCTATGTCCAAGAGGGAGGTTATTTGGAGGAACACAGCAAAGCCTGGTAGAATGATCATGGTTTATGGAGAAAGAACATAAAGGCATTATGTTATGTTTCCAGAAAAGAAAGAGAACATGAATTTTGTTTGACTCAAAACAGGCTGGAAGAGGCTTCTGAATACAAGGGACTGTGTTCCCAAGCAAAAGAACCTCAGATGTCTCGAGATGGAAAGAGCAAAGAATTTAAAGGAGGGACCAATTTGATAACGCAGCAGTAGGGCTTTTGCCTTGCACACCGCTGGGTTCGATCCCCAGAGTCTTATATGGTCCCCCAAGCCAGGAGCAATTTCTGAGCACATAGCCAGGAGTAACCCCTGAGCGTCAAAAAAAAAAATCAAAAGAACTTTGTCACTGTTGCCAGTTTTGTGTGTGTGTGTGTGTGTGTGAGAGAGAGAGAGAGAGAGAGAGAGAGAGAGAGAGAGAGAGAGAGAGAGAGAGAGAGAGAGAGAGAGAGAGAGAGAGAGAGAGAGAGAGAGAGAGAGATGTCCTTGGTGGCGTCCAGATGGCATTTTTTGAGTGAGAAGCAAATTATGCTGAGAATTGAGTATGCCTGAGAGTGCAGCATATTGATCGTTGAGGAGGACTGCCAGGGAATTAATGATGGATATTGATCGGTGAATAAGACACAGAAGAGCTAACTAGGAAAAGAAAGACATAACTCGATTGTCCTTGCAAGAATGAAGGCAGCTCGAAATAGATGTCCAGTGTGGGCATTAGTTTAATCTCCCTGATGTCTTCTATTCTCTCTCCAAAAAATAATGGAGGCAGGGGGGTATATCTTTCTGTATAAAATACAGTTCACAAAATTAGAAATAAGGAATGTTAGAAACTAGTGTTTATTGAAGACACTGTTCTAGGCAATCTTAAGGAAAAGTAGGCAACAAATTGGAATAGGCAAAGCAAGGAAATTTAGAATTGCTTCAGGAGAAAAATCTAACTGTGATAATTCATGGGTTTACACGTGGCTCTTTTGTCAAGGCACCTTCTATTTTTGGAACTATTTGGCCAATTCTGAATGCTTCAGTACCTGAGAGAGACTCAGAACACATATTAAAAAAAAAAAAAAAAGCTTCACCATAACTCTCTCATCTCCACCTAAATCTGAGATAAGCTTCTCTCTCATCAACAAATCTTACTTGGTGGACATAACATTTAATAATTTACTTAAATTTCTTGAAATCAATTTCCCCTAAAGCAATATAGTACTTAAAGTTTTCTCAACAGAGACTGTGTGAAAAATAAAAGTGTGTTGGCACTACAGACAATGTCTTGGGTTGGACAAACTAGCTTGCCTGGAGCCTAGAGCTGGTCTTATGCCAGGAAACTTCAGGGGTAGGGTCTCTGTATTTAGGCCAAGGTTTTTCCTTTCCTTGTCCGCCATATTTTGGTGGACCTATGCAAACAATAATTGACACTCTAACACCGTTTTTACTGTGCTCCTTTGACTCTAATCCTTAAAAAAAAAAACCACTTAAACTTTTGAGGTTAACTTAAACTAATATGCATGTGCATGGAAATGTAAAAAATACTATGCCTTTAATGTTTAAGGAGTTACATAAGTTTTATGGCTTTACATTGCTTGTGTGCTGCTAAGAAATATTATAATGTGGGCCCGGAGAGATAGCACAGCGGCGTTTGCCTTGCAAGCAGCCGATCCAGGACCAAAGGTGGTTGGTTCGAATCCAGGTGTCCCATATGGTCCCCTGTGCCTGCCAGGAACTATTTCTGAGCAGACAGCCAGGAGTAACCCCTGAGCACCGCCTGGTGTAGCCCAAAAATAATAATAAAAAAAAAGAAATATTATAATGTATTACAATCTGGGGACTTGAAGGACAAAGTAATTGTACATGGGTTCTGTTTTATTTATCTTAATGTTCTTTGGCTGAAAGTTCAAAGTTAAGATATCAGCAAGGGGACTTCTGATTATTCTGTTTATGGGTGATTGTCCTTCCACTGTAACTTTACCTTGTCCTCTTTCTTTGCATCTTTGTTCTCATAATTAAAAATAAAAAAAATTAAAAAAACCCTGCCCCACACACACCCTTTTTTTCTTTCTTTTCCTTTTATTTATTTATTTATTTTATTTCTTATATTTTAAATAGAGGTTCCCACTTTTTTCATAGAACCTTGGGACACTGATTACTGGTTTTACCAGAGATTTATGCATTTTCCTCCAAAACTAAGAAGGGAAAAAGAAAGGCTGAGGGTCAGGGACCAAGTGTTCTCAAAATCATTGGTGGGGAAAAATAAGGACAGAATTAAATATCCAAGACAAAGTCAATAGATTCTTGACTTTAAATTCAAATTCAAATTCACCAGATTCTTTTGACAATAGAATCAAGAGATTTAAACTTAAAAAATCTAAACGTAATGGGCCTGTTATACACAGGCTAGTGGGCAAAGGGTGGTGATATAGAATGCATTTTGGGTTCATTGGTGGAGGGAGATTGACACTGGGGTGGGAATGGCCCTGAATTATTGTATATCTTAAACTCAATTATTAAGTACTTTGTAGAGCACAATGGTTTCAAAAAATAAAATTAAATTAATAAAAAAGTTTTTTCTTCCTTAGTAATTAGGAAGTCTGGATGAAATTAGGAAGTTTGCATGAACTAAATTTATTTATTGTATTTATTTGGGAGGGGGTTGCATCACACCTAGCAGCTCTCAGGGGTTAATCTTGGCTCTGCCCTCAGAAATCAATCCTGGCAGACTCGGGGGACCGTATGGGATGCTGGGGCTCAAACCATGGTTGGTCCTGGGTCAGCCTCTTGAAGGCAAAAGTCCTACAGATGTGTAACACCCTGGCTTCCAAATGAACTAAATTTTAAAGGTAAATTCTTGATCATACACAATAAAATTTAAGAGAAGAAATTAGCTCTGACCCTGAAAAAATATTTTTTAATCTTGGGCCACACCCAGCAATGCTCAGGGATTACTCCTGGCTATGCCCTCAGAAATCAATCCTGGCAGGCTCTGGGGACCATATGAAATGCTGGGGGATCAAGCCAAATGAATACAAGGCAAACGCCATACAGCTGCACCATTGCTCCAGGCCCTGATCCTGAAAATTTAATAAAAAAATTTTCACTCTACTATTTGTCATCATAAAATATTTTTATTTATAATTTTAGAGTTATGTCCAGCAGCACAGTGGCTAATTGTGGTTCAGTGCTCTGGAGTGACCCCAGGTAGAGCTTCGTGGTACTGAGAATGAAACCAGGATGGCTACATGCAAAGCAAGTGCTATAACTCACGTGCTATTTCTCCAGTACTGAAATTTCATTCTCAGACACTGCTTTTTGGATATTAATGTAGGTATTTTTTTTCTTAAATTTAAAATATATTTCAAGCAGCTAAACCCATAAAACTAATATGGTTTTATTGAGTTAAAACACTTTGTTACTTAATCACAAGTTTAACTTTCTGGCTATCTTCACCAGATAATGGTGCATAATTATGAATTTTTTGTCTTTATCTAGATGATAAGCACTTTTTACAAAATTTCTTTGTCAACTCCATAATATTAGCCCTTTCTCCTCCATTTTATCTCTCACTGGTACCCTGCACAACTTAATTACTGGTCATTCCAAACAAATCATCTCTCCTTTTTGCTCATTACACAATTAAAAAGACTAATTCTTGCCGTGGTGGCTTGCAGACAGTAAGCTTTTTCTCCATCTCAATCTCATCCCTGTTTTTGTTTTTTTTTCTAAGTTATATCTCCTAGATTAGCTCATACATCTCCATCCCAAAATCAAGACTTCCAATACCCTAGTCAGATCTGAATCTGTCTGTACTTTGTGGTATGAATTTAATCATCTAAATACCAAATGAATACAGAACTGTGTCTCTCCTAAATGTTGAGTTTCTTGTTATCTGGACGGTACTAATTACTTCGGAATTCAGTGCTCTGAGTCCAATGCTTAGCACACATAGTTTTTCCACAATAGAAATTTAATGTGTCATGGTCTAGAGACCAAAAGTTAAGAATCAAGATGTTATCAAAACATTTATTCTGGTGTGAAAGAAGGATCAATTTTAGGCCTTTCCCTTTAGTTTGCAGATGGCTATGCTCATGTATGTATGCATTCTTGTTTCTGCTTCCAAATTTTTCAGCAATTAGAAATCCAATAAAACAAATAATTGCTCACCTTAATTACTTTATTTTGGCACAATGAAGACTTTATCCCCAAGTAAGGTTACATTTGGAATTTATTGTTGGTTAAAATTTCAGTGCATGACTTTAGAAGGAATATAATTCAACACCTAACAATATGTAAGACGTAATTAATGTACATGGGATAATTGCACAATTTAAAATATGAAGAATTGCGTTTTTAATCACCTCTGGGGATAGACAATTGAGGCTATGATTGATTAGTTTTTGTTTTATGACAATTTATATGTAAAAGTTTTTGGCAATACATAAATTTGACAAAAAATTGATAAATTATATATTTGTATCCAATAATTATAATAATGTTTCACCTCTGTTAAATATATAAAATGAAAAGGGGGTTTTAATAATTTTATTGTGACCAGAAGTGTATAATAAATCTTTTACAGTAATATTTAAGGCACATAGTGACAATGAATCAAGACCATTCCCACCACCAGGGTTTTCGTCCTCTACCCCTTTTCCCAGCATGTGTCCCATATTTCCCTCCTTTGACCCCTGGAGTGCTAGTGTAAGTTTAAATAAGTTTTCCGTGTGAGAAATGTTTTTTTTTTCTCAGAGTTATAAACTCTGACAAATTTTATTTTTTGCAAAATATATTTCTCTAAGTACTCAAGAACAGGTGACTTTTAAAATGTATAAAATTAAATGACTTTGTCACCAGAGGGAGCTATATGTCACTGAACTTAGTAAAACACAGCAGGTGTCTTATTTTTGAAAATTACTTATATTAATACAAACTAAATTTATAAAGGGGAACATCAAAATATAGGCACACTAGGAATAACTCAAATTTTAAATAGTCACTTAATTAACATTCTTCCCAATAATATAAAAATTCACATTATTTTTTATAAGTGAACATAGAACTATCAAGATTATTATATTATGGGCTATTAAAGACTAAAAAAATCAATAAAAATTTAAGATATGCCAGGTATGTTCTCTGATCATAGTGAAATAAAATTAATAATAATTTTTATAGAAATGATTCCCAAGCATTTGAAAGCTAAATAAGAGCCTTTAAAACAATTTATGATTTATAAAAAAAAATTCAAGTATTCTAACTGAATAAAATTAAAATGTCACATATAAAAATTTATAACTTGTTGATAAAGCCTAGTTTCTAACTTCAGAATCTAGGAACAGAAAAAAGAAAATTAAACTTTAACCCCAGAATAATAACATTATTTAAAATATTAGACTTGAAATTCTAAGAAGTAGAAAACAGAAAATCAGTAGAAAGAACAATGAAATCTAAAGCTATTTTTTAACATATCAATAAGATAAATAAGCCTCTAGCTCTACTAATTGGATGATAAGAAAAACAAGAGACAGAATACAAATGACCTGTTAGGTTACACTTTATTTTACTTAAAACAAAGATCAATCCTGGTTCCTTTGTATGTTTGTTTACCACTTGGATTTACCCCCAAAAAGAAATTGTTTCACTTGTAAAGCTGGGTGGGACTGGCTCAGGATAATCTGAGATATCTTTACTTACTGCTTCATCCAGGGATGGTCTCTGTACTCAATAAAAACTGCAGTTCTGGCAGGCAGCTCACTCTCCATGAGGTAGAAGACTGCCAGACATGTGTTTTACCCTCAGCTTGGTTTGGATTATTTCATGCATGACCCTGATCCAGACTTGTTCTCCTGTGGTTGGATTTACAGTGTGTGAGGTTACTTTACAATGACCAAGATAGGAATGGGAGTAATGATATCATAACAAATTCTATGGAGCAGCTATGAAAGGAGAGGTAAAGAGCCCACATTTTCCAACCTTTGAATAAAGAAAACGAATAACTTTGCTTGGTACTGTCTCTTTCCTATATTGACCTTGGTAGGCAAAAGGTAAAACACTCTCTTTTCCTTCTTTTTTTCTTCGTTCCCCTTTCTTTTTCCAAAGGGATACTTACAGCACCTAAATGGACTCCTCCCATATCCTTTCTTATATTTCCAATAGAGTCACATCACTGGAATCACCTTGATTAGCATCATAATTGGAGGGAGAAAAATGGATGGTACCAAGACCAGACAGTTGTATGTCAATTTGGTGGAAATAAAAATTGATCAGACTTGAACACGAAATCCAAAGTCAACGACAACAGAAACGGTACATGGAGGGAACAGTTGCACTAGCATTAACGGGGTAGAGGAGGGGGAAGAGGGTTGCATTCTGGGAACAGAAGTGCAGGGAGGACAACATTGGTGGTGGGAAAGTCCCTTATTCATTACTACTAAGTACCTTAAATATTACTGTGAAAGATTTGTAATTCACTTTGCCCACAATAAAAAATTAAAAAAATGTAAAAAAAAAAAAAAAAGGTAAAACACTCTCATAGGAGTCTCTATGTAGCTTTTCCCCCTGTATATTCCACTGTATAATACATCGTCTTTGTAACTGACCAGTACATTAGATAAAGCACTTCCTCCCAGGTGTATTCAATAATAAATTGAAACTATGGGGATGCAAATAATTTCAGATGGTTTAAACATAAGCAAAGAAGATAAATAAAGACTATGAATGAATGACCAAATAAAGTAGCAGTGCTGAAAAGCCCACTGGGAGTGAATTATTGGGGACCCAAAATACTAGTAGCTCACTTGGAAGACCTATCAGCAACAACAGGAAGGAATGTCTGCACCATTTTCCTGGCTGAAACCTCTACTCTTTGCTTTACTCTTGCTATCTGTGAGATTGTCTCGCTTAAAAAAGGCCTATCCATCTATATTTGCTATGTGACAATTAATATTTTTGCCTATTTCTATTGTATTTGCATAAAATAAACTTAAAAATGCATTGTATAATTGGGATGAATCCTTTGAGTCTTCTATATGCATTGTAAATACTTTCCACAAGTATTTCATATCCCAGATCATGAGTTGTTCACTTACTCAAGGTCAAGGAAAAGTTTCCTCAAAATTAAAATAAGTAAATAAGTTAAAAAATTATTTAAGGACCTGGAGAGAGGTAAAAAAAAAAAGTTATTTAAGGGCCTGAGCAATAGCACAGAAGTAGGGAGCTTGCCTGCGCATGGCCAACTTAGGAGTGGCATGGGTTTGACTCCCGGCATCTCATCTGGTCCCCTGAGCCTGCCAGGAGTGATTTCTGATTACAGCGGCAGGAGAAACTCCTTAGCACAGTCAGGTGTGGCCCAAAAATAAACAAAAATTTTATTTAAAATAATCCATTTGTCCAAATGATAAGTCTAATTTATCTGCAGTTCTATTTTCTTTTATCAGCTTATCTCTTTCACCCTGCATACTGAATTTTTAAAATAGTCTACCCTGTCCAAATGTCTTTACAAAAGTTAATGAAGGGGGTCATAGATCACTTAGAAATAGAAACTTATACCCCAAAGACTCTTACACACACACACACACACACACACACACACACACACACACACACACACACACACGCATGCACGCATGCGTGCGCACATCCAATTTTCGGAATCCACTTATTTTTTCAGAACCTATCTTGAGACCCCAGCCTGACACTCTGTTCTGCTCAGTATTTTCTAGTTTTTGTGTTTTTGCACCTTCACTGCATGCCTCACTCCTATCTCACCTGACATAGTATAGTCCCTCAACCGATTTTTCTGGCTCCTGTTTCTAATCATCAGCCAGGTGCCAAGGCAAACTTTCTGAAACAGACATCTGAGCATGCATGCCAAACCCCATCAGTAGTGCCTGGAACCAGTTCAGACCGGCTGCCAAGTTCTTGATGATATTCTCCCTTCCCAGCACCGAGTTTAGTAATATCAAATAGGTAGCTTGAAATCAATCAAACTGGAAGTATTTACACTATGAAAATTGGCAAGTGCTACCAGCCTGTTTTTCCCTTTCATTTAGAGATGAGGCTGATCATATAACACTGCCTGTATTTTTAGATGCTTGCATTTCAGTTATTAAAATTCACGCACTTGAGCAAGTTACACCTCTATAATCTAGCTTTCCAAATCCACTTTTTATTATTTCCATGGCAGCCATATTGTAAGCTCTAGCTCTCTCATGATATGAAATGATTTTTTAGATCTTTATTTCAGTGTCAGTCCCAATACTAAGAATTCTCTTTCCAAAGTTAAAATTCACTTTTGCAAATCAATAACAAATATTAAGTTTTGTCAAGCTCACCCTAATTCTCCCACTCAAAAAATCAGTTCCCACTGCAATGCCAGTCATTTGCCCCCACCCAATGGCATTTAATGATTGCCAATAAATGTGCATATCCTCTAGGCAATGGTAATATATTTCTGTCCTAATTTTATTGTTAAGTTCCTTTCAGGCTAAGGCTATTTATCTTTTCAATTCTCAAGATTGAGCATAGAACTCATCCCTTATGCTAAGTATAGAACTTTATTGTAGATGCAAGAAAAGTTTATTGAATTTAATCAAAACCCTTCCTGTTCAGGAACAATTCAACATTTCATTTAGTTTTTAATAGTCTCAGGTAGTGATGTTATAATAAAAGCTATGCATTTGTCTAGTGTTCAGCAAGGTTAAACATGGATCCCAACTATTAACAAATAGAAGATAATATCAACAGAATGTCACATTTGTCTACAAGGCACAAATAAGGATATTCCTGGGTAATTAATTTTTTGCTCTGAAGATTAATTTGTAACCTGCCTTTGTAATATCATTCGACTATATTCTGTGAACTCATTTTGAGGACAGTTATTGGTAAAAACGCTTGTAGGAAAAGGGTTAAGAATGTACTTTTTTTTTTTTGCCCAGTTGTTAGTATTAACTGAGCTAGATGTCACATCTTTCCTGTGACTCATTCTTTACAGCAGTCAGGAAGAATGGATATTTCTATTCCTAAATTCCCAAAGAGGAAAGAAAGGCAAGAGAAGACCGTGGTTTGTTCACATTTAGCAGAAAATGTAAATAGCATATGTACTGGCACAAAGCAAGCAGACAGCATTTTAATTGCTCATCTAACCTCCAGAAAGAGTCACCATCTGTTGAAATTCTGAAGATTAAAAGAGGTAAAACCTGACAACAAGCTGAAAGCACATAATAAAGCATGGAGAATCATCACATGTCTTGGAAAATATTCAGGGTAGAATGTAATTTATCTGCAAGGGGAAAAATAACCTTTTTCATCAATTATAAGAAAGTCCTGAGTAACATTCACATGAGGACAAGATGCAAAATGAAATAAATATAACCTTTGGAAGAAAATTCGCAATGATACTTATTGTTTGTGATTGAAGTAATGCTCCCCACCCCCACTGTCATTTTCTCCCTAATCAACTCATGTCCTTGAAACATTATCTCTGAGATTAGTTATGATCGAAGTATCAGAGTTCATATGAATATTGACTGTCAGAGGATTAAAAAATACATTTCTGCAAGAGTCAAGGTTTTTCACAAATAAGATGTCTGATTATATATATATATTTATGTACATATATGTATAGTTTCACTTTACTATAATAATCATAAATACTTAAGTTGAATTTCAGTCTCTAGGGTATGTGTAACTGTTTGAGAGTTTTGCCCAAGAGTTTAGAGTCTACTACTGAAAGAGAGTTAAGGGTTGACCTCACCCCAAGTCTTTTCCATTCCATGAACCACAGTTGCTCATAAACATATATATATTTATATGTATACACATATACACTTACTTATATATATGCTCCTATGTACATTTACCCATATACATATATATGGGTTTTCAACTCAATCTCTGCATTAATTTTAATTACCCATGTAAATATTTGTTAATGAAAAGAACATCCAAATCTCATTGTCATCATCTTTACAGAAACTTTACAGAGCCCTCTGAGTTGAATGTCATCATCAGTCTCACTGTACCTTGAAGTAAACTATGACAGCTAAAGTGGTGTCTAATCCACTTTGCAGACCAGTTATTAAATGTTCAAGTTGTACTTTCAAGCTAGGCAGTATGCAGTTGACATCTACATAGTTAACCAGAATTTTACATTTAAAGGAGATGCTCTTTAAACTTTATATATCCACATATGTACATTTTATACATAAAAACATGTATGTAGTCACATATATGTCTAAACCCCATGCATAGGACCTTTCTACCTGATGTTTATTTTTTCTACCTGATGTTTATTTTTTCTACCTTGATGTTTAATATTTGGGGATCAACAGTTGGATGACAGCATTCGCAATGTTCGCACACCAACTAGACATGGTCATTTCCTTTTTTGGGGGTGGGTGGGTGGGGCCACATCTGATGATGCTCAGGGATTACACCTGGCTGTGCACTCAGAAATAGCTCCTAGCTTGGGAGACCATCTGGGACGCCAGGGATTGAACCAAAGTTGGTCAGGGGTCAGCCACATGCAAGGCAAACGCCCTATTGCTGCACTATAGCTCGGGCCCATAGACATGCTCATTTCTAATTAGAAATTATGACATGCTTACCTGGTGCCAAATGCTGATGAAAGTTAGTCAGGTTTGCTCTATCTCTCTAGAATTTGGAATCTGAGGAGGTAGATTTCTGAACAGCAGAACCCTGTGGGTATAGGGTTCTAACCAGATCATAAAAAGCCCCATAATAACACACATGTACTGAGTCACTAATTTGTATGCTATAAAATAAAGCCAAGAGAAGAAAGATATAGTTAGGAATTGGCAGGCAGAATGGTATTCCTCCTAACTGTCCTTGTTCTGAGGCTGAAACAATAGTAAAGTGGGTAAGGCACTGCCCTGCGTGCAGCTGACCTGGGATCCTATATGGTCCCCTGAGTGTAGCTAGGAGTGATTCCTAAGTACAGAGTGAGAAATAATCCTTGGTGATCCCTACCTTGTCTCCCCCCAAAAAAAAATACCCCTCCAAAAAAAACCTGTCCATGACCTAATTCCTGGGACCTATTATGAAGTGAACTTTGGCAGTAAAAATGAGCTTTGCATATGTGATTGAATACAGTTACTTGAGATGGCGAGTAGCCTGATTGAACTAGGTGTGTCTAGTGTTGTATTCAAGGTACTGACAGGAAGCAGGAGAGACAGGAGGATGTGAACAGAAGCAGAGATTAGAGATATGTGACTTTGGAGGTGGACAAGGGCCATGTAGCCAACCATGAGTGAAGGCTTGAGAAGCTGGAAAAGATAAAATCTTTTTCCTGTCTTGACTCTTCTGAAGGAAGACATACATTGTATGTGTGTCACCTTTTAATTTTAACTCTATAAAGTCAATTTTATATTTCATTCTTCCAGAACTATATAGCATAATAATCTTGTTCTTTTCAGCCTCTAAATGTGCTGTAATTTTTTTCCTGAAGCAAAAGGAACTAATACTGGTACCCTAGAGAGCTCATCTTAAATGTTAACCCAGCAGGCCATTTCAGGACTCTTGCACAGTCATTTTTATTCTTATCTCTATCCTCTGCACAGTAGTCTTTGTTTGTATAGTAGTTTTGGGTTGGTTTGGGCCACATCTACCAGTGCTCAGGGGTTACTCCTGGATCAATACTCAGAAATTAATTTTGGCATCACTTGCGCAGTTTGTTTTTCATAGAATTTTATGTTATTTAATTATTGCTTTACTCATTTGTTATCTTTTCTCCATTGAATAATGAGCTTCAACATGTTTTTTTTTACTAGCAAAATACCTGAGGAATGCCTAATGAATATTTATTGAATGAGACCAAGAATATAAGAATGAGGGGTCAGATAGTATAGTGGGTTGGGCACTGACTTTGCATATGGTTGACCTGGGTTCAGCATCCCAGATGGTCCCATGAGCCAACCAGGAGTGATCCCTGCAAGTAGAGCCTGGATTAAGACCTAAACACCAGTTTGTGCGGTCCCAAAGCACAATGAACTAAGCCTTGAACCCATTTTGCTTGAGGATTTGGAGTTAGACTTTATCACCTAAAGGTTGATGTTAAAGTTTAATTTATAATTAAAAATTATTCTCACAGTGTTATGGAGGAAGTTCAGGATGAGAAGGCAAATAAGTTTTTCCTTTCTTATGAGTGAAATTTTGAAAGTCTGAGGTCATCAGAAGAAAGAGATGGAGGAAAAGCAACTAATTTTTACAAAAGAAAATAATTCTTTTTCTTTTAAAGGGGAGCCTCATGGGAAAAAACCTAAAATTATATATTAACAATTCTGTGAGATTTTCCATTATTTTCTTAATAATTTAGATATATGAGAATATATAGTCTTTAGAGTTCTCAGGGTATTTTTAAGTATAAAACAATATTTCACAAACTACTCAACCTCAGTTCCTCCTAGTCACTGCTCCAGCCTCTGTTTGCTTGTTTATTATTGGTTTATTTGGTGACAGATTTGGCAGTGGTCAAGGCTAACTCCTAGCTCTGGTCTAAATAATTATCCTGGCCAGTTCTGAGGACCATATGTGGTGTTGAAGATAGAACTTGTAGGAGGGGTCTGCCATGTGCAAAACAATCAGTTGTGATTTTATATATCCAGCTAAAATTTTAGCTACTAAAATAAGTGCTAGCTTTTTACTACCTAAAAGCTTGCCCAGGTTGACATGAAGAAGAACAAACCCATTATAAATATAACTCTGAACATGGAGCAAATTGATTTTTTTCCAGAGAGCCAAAACAAAACAGAAGATGAAAGCTTGTTTTGGTTTACCACCTTTTGATTTATGCTTCAAACTTGAATCAGTCAATTCTGTGGCCGAAACATATTTTCTTTAGACAAGATCATAAGAGGTAACATATTCACAGTCTCAAATATTACCCTCTCCTCTTCTATTACAGGACAGGTTTCCAAATGTTTCAAATTCTTTGGATGGAATTATTTTCCATCACTGGAAGTCAAGAGTTTAGAATATTTTATTGTTTACTTTTAACATATTGTTTACCAGTCCAAAAAAGATGTTTTTTATGAATAATTTTGTTTGTTTTTTATTTTTATTTTTGGACATATTCAGCAATGCCCAAGGGTCACACCTGGCTCTGCATTTGGGGATCACTTCTGGTGGTGCACTAAGAACATATAGAAAATGGGGATTGAACCCCGTTGGCCTAATGCAAAGAAAATAAATGTTCTACCTACTGTACTATCTCCACAGACTCTTTCTAGATAAAAATCTAACCGTCAGTGATATTCTATGTTTGTTATGGTGTCCAACAGCTTTTCTGTTTTAAAAAGACTTTGTTTTATTTCTCTATTAATTTGTATACTATACCATTTAATTTTCTAAAGTATTATAGGCAGTAATTGGTAAAATGTATATTATAAAAGAGTATGAGCATTTTAGTATGAACAAGGTAGAGTATAAAACCATGTTTTAGTTCACATACCATATTTCTCAAAATATTCTGTGAATTTAATAGCAGTGTAAATTTAATTTTAAACCATTTATTTTGTTTTTATTTTGTGTGGCCACAGTTTGCTGTGGTCAATGCTTATACATGACTCTTTGTTCATGTTATCACTCCTGCAAGACTCAAGGGAACATATGTGCTACTGGGGATTTAACTTAGGTTGACCTCTTACCCTACTCACTGTACTATCTATCTGGCCCCTAGTTTCAAAATTCTAAATCATTTGTTTTAGATGTGAAACAGTAAATTTGACATGAAATAAGAGGAATGTTTTTTGCTTTTCTAAGTCCTTGTTTTAGTTTAATTTTATAAGCAGTTCACAAACTGGCATATTCTGAATATTCAGATAATAAGTTAATTGAATCAAAAATCCTTTACCAAACCAATGTAGTATAATCAACTAATACATGATTCAACAAAATCTCATTCTTTACTGATATTTATTTTGATGTATGTAGCAGTTCAAACATATTGAACTTAATTTATCTTCACAGATGACATTTTTAAATTGATAAGAATAGAGCAAGTAAGGTAACAATTTAATCTTAAAAGTTAAGAACAGTCAACAGTTTCAGGAATATAAAAGAAAACTACTTAATTTACAGAAGTTACTTTGGGGTCCAGAGAGACAGTACTGATGGTAAGATGCTATCTTGCACTAAACTGACCCAGGTTGGATCCCTTACAATTGTATCCATTGTAATAACACTCTAATATAACATGCTTGTAACTGTTTTTCCAATGATTATTTATTATAAATAAATATTTCCTGTAGTGTACCTGAGACCCTGGATTTAGGTGTAGCTACCTGAGACCCACCCATTTCTGGGAGGGGTCTTGGAAACTGAATATTAGGTGTGACCTTACCTGCTAGACCCCGCCCATTCCTGGGAGGGGTCTTGGAATAGGTATATAAGCCTTTGAGCCAGGGGATTAAGGCCCTTACTGCCCTGCTGAGCTCTCTGGCTTCTGGGTCTCTGCCTCTTTTGGTCTTGGACCAGGATGGAGGCCAAAGGGAAGATGGGTGATAGGGTTAAGACGCAGGGCTAGCGAAGTATGGCTGTGCTTGAAAGGTTATGAGATAGGCCACACACATGTGGTGAATAGGGCATGAATAAAGTTGATGCTTCCTGATGCCTGCCTGTCAGTGAGTTCAATTCCCGTTGCTTTCCTGGACCCCAGACCCGCCGGCTGGATGGGGGTTGTCAAGCCACATGGCCTGGGATGGCAGAGAGAGAAATCCACCTCCATCCATCGCCATCCAGCCCCATCGTTAATTATTTGATACTACAATTTCCTTTTAGGAAATTTTTAACTAACAACTCTAATGACAAATTTAAGGGTTTTCTTGGTTTGTTTATTTGTTTTTATAGGCATCGTGGTTAGCAACACTATTAAGAGTAGGGTTTTATGTATAAAACATTCCAGTACTTGATGTGGGCTCCAGGTGGACTTTATTAGGGGTCCCCCAGGCTTCCCCACTCCCTAATCTAGGGGGGAGGAGCAGGGGGAGGGGCCAGGCAGATATCTGGCTTTCAGTTCCTTGACCCTGGAGGCCAGCTCTTCCCAGGTATGGGGTTAGGGGACACCCCATACCGGAGGCCTACTCCCTAGCTTGGGGGGTGCTGGGAGGCTTGGCAGGCCCCGAGCCATTCCCCTATTTCTCCCCTGGACTTTAGGCCTTGCCTGAGTGCCACCTAGGGTGGCCTGATGTGGGTTCTAGGTGGACTCTATTAGAGGTCCACAGGTTTCCCCCTCCCTACTCTAGGGGGGAGGAGAAGGGGGTGGGGCTAGGCAGATATCTGACTTCCGGTTCCTTGACCCTGGAGGCCAACTCTTCCCAGGTATGGGGTTAGGGGACAACCCATACTGGAGGCCTACTCCCTAGCTTGGAGGTTTGCTGGAAGGCTTGGCAGACCCCCAGCAATTCCCCTATTTCTCCCCTTTATTCCAGGCCTTCCCTGGTTGCCATCTCAGGTGGATTCTATAGTGGTCCTCAGTCTTTCCCCTTTCTCTCCCTCTACTAAGGGTGAGATGCATGGGGTGGAGGGCTGGCTGATGCAGCACTGGTGCATGTCGTGACATTCATTGATGTTTTTTTTCTCGTTGGTCTCCATTTTAAAAACTGCATGGGGGCTAGGCTACTTTTTATTTTAATTTATTCAAAATTATTTTATTTTATTCAAAATAAATGTGGGAGATGGATTCTCAGGCTGGGAAGAGACCAGTTTGTGCGGGGGTACCATATATATTCAAAATAAAAATGAGAGGATGGACTCTCAGGCTGGGAAGAGGCCAGTACTCTTTTCCTACTTGTTTACTCTCAGTGGCCTCTTGGCCTCTTTTTTTCTTCATTGTGTAACTGTGGTTGCTACCATACTACGTTTCTGATTAGTTCCCACAACGGTGACAATTGAGTCCACTGTCTTAAGTTAGATTGTTTATTTTCCCCACTTTTTATCCCTTTGTTATCTGTTAAATAAGGAAGTTTGTAGAAGTGTCCCTCCATTTAACGTTTATATAAGAACCAAGTCAATTGGATTGTTAAACTTGTTCTAGCATCCCCATAGGCACCTATGTTGCCATGTTCTTCCTTTGCATAGGCACATTAAAATGGGAAATTATATATAAACACGTTCTTATCTTATAGAGATGGGAACACACAAATCTTGTAATGCAGTAGGACCTTACACCCTGAACATTGTCATAAAGACCTGGCTCATGTCTTGAAAGAATGGGCATTGTCCATTTACCCCTGAACCAGGGATGCCATTTACAAAGCAACCATAGTTGTGTACTACATCACCTGAATGCAATCCTCTACCAGGGAAGATTCTACCACTGCTTTGGCATAGACCTATTTAACAGAGACTTTCCTTTAACACCCAGAGAACTTAACAACAATAACAATCTGCTTTAAAGACTGAGCTCTCTGCATCACCCTCTAATTGTGAGTGAAACTAAAGGGTGCTGCGCATCATCCTGACTCTTATGTAGGATATGGATATATTCTGAGATCCTTGGCTACAGAAACCTGACACCAACAACATTGACTGTGTGAAAAATAAAAGTGTATTGGCATACAGACAATGACTTGTGTTGAACAACCTAATATGCCTGAAGCCTAGAGTTGGTCTTATGCCAGAAAACTTCAGGGATAAGATCTTCTTGTATTTAGGCCAAGGCTTTTTCTTTCCATGTCCCCTATATTATGCTGGGCCTATGCAAACAATTTCCATACTAACACAGTCTTTGCTGTGCTCCTTTGACTCATTCTTAATGAATTATTGTATTATGATCAATTGTGTCAACAATACTACAGCTTTTAATGTTAAGGGAGTTGCATAAATTTTTTGGCTTTGGATTGCTTTGTGTAAGAAATATTATAATGTACTACAATCTGGGGGCTTGAGGGACAAAGTAAATGTACATGTTTAAATAAATAGATAAAAAAATGAAAAAACAAAAAACAAAAAAAATTCCAGTACCACACTCTCTATCAGAGTATTTGCTTTCCTCTACCATTTTCCAAGTGTTCTCCTCAACACAGTCCTGTATTCTCTACCATTTCTCACTTGCCTTTGAACAATTATTATTCCCCTACTATGCTTGTTTATATCCCAAACATGAGAGAGATCACTCAGTGTGTCCTTTAGACTAACCACACAGCACAGTCTTTCACATCTATCCACAGACTAAAGTTGCATGATTTTATCTTAAATTTAGATATAATATTATGTATACATATATTAGATATTACATTATGTATATAGCCATTATTTCTTTATCCAGTCCTCGTTCTTAGACACTAGTTGTTTCTAGATTTTAGAAACAATATAGTTGCTTCTAGATTTTAGAATAGTACTGTTGGAGTGCAAATTCACTTCTGAATAGAGATTTTGGGGCTTGGAGTAGAAATCCAGAATTACTACATCATATGGAAACTCAATTATTATATATTAGTTTTTAGAGGAGTTTATACTGTTTTCCAAAAGAGCTGGTCCAGTTGACTTTCCTACCAGCAATGAATGAAAACCCTTTTATTCATTCCCATATCAATACCAACACAAAATTGTTTTTGTGATGCATACTGATCTCACTGGTATGAGACATCTCATTGTTTTGATTTATATATTTCTGAGAATAAGTGATGCAGAGCATTTTTACAATTTCCTTTTGGCCATATGTATTTTTTTTTTGCAGAAATGTCTTTCAATCTCCGTTCCTCCCCCTATTTTTATGTGGTTATTATTTTTTTGTAAAGTTCTACCAGATATTTATATATCTTTGGATATTAACCCTTTATCAAATGAATTGTAGATAAATATTTTCTCCCAGTCTATAGAGTGTCAATATCAGTCCTCACTCCTTTTGTAGTGCACAAGCTTCTTAATTTGATGTATTCCTATTTGTTTATCTTCCATTTGCTTGGTCAATGGCATGGAATCCTTAAAGATATCTCTAGAAACAAAAAAACAATTTTTTCTTTCAAACATTTCTATCACTATATTTAGCTAGTTCATTTTTGAATGGCTTTTAGTCTCTCAGTCAAACATTCCTTATATTTATCTTGCTCTCTATAATCTAAACCACCTAAAACCTGAAGTTCTCTTGAAACACAAATATCTTTGCTTTTATATATCACTTTCCTTTTTTTCAGTGACTTCATTGCTCTGAGGATAAACCTGCCTACCTAATTATAATCTCTAATATCACTATGAAAATGGTTGAATTTCAAATATTAAGTTTCTATTATTCTAGAAACCTTAAATTTTCTCCATGGTATCTCTTTAAACCCCAGTACCATGCACCCATTTTTGTTCTATTCTAGCCACCAAGATTTGTTTTCTTTTTCTCCACAATGTCCACTTTGATATGTACTTCATGGTGGTGTGTGTGTGTGCGTGTGTGTTTGTCTTTTTAGGCCATAGCCGGTGACCCTCAACGGTAGTTACTTCTGGATTTGCACTCAGAAATTGCTCCTTGCTTGGGGGACCTTATGGGTCTCTGAGGGATAGAACTGCGGACCCTCCTAGGCTAACTCCAGCAAGGCCTTACCACTCCATGCCTCTGTTCTGGCCCCTTCTTTATGTTTCTCTTTTCTCTTTTCCTTTTGTGTTTTTATTTTTGTTTTATTAAATAATTATTGATTCTATGACATAATTTATCACATGCATATATATTTATGCACAAGTTTGGTCATTGTAATCCTTCCCCCAAATGCCCTTTAACCTAAACTTTCTTATTTTACAAAGCAAACATACTGCTTTATTTTATGAAGGAAATGGTTTTTCTTAAAGAAAAACATCCTTTAGATCTCATTCCAACTCCCTGAAATTGTTGTTAGACTTTATTTTTTACTAAAAGACAGTATAATTTTCACTTACTGTATTTTCCTGCGTATAAGACGACTTTTGAAACAAAAAGAGTCAACCAAAAATCGGGGGTCGTCTTATATGCCGAGTATATCCTGAAAAATGTTTCAATATGCCGCTAAACGAAAATTGTCTGAATATTGCCACAAAACGAATTTTCCAACTCAATTCTGCACCAATCACTGCCAGGCTGCTCGGTCCGCCTCTCTAACTCAGCCAACCCAAGCAGGCTTTTTATGCATGCAAATTAGACAGTGTTTTGGACCCATATCTACACTGTCAAAAGCCTGTTCAGATTGGCTAGAGTCAGAGAGGACGTCTATTACAGTATAACCTTTGGACTTTTGCTTGTTGTGATTGGCTCACTGTAGAAGATACAGTTGCAGTACAGGAACATTCTGTCTTATACAGCAAATATAGGCCTAAGCCTATGTTTTAAATATAAAATTAGGGGGTTGTTTTATACGCCAGAAAATACAGTATGTGACTTATTTTCTATTATAATACCTAATTTTATTATTTTTTCTTCCCCACAACTTCATTTACCTTGCTCTCTCACCCAATACCACCTTAGGAAGAAATTCTAAATCAACATTTTTATGTCTATATTGTACTCTTTGTTATAATGTAATCTTACTTCATTCAACCATTCATCTGTTGTTCAACTACTATTGACCATTAACCTTATTACTAGTTTTTAGTTACTCTATAGCAATACTAAAATGAACATATTTATGTAATAAAACTTTTATTTTTTGGAAATGGTTTCCATATTATTTCATACTGCTAGCAAGAATACATGTATTGGATCAGGAATACAGCTCAGTGAAAAGTATATGCTTCATATGTATGAGACATAGATTTTATCTCTAGCACCAAAAAATAAACAAACAAAACACACAAAACTAAAACACATGAAAAAGCATGCATTTTAAATGGTAGTAGATGGGATTAATAGTATATTCAAAAGCTCTTTAAAATGTGCAAAACTTGAGACCTTACATATTTGAGCTCCTGAGTTAATTACCAAGTGAATGAACAACCAAAAAACGTGCAAAAACCTCATATTTTTACACACAATGTTAAAATCCAATTTCCACATGTACCCATCAGTAATAGGTATTGTAGATAATTTCTTCAGTCTAATGATACTAGAATGATACATCATGGCTTTAATCTCCATTTCCTTTATTAGCAAGTAAGTTAAAAAGCTGTCTATGATTTTGCTATTTGGATTTTAAATCCTCTATAATTACCTTTCATTTATAGTATATGTTTCTCTTTATTGTTTTCATTTTTCTGTCAATTTGTAAAAGAGATTAGTATATTTATATTTAGGGCATTGTATGCTTTATTCACTGCAACTTTTTCCCAGTAAAGTTTTTATATTTATTATGCTAAATGTATTTTGTTTTTAAGCAGGGTATACATTTTAAAACTATCTTATGTATCTTAGTCTTAACACATCTAACATTTCTTATGTTTCTTGTTTTGGCATTTATGTTATTTAATGTTAAGTTAGCTGTAATTTGAAACAGTTGTCTCAGCATAGCAATAAAAACATCTTTATCCTATTGAATTAAATGATTATATTTGTTATATAATACATGGTTTTATTAGGTCTAGTTATTTTTTCTATATTCCACTATTTGTTTTATCCTCTGTCAAGTATATATCGACAAGATTAGAATTATTTTATATTATTATAACCACTGAGAAGGCAAGATCTCTTATTTCTTTAATTCATATATTTGTCTATGTTTTAGCACCTAACTTATTAGATATATTTAAATTGTTAGAGCTAGTCTTTGCATATAAAACCTGTTGACATTATCATTGGAATTTCATAAAATGTTAAACTTAATTTCTTGGGAGTATATTTGATACTGATTTCAAGGATGCCCCATTTTGCCCTAAAGAACAACTGATATCTGGGTTTGAATTTTTGTCTTGTAGTTCATTTCTATTAATACTTTTCAATGCTAACTCACTGCTTTTCAATTAACTTATGAATTAATTGCCCAGAATTAATCTGATATGTCTCTTCTTTAGACAACTTTCATTTCTACATGAGTATTTTAAATCTTGAGAGTTTTGTCAGTATGTGCTAAGTTGCATGCATTTTCTAGTTTTGTTTGCAACTTATTCAATTGTGAATATTTTTCTCTTCCTTCTATTATCTTTCCTTTAATCCCTATTATTTATTCTTGAATTTTCTTGCATCTATTCAATAATTTCCTTATATTTTCTGATTTATGATTTAATTGTATATTTATTTCTCAATGAGCCTTGCAGTAGTACTTAAACTTGGGTCAGAGAGATATCACAGTGGGTAGGATGCTTGCTTTGCACCCAGGTTTGATCCCAGGCATATGGTCCTATAAGCCTGCCAGAAGTGATTTCTGAGTGAAGAGCCAGGAGTAATCCCTAAGAACCACTGGGTATGGCCCCCAGAAAATAAAATTAATAAGTAAATAGTGTTTAAACTTGTTTTCATGCTGATAATTCAAGTTTCAGAAATTATCCTCTTCATTTACCTACTAAGTCCATAGTGGTAAATAAGTATATGTTAGCTTAAGAACATGCTTTCGCTTTTTTCTCAAGTTCATATTCACATCCCATCAGGAACTCGGTTTCACTACCAGAATGTCTACCAGAAGTCTGCCTTGAGATGGTTCCCATTAATATATCTGGCTCTTGATTTACTTGAGGGAGGGTGTTCCTTTTGCTCATGATCACTCAGCAACATAAAACTTTCTTAAATGCCAAAATAATTGTCAATAGTGAAGATAGCATGACTACTTCCATGAGCAGGTAAATGTTGGATAAGCAAGCAGGCTGTCCTTTGCTATGAGGTCTCTGCAGGAAGATTTTAGGAATCAGAATTTTTACATGAGTGTTTACATTTCCCAGAGGTCCAAGATTTTACCAGCACCCACTAATGTCAAATTTAATTTTAGACTCTCATTTATCCTCCAGCTGCTTCCCGTGTCTGTAGTGAAGAAATCCCAGGAACAGGTTTCTTCACTAGGTGGCCAACAAAGCCTAGAGAAACAATTTTTGTACACAAATAAATAGCCCTAGAGTCTTGTATTTTAGTTACATGAACAGAGGTATGAAAAAAGAGTAGAATTAGGATACCAAGATCCCAGAACATCTCTTGTAGATATTTTCAAGTTCATTTTGGGGGGGGAGAGGTACAGTGCTTATAATTCCTGTCGCCACCCCTCAACCCTTGCCAGTAGTTATCTCTCAGCTTGGAATCGAAAGTAAGTAAAATCTGGTCATAGTACAAAATAGAAATAACAAACCCAAGTTTTTCTTTTTCTCTACTCGACTTTTGTGCTCTAATAATATATGCAAGGCAAGTTTTTCTCTTTGCCCTTGTAAATCCTAAGCCTAGAAGTTTTGATAAAATTAAGAAGCTGTCAAAAAAAAAAAAAAAAAAGAAGCGTTGGAGCAATCTGTCTTTACTCTAAATCAGTATGGAGTATCAGACTTCACTCTTAACCACTAAGCCATAGTGAAGTCGTCCTCTCTTCTCTCTCTATCTCTTTTTGTTTCTCTCTGTATCTCTGTCTTTCTGTCTCTGTATCTCTCTGACTCTTTCTGCCTCTCTCTGTGTCTCTGTCTGTCTGCTGTCTGTCTATCTGTCTCTCTCTCTCTCTCTCCTTCTCTCTTTTTCTCTCTCTTTCTCTCTTTCCACTTGATGGAAAAACCCCTGGACCTGTGTTTACCTCTCTCCAGTCTGGTTTGGATTATTTCCTGCAGTGAATCTACTCCAAACCTGCTTTCCATTTTCCCTGGGATTGGGACATGAGAATATACCCACACTTCCAAAAATAAGTAAAATCAAATCAAATAGGGCTTTTACTTCAATGCAGACTGAGAAGATTTTTGGTGTAATTATCCTCAAAGAAGAATCTTCTGTTAAATATTCAGTTTTCCCTATGTTCCTTCATGTGTCACACTCCATTTCTATTTCATCTCTAGAAACATCTTCCAAAAAGACTCTTGCCAAACCTTCCTTTGGTGATTCACCAAGATTTTCTCCTGCCAACAGACAGTCCAGAAGCTTTGTTCAACTTAGTGACTCATTGACTTCCCTTGGGCTTAGCAAAGATGAGTTAGCGCTTCCTTGCTCAACTAACATATGTCCCTGTTACAAGCAGAACGTGTTTTCATTTATTTCAGGAACCATCTCAGTTTCCTTTCCCCATAAAATCTAATAACCCTCAGGAAGGAAGCCATATAAATTAGGGTTATACAACCAACATAGAATGATGTTCCTTGAAAAGTTATGAAATTGTACAGTGAACATTGAAATTGTATTGACCTATGTCATGTGGATGATACCTGGCAATGTGTAGGGGCCATTTTCAGGTGGGTACTCAGGTGATTTTTCCCAGCAGTGATCATGGGGCCATGTGGTATCTGGTATCAAAACAGGCTTCCTCCATGCCAAGTATGTACTGAGTTTATGGAGTGATCTCCCTGGCCCCTTGTTTATTTTTGTGGTGCTTGAGAGTTGACCTATTTCATGTGACACACATGTTCTACCTATGAGCCATTCTCCTGGCCCTTATTTTTACCTGGATTTGCTATTAATCAGGGTACTAGAGAGTAAGTTACTTTGCCAACCAAGAGCCCTAGTTCTTGGGCATTTTTATGGTGGTGGAGGTACTGTAAATGTGTTTTGTATCCCAAAAAATATTAACATTGCAGCTGTTATATCCATGTTACTTTAGTAACCAAAAATATTAAATCCATAAATTAAAAAAAACAGGTGCAAACTAAGTGTTCCAGAGGCACTGTTGCCTTGACAGAGAGTTCTTGTTCATCACAGCTACATCCCAAGAGAAAATGAGAATACGTGCTGAACTATTTTTGCCAGTAAATTTCCACATGCATTCAACTAGAAGCATTTTTGGACAAGATTCTCTTTCAACTATCTATGCTCCTCTCACAACCCTTCTTGCTCTGTCTTCCACATCAAGGCTTCTCACACTCTGGGGGACTTCTTCAAATTCTGAGGGCCAGACCATACTGCCTGCTAATTAAGTGAAAATCTCTGGAACTGAAATGCTGTCATTTGTGTTTCTTCAGCTCCCAAGGAAGTACAAAAAAAATATGGCTAAGATCAGGTCAAGATGTTGTCCAAGGCCAGCATAACTGGCATTTCAAAGTGCTAATGAAAATTGAGAGTATTTCAATATCACATAACATCCCCAAACTACCAAGTCAGAATCTGTAATTGTAAAATAAAAAGGTTCAAATTCAAATGTAAGAGGTAGAGAGCTAGACCACCTGCCTTCTCTCACTGGACCCACCTATGAATCTATTTGATCTGCTGTGTGTACCATCTATTCAATCCAAATGATGTCTTTGTTTAGTGACCATTTCTAGAACATGAGGCATAAATGAATATATGTTGTCCTGTCTATCTCAAGGGTAAGATTCCTTTGATCATAAAATATAGGAAAATCTATTTTCATAGTTGATACATGAAGTTTTATTTTTCATACTTAGAAATTCCCTCTTGCATCTGTATATGAATAGCTACTGAATGTTTATATGTTTAAGACACTAGTAAAGTGCTGAAATACATTTGTAAGTAATTTAAATAGCCATTTTAAGAGTATTATATTCCACATTAAGATTTGGAAAGGTGGATGGTTATATAAAGAAGATAGGTTAGAGAAATAGGTAGCAAAAATAAGACCAAAGGAGGAAAGATAGCTGAAAAAATAATGACTGGGTACCAAAAGAAACCCATTTATGAGAGTTCTAGAATAGAGGCTGATTTAAAGAAGAATGATAGGCAGAAAAAAAGCGAAGAACAAGGCACTAAAATAACTGAGAATGCGATGATCCAGAGGTCAATAGTGGGTCAGCATGTTGAGGGGGAAATTACAGGCTCTTCCTTTTTTAATAGATACTTTTCTAGGTCACTTTAGCAGGAGAAATAACTCAAAAGCTCACACATGGTAAGTTTTTGCTCCAGACAGAACAAATTTTTTTTCTTATATTTCACCCTCTAGCAATGGTTCCCAAATGTATTTCACCTTACCTATATACCTTTGAAAAAATATACAAATGCCCATTCTCTTGAAAACCTATTTTCTAAGTAAGCAATAAGAAAGTATTCAAGACTCATGCTCCCAAGGCTTCTATTGGAATATTTCAATGCCCCCCACCCCTACCTCTCAGAAATACCATTTTGAAAAGTACTGCTATAGAATTTCATAGTTTGGCCATCCTTGACTGCAAGAAAACTGGAAGCTTCATAGAAAGATTAAACACATTTGGTGGGAAGTTTAGTTTAGTAGCTACTAAAGTCAACTTGTGAGAGGGGGAGGTGGGTATAATGGTGATAGATATGTTGGAACCAAGTGATGGAATTATGTACATGGGAAACTAACTTTAATAGACACCTATCAGTAGACACCTATTCAGAATCTGTGGTTAAGACCAGTTCTTATCGCATTATATTTATATATAAGTTATTTTATATATGTATACACACACACACACACACACACACACACACACACACCAAAATACAGGTCATGTATCCAGTTACAAACTACAACAACCAAGCTTAAAATATGTCTTTCAAGAAGGCAGTCTGAGAGTGGGATGAGAGAAAATTTTGGGATATTGGTGTGTTGTGTATGTAAATATTTTAGGGGATTACTATGTTACTCACCCTAACCTGATTGGTGATTGTGCCCTACCCTAGGGTGTGACCTGGCATTTTGCCCCACCCTAAGGTAGTACCTGATTCTGTTTCCACCATTGGGTGGTACCTGATTCTGGGGGATAAAAACAAGGGTCTGTGGAAGGCCGGGGCTTTTTTGCTGGAACTGAGGCTGAGTCTTTGGACTTCAGTCTTGTCCACCGAATAAAGCTAATATTTCCACAAGCCTGACTGTCTGCGAGCTGTTTACCCACCGTTTCACCTCAGAACCGTCGGCTAGACAGGGTGGCAGATGGGTGCTCCGAGCTGGAAGAGAAAGGCCTCATCCTCCATCCCTCTATCAGTCAACCTCTTCAGGGACTGACTTGCAACATTGGTGAAGAGATGTTGGCACTGATGGTGAGATTTGTCTTTGAACACAGTACACCTGAAATTCAAATGTGAACAGCTGTGTAAAACTTGGTGACTTCATATTAAAAATTTTAAGGTTGGGAACCAGAGTGATAGGAAAAGGGGTAAGGAATTTGCCTTGTATACAGGAGACCCAGGTTTGATCCTTCGCCCCATGAGCACCACCAGAAATGTCTACAAGCACAGAGCAGAAATAAATTCACCCCTGAACACTGCCTAGGTGTGACCTTCAAACCAAAGAAAAATTTAAGGTAAAAAGTAAGTAGGTCAGGGGCTGAAGCAGTGGTGCAAGCCATAAAGCATCCACCTTAACATGCTGGCTTATGACAAGCTGTGGTTCGATACCTCAAGGTTCCCCAAGCAAAGAGTAATTTCTTTTTCTTTCTTTAAAAATAATTTTTATTTTGACCAAAGTGAATTATGAATCTCTCTCAGTAATATTTTAGGTACATAGTGACATGACTCAGGGGCATTCCCATGTCCAAGTCCACTTGAAAATTTGCTGGGATTACATTCTAAGTCCCCGGTTGCTAGTGTCTTCCTTAGTTTACCCATATTTCTTTGCATTTGGTATCTTGGCTTGGAGTGTTCCGCCTTCAGGTTTCAGCCCTCCTTAGTCACCTATGGCATGGGGCTGGGTCCCTTCTCTGGAGTTAGGCTCTAGGCAGGTTTGATGGCTGTGGTCTCAGAGGCTTGGCTCCGCCCTCAATTCTCCTCCCTCACTTTACCTGCCAGAAGGAGTAGGTCCCCTCTGCCTAACCCAAATGTGGCAAGGTTTCCCCTCTCCCGTTACCTGTCAGAAGATGTGAAGAAGCACCCCGGTCAGTTTGGGTCAGATTCCCCCCCACACACACACACACATATCAGAGGGTGTTGTTCACTTCCATCTGCCTGGGTCAGTTTCTTCCTCCCCCTCTACCTGTCAGAAGGTGAGAATCACCTCTTTGTGCGACTGTCCCAGCCACAGTCTCCAGGTGCGATTTCTGAGTGCATAGACAGGAGTAACCCCTGAGCATAACCGGGTGTGGCCCAAAAACAAACAAACAAAAAATTAGGTCAATAAAATTTAACAAAACTGACCCAAAAAGCTACCCCCCCCATCTATTTTCCTTCTAATTCCTACAGATCACATTGTTCCCAGATTTAGTACTATACTTACTTAGTTTCTTCAAAAGTTGTATGGATGGGAGGATATCATAAAGTCAATTTGGCTCCTAAATCCTGTCTCCCTATTTGTAGAATATCATATAAAGATCTACTTGGGTCATGCTTATAGAGATTCAAAGGCATTGCACAATATTTCTTATGACTAACTTTGTGACTATTTTATTGTATTGTATTTTTTATAAATTATTTAATTGAATTACTATGAGATACACGTTTACAAAGTTATTCATGATAAAATTTTATTGGATATTGGACATGATATAATGTCCAATATCTTTCTCCAGTGCCACCATTTCTCCATTTTCCACCAACAATGTCCCTAGTTTCCATCCCTTCTTCACACCCTCCTTCACTCTAGCCCTTCCTCCCTTCCTCCTTCTCTCCCTCCTGCCCTCTCTTCTCTCTCTCTCTTCTTTTCTCTCTCTTCCTTCTTATCCCTTTAGACACTGGAATTTTTATTTGCTTTATGGACCTCTTCCAGCAGTGCTCAGCGGTTACTCCTGGCTATGTGCTCAGGAATTACTCCTGGCAATACTTGAGGGACCATCTGCAGTATGTGGGATTGAACCCAGGTCAGTCTCATGCAAAACAGGTGCCCCTCCTGCTATGCTCTGGCTCCTAGATACCGTGGTTTGCAATATTCTTACTGAAGCAGTACCATGCATATCACTTTATATCCTTTCTTCACCCAGTTCTTGGCTTTGTGACAAATTTTTATTAAATAAAATATAAAAATAAAATTATGCGATTCCTAAGAATATATGAATGGTTCCTCTTCTGGTTAGAATGTAGCCAGAAGACTCTAAGGCAAGAGCCCTAGTTTAAAACTATAAGTCATGCTAAATTAAGCAGAGACTGTAGTAAAAGTAATTGGTTCCTAAAAATCTCAATTCTGACTTTGACTACATTAATGTAAGATCAAAACTAAGGTAAAATGCTTATTTTGCATGTGACCAACCAGGGCTTAATCCCTGGAGCTCCAAATGGTCTTTCAGGAGAGATTCCTGAGTATAGAGATAGAAATAAGTCCTAAGAAAAGCTGGATATGGCACTTAAAATAAACTTAAAAAATTTAAACTAATGGAGACTGAGGAGATAGCTCAAATAACAAAGTAAATTCTTAATATGTGGAGGACCCCAAGTTTAACTCTTGATACAGATCTCAGTACCACTATGTATAACCATGGTGGCCCCTGAGTGTCATCATAAAAGTTAAGAACAAATTACTGTCTTATTTAAGTCACCGATATCTTGAGTTATCTGTTAATTACTGCCAAATGTGTAATTATTTCTATTTTGGTAACTGTGCTATATTCTACACCAGATGCATTTTAGGTAATATATCCAATAGTTGAATATTTAAGGCCAATATTCAAGATACAGCAGGTAGCATACTTTTCTTGTTTCAATATGCCGCTAAACGAAAATTGTCTGAATATTGCCACAAAACGAATTTTCCAACTCGATCCTGCACCAATCACTGCAAGGCTGCTCAGACCGCCTCTCTAACTCAGCCAATCCAAGCAGGCTTTTGATGCATGCAAATTAGACAATGTTCTGGACCAGAATCTACACTGTCAAAAGTCTGCTCAGATTGGCCAGAGTCAGAGAGGAAGTCTATTACAGTATAACCTTTGAACTTTTGCTTGTTGTGATTGGCTCACTGTGGTACATACAGTTGCAGCACAGGAACGTTCTGTCTGATACAGAGAATATAGGCCTAAACCTATGTTTTAACTGCAAAATTAGGGGGCTGTCTTATACGCCCAGTCGTCTTATATGCCGCCAAATATGGTAACTCTGAAATAACCCCCTTTGTCTTCTTTCTGTTGCTAGGCAATCCTTTTACATTTCTTTGTTGACTCTCCAGGCTATCAGCTTATTCACTAGAACTGCTGTAAGTTTTATTTGTCTACATGTCTTTTGTTATAATAGATCGAAGGCCCTTTAAGGGAAAGTACTACATTTTATTTATTGTTATTTCCCCTAAAATGCAGAATGTACAAAAATAAATCTGTTGAATTAAGACCATAAAACCAATATGACTCATTCTAAAGATAAGAATATAGAGATTCACTCAAGTAAATATTATGACTAAGTTAATAGTGTTAGTGCTAAAATTGTAGCCCAAACCATGTCATATATCTATGTTTTTCCATATTATTCTATCTTGAATCTTTTAAAAGACTAGACATTATTTTATTGTCCTTAACTATTATTTCATGAAGTCACTCATATCTGTTTCCTTTGAACCTTATTCATGAGTCATATTTTATTTTATTTATATGTTTAACTTTGTATTATTACTTGTGAAGTTGTACATGTCATATTACATGATTGTTTTTTATTCCTATAGTTTCTCATGCAATTCCTGAAATGCAGAAGATGCAATAAGTGTATTTTGGATTTAATTACATATATTAATTACCATAACTAGTTTTCTAGTGCTGTGTGTATTGACTAGTTTATTGTGTAGAATATATAGAAAAGGTACTCAAATTTCACATAGACTTTTTCTTAACTTCATAAAAGAGAAACTTCCAAATGAGTTGTTCACAAGCAGAGCTTATTGGGTTATTTCATTTTGGGTGTAGGCCACACCTAGCAAAGCTCAGGCATCACTCTTTGCAGTGCTAAGGGACCATGTGGTGTCAGAGATTGAACCTGGAACTTTCACATATTGAATATGCTTGTTCACATACTGTTCACATATATTGAATATTACTTGCTCACATATTGAATGTGCTTGTCAAATCTTTGAGCCATTTCCTGACTCCTTATTTCATGATCCTTTATCCCAGGAGGCAAATACTACTGTTCACCTTTCCTGTTGCTTTATAATAATCATAAAAAATACACATTATAATTAAGTAGTATTATCCTAAATTACCCAGTTGATCTCAAGGAATTTGTGGAAAAATTATCAGGCACTCTTAATTATGTAGTCTCAGAGGGTCCCACAAACCAAACCACTCAGCTGAATAAGAACTACTGCCTATAAGATGGCATTTAGGAAGTTTCTTCAAAGCTTCAGGAATTAAGGAAGAAACTTCAAAGCTTATCTCATACAAAATTCATTACAGAGGTCTGAAGTGAAATTAGCAAGAGGAGAGGTGAATGAAATGAAAAATGTGAATTTATCAAAAAGTTATATTTAAAAATGTGATACTGATGTGATGTTAACACAAACTATATCACTAATAAATACAAATACAATTTAACAGAGGCAAGATATTTTTTCTGATAAAATATACTACTAAAATACAAAATCCGAATTATCATTGTCGTAGAATTTTCCCTTTAATATAGAAAAAAATGAACACTCCTTATATTATGTGTTTCCATATTTCTATTTTTTCTGTTTCTGTCTCTTTTTATGTATATGTATATACCTGTTTTCATTGCTTATCTAATCATCTACAACTTCTAACAGACACAGCTTAAAAAAAAACTCCTTTTATTCAGATTTAGCTTGGTGCTGCCAAGTCCAAATCCCTCAGTGTGAATGTAATTCCCTTTATGTCTGAGAGCATCCAGAAAAAAAATAAATGAAAAAGAAGAGAAGGAAGGTAAAAAGGAAGAGAAAGTTTTGGCTGTTGAGCCTCTGGTCACTGCTCAATACTAGAATACTTAAGAAATACCTGCTAGGATGATGAGGCAGGTTGCCAGGCAAAAGCAGGAAAATAATCAGTGGCAAGTCAGTATTGCAGATTTCCACTCTCTAGTTCATTCTCTTGCAAAATTGAAATTTAGTAACACATAAGGTTCTTAGGAGTCAGTGGCAAAGAAAATCAAAAAGACTCAGAACCATCATGATTGAAGAACATAGGGCTAAATGATAAAGTATTGATACTTCTCTTTGTCTTCTTTAATTGTAATGTGTATTAGAAAAATTGTTGCTTATTGAATGATGCACTTTCTAGAATGATAATGATTTTGTTTCTAAGGTCAGATTAAATAACTTGATTAAATATTGTGTGGTGAACCATTGACTCTACCAAGAATTTTTACAAGAGTTTCCACATATATAATAACACATTTCCATTATAAATATTGTTGTCGTGCTTATCAAGAAACTCTCATAGTTTTCTGGGATTTTTGTGGTCAGAGGGGCAAATCCAGAAATATTCAAGGTCTACTTCCAGCCCTGTTCTCAAGACTCACTCTCAGCAGTGATCAGGAGGTCAAGAAGTGCCCAAGGTCAACCCATTCCCCTCGAGCATGCAAAACAAATACTTTATCTTGTTAATTTCGTCCCCCGTATGAATTCTGAAAGCATTAGAATAAAATTGAAGAGCAGAATATGCTAAAACACACTCACTCATCATCCCTAGAAGCTATTTTCTTTTTAATATTTTTTTTCTAATACCCAAATTAACAAAACTCATTGATATTAACTTCTCTGGGCTGCTTATTGACTAAATGAGTAAATATGAAACATATTTTAACTTGGCCATGACATATGTATATATATATATATATATACATACATACATACATACATACATAACTCTGGTGCCCATTTTCAGCCTCCTATAGCAACTGATTCAATATCCAGTAGCATGTAGGCAACTCTTGTTCTTTCCAAGCACTGATGACCACACTTGAGTCCATATGTTTGCACAAGAGGAAAAAAAAGATCTAACAAAAAGGATAGCCAGTTAATAATCAGAGAGCTATCTATGGTGAATAACCATTCCACTAATTTCAACTATCCAACTTTTTTTTTTTTTTTTTTTTGGTTTTTTGGGCCACACCCATTTGATGCTCAGGGGTTACTCCTGGCTATGTGCTCAGAAATCGCCCCTGGCTTGGGGGGACCATATGGGACGCCAGGGGATCGAACCGTGGTCCTTCCTTGGCTAGCGCTTGCAAGGCAGACACCTTACCTCCAGCGCCACCTACCCGGCCCCTAACTATCCAACTTTTAAAAAAATACCCCATTGATCCTGAAAGTGGATGAGGGTTGGGAGTAAACAGTGGATGAAATGTCTATCAATAGTGACAACCTTTAAATTAAATGCTTTTTGTGGCACTGTAGTCTCTGAGTGAAAAATAGTGTGAACTAGTTTTTATGTTATCTTTTATTAATAATATCTTTATTTAAGCACTATGATTAAAAACATGTTTGTAGTTGGATTCAGTAATAAAAAGAACACCCTCCTTCACCAGTGCAACATTTCAGCCACCAATGCCCCATCTCCTTCCTTCCCCAACCCCTGCCTATATTCGAGACAGGTATTGTACTTCCCTCACTCTTTACCATTGTCATGATAGTTATGTGTGTAGTTATTTCTCTAACTGCACTAACCACTCTGTGTGGTAAGTTTCATAGCCAAGAAATACTCTCTTTCACAATCCAGTAGAATACCACCTTGCTAATTATATGGTTTTGAATAGTTTGAAGGCACAAAATAACACAGGCCATTCTGGTCAGGATATTTAACAGAGGTTGGTTATATAATCTCCAAATTCTACTTTAAATACTTTAGCATCTTTTAAAAAAATATTGCCTCCCTGTCTAGGTGTGGACATCTGATTAAAGTCTAACTGATGACTGCCCAAAGTTTTATATGTCAGACTTAAGAGTTTCCCCCACATTCTTTTTTCTACCTTCTTCATATTGAATTCTGAGCACAAGGTCTAACATAGAATTTTGCAGAACAGAACTACTATTCCAAAAATTTTAAGACGTTTGATTGTAGCTCATTAGACCTTTTCTTTTTATTGTCATTTGTAGTAGATTGGTAGTATTAGTAGTCATTGGTAGTAGACTAAATTGCATTAAGATTTTGATCAGCAACATAGTAATTGAAACACAGTTCTAGTGAACAAGGCTAAGACCGTAAAGGAGGGCTTCCTCTTAAGTGAAGTAAAGGCAAGGGTAATTGTACCTGTGATAGTCCACTTAAGTAAAAATGTTCCTTGATAGAATTATGAAAGGAAGGAAGGAAGGAAAGAAGAAGGGGAGGAAGGGAGGAAGGAAAGGAGGAAGGAAAGAAGGAAGGAAGAATGGAAGGAAGGAAGGAAAGAAGGAAGGAAGGAAGGAAGGAAGGAAAAAAGGAAGGAAGGAAGGAAGGAAGGAAGGAAGGAAGGAAGGAAGGAAGGAAGGAAGGAAGGAAGGAAGGAAGGAAGGAAAGGAGGGAGGGAGGAAGGCAGGCAGGCAGGAAGGAAGGAAGGAAAGGAGGGAGGGAGGAAGGCAGGAAGGATGGAAGAAAGGGAGGGAGGAAGGAAGGAAGGGAGGAAGAAAGGGAAGGGAGGAAGGAAGGGAGAAAGAGAAGGAAGGGAGGGAGGAAGGGAGGAAAGAAGGAATGGAAGGGAGAGAGAAAGGAAGGGAGGAACAAAGGGAGGAACGGAGGGATGAAGAAAGAAAGGGAAGGGAGGAAGGAAGGGAAAAGAGGGAGAAAAAAAGCAAAGGGAAGCAGGAAGGAAGGGAAAGGAGGGAGGAAGAAAGAGAAAGGAGAGAGGAAAAAGGAAGGGAGGAAGGGAGGGAGGTAAGAAAGGAGGGAGGGAAGGGAGGGAGGAAGGTAGTGAAAAGGGAGGGAGGAAGAAGGAAGGAAGGGAGAGAGGGAGGAATGGAGGAAGGAAGGAAGGGAAGGAGAAAGGGAAGAAGGGAGGGAGGAATGGAGAAAGGAAGGAAGGGAGGGAGGGAGGAAGGAAGGAAGGGAGGAAGCAAAAGAAAAGAAAGAGAGAAAGAAGAAAATGAAAAAGAAAAAAGAAAGAAACAGAAAGAAATAGAGAAAGAAGAAAGAAAGAAGAAAAATTAAAATTAACTCATTTTGGGCCAGAGTATTGCACAGTGTGTAGGGCATTTGTCTTGCGTTCATCAGATTGAGGTTCAATACCAAATGGTCCCCCGAGCCTGCCAGGAGCAACTTCATAGCACAAAGCTAGGAGTATCCCCTGCATTTCTCCTGGTGTGGCCTAAAAAAAAGAAAAGAAAAAAACAAAACAAACTAATTAGCTTATTTAGACATACAACACTCCTGAGAATACAAAGACAATTTAATCAAAGCTATTTGTGGAGAATTATATCTGCTGACTTTGATTTGGTTTACAGAGAAATGTCCTAAAATGATGGGTGGTGAATTTTAATTACATGATCACTGACCTTTTGGAAGCAAACACTTCGATGGCAGCCTGGTCAAGAGTGTGTGTGCTCCATCCTGTACACACACTCACTCACTCACTCACTCACTCACTCACTCACTCACTCACTCACTCACTCACTCACTCACTCATACTACAGAAAACTCACTACAAAATCTCATTGTAGCAAATCCCTTAAAGAAAGGCTAGTTATACTGACCGAAGGGAACAACGCATATTCTCCAGGGTAAAAGGTGCCAGATTTTCAAGGTGAGGTAAGGCCTTTCACCCATTTGGGGAGTGAAATACATTGTGTGATGTTTTGTTTGTAAATGCTATCAGCTCTTCAAATAGCATGGAAGGATGTAAGAGATTGTCCAAGTGTGATAATAATAGAAACATATAAGAAAAAATAATCTGAACTCCTTTATATTCACTGTGCAACCTCATCTATTTCCACAATCCTTCCTGTGACTAATCTGCATAATTCCCTTCCAGGAGTGATTGTTACCATCTGATCTAAATTCCCTTTTTTCCTCTCTCTCCCCTTCAAATAATATTTCTCTAAGTCTCTATGCCCTGATGTCGTGTGCTATGGAAATTTCCATTCTAGCAGGCTTCTTTCTCTAGGATCCTGCAGTATTGTTTTCTTAGACTTCTTTTTATATTCAGTCTTTTCCTTTCCACTTCCATCCTTCTCCCCAAAACTGCAAACGCATTCCAATCTCTCACTTCAAATTCTTTTTACTTTCCAGATTAGTTCACTTATGTTAATTTTAATTTTTTGGAGGGATTTTCTATATTGCCTCTACTTTTTCATCCAGTTTCTTATTTGGCTCTTCATACTGGAAACTTCCTCTCCCAGTTATCAATCTTTTGTATTAAAGTTCATTATTGTTGTGATACTTTAAATGGGCTTTTCTTAGAATTCATTCTGCTGGACCTCTCATGGTTCTAGGTACCATTGGTTCTTTGCTTTTTCTCAAACAAGGCTCTTTCTCCTTATAGGAATATTTGCTGAGTCCTTCAATCTATCTTTTTTAAATGACTTTCTAATTTTGGCTTTCCTTCAGTCTGTATAATGGCCCTGCTCACACACCTTCTTTTTCTCTAGTTTCTTCTGGTTCTGTTTTTTTTCTAACATGTTTTTTTTTATTTTCCCCAGACTTAAAAGCATGTGTTCCCAGTTTATACCCTCAGTCCTTCTTCTCATATGTGCTACTCACATCAGAAAGACTATATTACCTTAGTTTTCATATTTACTCCATGCAAATAGTCTGTAAGCACTCAAGCCCTGAATTCTCAGAATTCTACATCATATAACCTCTGTGCATCCTACATGGGCTTTAGAAAGGGATAGAGAGTTATGCATTTCAAGCATATTCTCTGTCATCTTAATCCTATCCTCCATGTTTCTGGTCCCAGTTACTGATCACTTCATCATTTTTTATTTCCTAGTTAATAACACGTTATTTTCTATCCCAAATTGCCTACCCCAGTTAACGGGTTTCTTAAAACTAAAGTACAAGAATTGTATCAGGAACTATGGCAGTTCCAAAGATTAAGTACAGTAAGGCCAGAATGGATTGGAGATCTGCCTTGCATGTGTGAGTTGAAAGTTTGATCTTCAGTACTACCAACTCAAACTATAAACAAAGTTTCTCTACACGCATCCTGAAAAAGTCTATGCAACTGAACAGTCCTAACAACTCTTTATATACAGATTTATATGTTTGCCATTTATTTTCATTCTCATAGACACCTGTTTAGGGAGGGATTTTTAGAATACACGTGAATTTTTTTTAACTGCCCATTGTAATAGCCTCACAAGAGGACTCATTTCTTCCATTCTTAGCTCATATCTAAATGTTCCTCTACATTGTTTCCATAGTAACTAGCTCAAAAGGAAATTCAATTCAGATATTTGACTGGTTAAAACCAACAAACAAGAATAACAAAGCCTTCAGGATCTTATTGCTGCATGCAAAACAAAATTGATACTCTTGCCAATAATTTGAATCTCAATACAATTCATTAGAATCTTTAATAAAGATTACTGAATGTGAAAATCCATAGGTATAATATAGATGCTTGGGTCCTAGTCCACAACTTTATGGGAATTAAATTAAGCCAAAAATGATTTAAAATACTAAGTACATAAAATTAAAAAAATAGGAGTTTTATGAATTAAATATTATTTCAGGTCAAGTAGTTGATAAGAATTCTAAAGCTATTCCAAATTTTACATATTCACCTTGCAAAACAT
The DNA here is from genome assembly GCF_024139225.1 of Suncus etruscus. Taxonomy (NCBI): domain Eukaryota; kingdom Metazoa; phylum Chordata; class Mammalia; order Eulipotyphla; family Soricidae; genus Suncus; species Suncus etruscus. The sequence goes on along the minus strand of NC_064852.1, from coordinate 146,595,830 downwards.
TATCAGAAATCCATTTTATATGCTACTGTAACACTTCCAAAAATACTGTCCTTTCCTATTCATAATAATTCTACTTTCTTGAAAAATGTTTAACACTTTGTTTTTATTATAAACTTAAAAATTGTAATTAAAAAACCTTGAGTTTTCTACCTGCTGTCTTTTCTGTTTTTTTTTTTTTCTCTGCCTTCAAATTTAGCGGCTGTTGTTTTAATCAGTTACTGAGATCCTTCATCACAAAAGCAGAATCAGGAACTGACCCTTTTCTGCCACCTTTTCTAGTCCTGCCTCTCTCTTGCATTTTGTCACAATTATTCATACAAAAAGCCCAGGAAATGGGGCAGCAAAGAAGGAACCCAATTTGGTTGGAAAAAAGTGCTGAGAAGGGAAGTTCAGAATGTTCTCATATTAAAAAAATAATGTAGGAATTTCTTTGCAAAGGTAACCAGTCCTGAACAGGAAAGGAAGTAGGACATTTAAGCAGAGAATGATCCCTAGTATTCCCGAGTTGAACCTATAAGAATGAGTTACGGTCAGTAGTGTTTGATATTTGAGGCAAATCATATGGGGATTTTTTAAATTAGATAAGGAGACTGGCATAAACAGCAACAACAATAAAAAAAAGAGCAAGCAGCAGATTTCCTGGACTGGGCATGGATCCCATTTTGAATTAAAAATTAAGAAGAATGACTAGACAATATTTAGTCAGAGATCAATGAAGTAGCTTCTGTGTGGGGGCAGGTATAGGAGTATGATTGATAGAGAAGTGAGAGTTGAGAACAACAACAAAAAGACAAAAATAGAGAGAGGATAGAGAAGTTACAAATGTGTACAGATGCATCTTTGAAAGCTAGAGATTTCAATGTCAGGTGGTTCAGGAAGTTGTGGTTTCTAACTAATCTCCTGACCCCTTATGAGCACCTCTGACTCATAAGTGATAGTCTTCTATAAGAAAAGCTAGAAGGTCTTAACTGAAATGTTTCCTGTGTCAGATGAAATGGATCCAATTCTCAAATAAAGGTTGAGTCTAGATAGCTTACCTATGAAGCTAGCAATGAAGTTCCAAGCACAGCAAAGAACATAGAAAAACAATATTCCTTATTGCCAACTTCTTAGTTATCTTTTAAATTGTTAACGTGTCTCTTGGACACAAAATTGGCCCATTTTATAATCATAATTCTGTACTCACAATACATCATTCTCATTAGTGAGGATATATTTTTATATTATATGTACTTATATATTATATTTATAATATATTTAGATTAAATAAGTTATATTAAATAAACATTATGCTATAATATCTATACAATATATAAATCAATATAATTAATTCTCATTAATGAGAATATATTATTCTCAAAAGTATAATGTATTTATCTTTAGTTATTTTGAAAAAAATTTTTTTTGGTTTTTGGGTCACAACTGGCAACGCTCAGGGGTTACTCTTGGCTCTGTGCTCAGAAATCACCCCTGGCAGGCACAGGGGCCATACCATCCTTCTGGATGTAAGGCAAATGCCCTACCTTCAGGCTATCTCTCCGGCCCAGTTATTTTGAAATTTTAATATTTATTAATTTATCCATAACATTACTAGCTTTTTTATCTACCTGCTTTTTATTACCCAGCACCTCCCCATTTATTAATCTTATCCTTAATCTTTCTACATTTTTCTAATTACTTAGATGTTTATTGAAATTATATATTGCTTTACATCACCTTTTTTTTTTTTTTAAATCTTTAGAAATGCTGGGGCCAGAGAAATGGTACAGCTGTAGGGCATTTGCCTTGCATGAGGCTGACCTGGAAAGGACCCAGTTTGATTCCTGGCATCCCATATGGTCCCCCATTCTGCCAGGGGCGATTTCTGAGTTCAGAACCAGGAGTAACCCCAGAGTGCCTCTGGGTATGACCCAAAAAATCAATCAATCAATCAATAAAGTTTTATTTTAAAAAAAGAAATGCTGTAATTATGTGAATACTTGCTTTTTCATTCAATATGATGCTTCAGAAATTGACCAATGTTAATAAATTTAGCTATATTACCTTTTCTTTCTGGCCATGTGTTCACCTTTTCTGTTATAAAGTATTCTGTTTTTCTTTCAGATCCATACACACAAACACCCAATCTCTTTGCTACTATGGAAGCTGTTCCTCTCTCTGTCCTTCTCCCAAATTGTGAGGTAACCAACATGTTGGAATTAGCTAAAAAAGACATTTAAAAAGCCATTCAGATGGGATTAAAGGTGCTAATTAAAGAGAAATATAATTATTAAACATATGGAAAATTAGAGTAGATAAATCAATGAAACTAAAAGTAATACAATTTTCTTTCTTTTTTGGGGGGTGGGGTCACACCCGAAGGTGCTCAGGGGTTACTCCTGGCTGTCTGCTCAGAAATAGCTCCTGGCATGAAGATAAAGTTTGATTGATCTTTTTAACTACATGGTACCCCAAGCACTAATGGAAATGATCTGAACACAGAGTAATCTCCAAGTATAGCCCACTGTGACTCAAATGGCCCAATAGCCCAAAATATGTAAATTAATATGTAGCCTATAGGACTCTGGGACAAAATGAAACTTCAAATATGAAGACAAACAAATGGTTCAAACTATTTCAAGAAGAAAAAAAAAGACAAAGCTCAACAATTCTATATACCTGTAAAATAGTAATATCTATAATGCATGTATAATTGGAAACCCAGATTTTGAGAAAAGAGACATTAAGAGAGATTAAGGAGAATTACAAAATTTAAATGTCTCCAAATTAAACAAACGGATAAACTGACAGATTCGGGTAGGTTAACAACCCCAAGTAAGGTAAACCCAAAATGAGTAAAGGTCATAAAAATGTCTTTCATGAGAAAAATGATTCCATAAATGAGGCATAAGATAGAGACTCAAACTGTGGCCAGAAAAGAAGGATTTATTCAGTTTAAATCTCAGCTACATAAATTTTCCTCATTTACTAGTTGTATAAGTTTGAGCAAACAAGTTGCTAAATTTATGCCTCTCATCATATGTAAAGAAAATAACGGTATTAAGATTATTTGAAGAATTGCATGAATTAATGCATAAAATAAAATTCGTGTATTGTATTGCAATACCACCACACAAATTTATAATTTTAAATAGCAGTAGAAACTCAAAGAATAAAAGATTTTATAAATAAGCTAATTTAAGAAAAATGATGCACAATAATTTAAAATTATTCATAAATAATTTAATTCTTTCTAAGTTTTTGTCTTTGGTTATATTCTGTTTACTTACTTTTATATCCTAAAACTCAACAAGTCTGAGGGTACATAATACATCTAAATAGAGTAGTAATTCTAAACTTTTAGAGCACCAGTGTTATAATATTTAATATGTTAAATATTAATATATTTTGCATAGTTTATTATTCAAAGTATACAAAGAATTTTTGACCAAAAAATCTTATCTCAATAAAATAATTTGGATATATTTTTAAAATACAGACTTCAATATGCTCTCTAGTAAAATAATTCTTTTTTGTATATATTGAAGGATCTAAGTAATAGATTCTTTACAATTTAGTAGACACAATATATTTCATGCATACTTATAGTGTGATTCATCTTTAAAGCAATATCTTATTATTGTCAATTAATTATTTTCTAATTCTACTTAATTTTAGAAAGTTTCCCAATTTAAAGTGTTCACATAGTTGTAGATAATATAAATTGATGTTTTGAAATGAGTCAGTTACAAGTTTTATAAAATGATGACAGGCGATCCTAAATGAATTATATAGTTTTTTATACTATACTATACTATACTATACTATACTATACTATACTATACTATACTATAAGTTATACTATACTATAGGTTTTTTGTTTGTTTGTTTTGCCACACCTCATGGTGTTCAGGGTTTATATCTCACTTTATGCCCAGGGATTATCCTGGTAGGGAATAGGGGACCATATGAGGTACCAGAGATTGAGTCCAGACTGACTGTATGCAAGGCAAACTTTTTACCTGCTGTACTATCCTATCACTTCAGCTCCAAATACCTACTTTCATTTCCCCAAACTATGCTTTATTCAAAAAAATTTTTTTAACAACATTTAAAAAAGGAATTAAGAAAAAATTTACTAATTTAACTCATTTATTGAGGGAAAATTATATTTTGGGGATAAATGTGAACAAAATAAAAACTTCTTTTACTTTGTCCTGTTAACACTTACTTCTTACTGACTGATAAATTCTATTTTGTTTTTATTCAATAGGTAACTATATACTAGAAATAACTTATAGTATTTAATTATTAATAGAAAATTATTAATTGATATATATTCATTTTATTTATAATTTATAGAAATTTTATATAGTTATAAATATAAATTTTATTATTTTATAATTATGAATTATTAATTTATAGAAAACTATTTTCTTTGCTTCTCTTTCAACTTCCCAATCAATTGTCTATATTATGTGATGCTTATTCTTCTACATTCATAGTGATAAGTATGCCTCACTTATTGACATTCTTTTTCATGTCTCTAAATTATATCCTCTTTTAAAAATCAAGTAACTTATGTTAACTTCCTTTATAGATTGAGTTTTCATCCTTAACCAGATATTAATTTATTAACTTAACATGATAAGATGATTGAACTAATTGGTGATCCAAAACCTGGGAGCCAATTCTAATACCTGTATTAATTGCTTTGTGACATTGTGTCTCTTAGCTGTTGAGGTTCAATGTCTAATCTGTATATTGAGTATATTGTGCCAAATGCTGTCTAATATTCCTTCAAGCAAGGAAACGTTGTTATTCTCTAATTCTCAAATATAAGACTTAACTACTGATCTATCATTCACGGTCTATTCCTGCAACTAACAGAAAATTTAGGATATTTATACATTCTGATGTCTCATCACTTAAAAGTTATTATGTTAAAGCTCAATTGAGTTCAAAATAATTTGTCTCTTGTTAAACTTTCTTTGGTGTCAAAATTATAATGCCTTTCAAAATAATAGCTGAAAGGCATTATAGATTTGAATTTATAGTGCCTATGTATAATGGACAGTAATTGTCTTGTAGAAAAGTACTACTGTAATATCATAAGGGAAGTTCCATCCCAAAAGGACACAGTTCCTCTTTGAAAAAAGAAATATAATTTGTGAAAATTTCAGCAATGGGACATTTTATGCAGTCAGTTCACAGGTCTCTTTTTTTTTTTATCCACACAAGTTGATATAACTTTTTCCAACATAGGGAGCACCTTCAAATTTCAGGCATGTGAACCTCAATAGAGAATTTCATGAAAAAATTGTAATTCAACTTCCATAACACTTCAATAAGAACTTTGTACTTCCGGCTGATTTGAACAGTCTACCAATCTACTATGCATAGTATATTTGTGTTTCCTTCCTTGTCCCTGGTGTTCTGCCATTCAATCTGGTTCAGTGTCTCTATATATTTCTGCTTCAAGAACGTGTAACAGAAGAGTGGCTAAAGAAATAGTAATAATTTGCAGCAACTAAGATGGATCTGGAAGGTATCAATGGGAGTGAAGTGAATGAAATTAGTAAAAAACTGATACCATTGTGAAGTATAAAGAAACATAGTAAGGAAATAAAAAGTTGTCAAAAATAACCAACTTCAAATCTACCTATAAAATGAAATTTTTTAGTATGATGTGGGAGGTTAGCAGGGAACCTTGAAACAGTGGGAGATAAATCTGATATTCCCCTGATAACATGGTTTAGTGACATTGTATTCCTAAAACAACAGCATTAGGTATCGTAAAGTACAAGGCCTTAAGTTAATATGAAAAGGACCAACTCTTTTTTTTTCTTTATTTGAACATCTTGATTACATAAATGATTGTGATTAGGTTTCAGTCATGTAAAGAACACCCCCTTCACCAGTGCAACATTCCCACCACGAATGTCCCAAATCTCCCTCCATCCCACCCCACCCCCACCTGTACTCCAGACAGGCTTTCCAGTTCCCTCATTCATTCACATGATTATGGTAGTTCTCTGTGTAGTTATTTCTATAGCTGTACTCACCACTCTTTGTGGTGTGCTTCATGGAGTGAGCTGGTGTTCCAGCCCTCCTCTCATTGTTTCTGAGGATTGTTGCAAAAATGACTTTTACTTTTCTTAAAACCCATAGATGAGTGAGACTATTCTGTGTGTGTGTCTCTCTCTCCCTCTGACTTATTTCACTCAGCATGATAGATTCCATGTACATCCATGTATAGGAAAATTTCATGACTTCATCTCTCCCGACGGCTGCTTAATATTCCATTGTGCATATGTATCACAGTTTCTTTAGCCATTGATCTGTTGAAGGGCATCTTGGTTGTTTCCAGAGCCTGGCTATTGTGAATAGTGCTGCAATAAATATAGGTGTGAGGAAGGGGTTTTGTATTGTATTGTTGTGTTCTGAGGGTATATCCCTAGGAGTGGAATAGCTGGGTCGAATGGGAGCTCAATTTTCAGATTTTGGAGGAATCTCCATATTGCTTTCCATAGAGGCTGTACTAGACGGCATTCCCACCAGCAGTGGATAAGAGTTCGAAAAGAACCAACTCTTGCTCTGACTTATTTTGCTCAGCATAATACTCTCCATTTCCATTAGTTCTCATTTTCATCCCAACATTTTCCCGTGTGTGGGTCAGATATTTATATCACATTGCCATAAAAAAGTCAATGAATATAAGAACTAATTTATATAATATAAAATGAATATAAGAACTAACTTATGGGGCTGGAGAGATAGCATGGAGGTAAGGCATTTGCCTTTCATGCAGGAGGTCATCGATTCGAATTCCAGCATCCCATATGGTCCCCGGTGCCTGCCAGGAGCAATTTCTGAGCCTGGAGCCAGGACTAGCCCCTGAGCACTGCCGGGTATGACCCAAAAACCACACACACACACAAAGAATGAACTTATATAAATATAAGAACTAACTTAAAATAAAAACAAAGATCGAACCTCAAATCATTAAAGATTATTTCTGGGGCCGGGCGGTGGCGCTAAAGGTAAGGTGCCTGCCTTGCCTGCGCTAACCTTGGACGGACCGCGGTTCGATCCCCCGGTGTCCCATATGGTCCCCCAAGCCAGGAGCAACTTCTGAGCACATAGCCAGGAGTAACCCCTGAGCGTTACTGGGTGTGGCCCAAAAACCAAAAAAAAAAAAAAAAAAAAAAAAAGATTATTTCTAATTTTTTAATTTACTTTGTTTGATTAAATGGCCACACTTGATTTACTCCTGCCTCTGCATTCAGATCACTCATAGAGAGGCTCAGGTCCTATATATTATGCAACGGATCAAACACAGGTAGGCCATATGCAAGAGAAGATCCTACCTGCTGAACTATTGCTTCATTCCTAACCTTTACAATTTTTTAGTATAAGCACTAAATTATAGATCTTCCCCCTTAAACACCATGTTAGTTGCATGTAACAAATGTTAATACTATATAAATATATATTATTGGTGATATTTATATACCATGAATATATACCCATATGGGTGCATATAATCTAGGGTTACTCTGGCTCTTCACTCAAGAATCATTCCTGGAGCACCCAGGACCATATGAAATGCCAGAGATTGAATTTATTTCAACTATGTGTAAGGCAAGTACCCTACTAATACTCTGGCTATAATATTCTTTTATCAGTATCATTTGGTTCAAAGTATTTTCTATGTGTTATTTATCTCGTTACAATACATTATTTGTGAGCCATGAAACATAGGAAGGATAAAACCATTGTAAAAAGTTAAAAAAGTATATTTGGTTTGAATTCTATAAAACTTTTCATATCAAGATAAGTAAGATATCTAGATTTTAACTGATTTATAACTGGAAATTTGGGGGGAATTAATTAGATAACTAGATATTATTGCCTAGATGTTGCTATCGAGGTACCATTTTATTATCTCAGAAAAAATATCCAGAATTATCTAATGCTTTCAAATTCACTCTTAACTCAGGGCAGGTTTTTGTAGTCTGACATTAGTGGCTATGGAAGCTTAGTTTTGATGACAAGTAGTCCCAACTTCCTGCCATGAGCAGATGTTTGAGTCCTTCACTCCTCTGCAGGAGCTTGTGGTGCCCTGGAGACTTGGCTGTTCTCAAAGTTTGGAGCACTGCCAGGTAACACACCCCCCACACCAAAACAACAACACCACCAATAGAAGGAAAAACTCAGGAAATGGAATTTTAGTCATTTTCTTTAGTGTATTAGTTCTAGAATATCTGGGAGAAAAATATTCTTTTTCATAAAATAAATGATAAAACTCTGAGTTGAAAACACATTTTATGTATTTTCCATGAAAATTTTCTGTGCAGGAAGGTCATAAACATTGTAAAAAGTTAAAAAGTATATTTGGTCCAAATTCCATAAAACTTTTCTTTTTTCTTTTCTTGGGGATTACTCCTGGCTCTATGCTCAGAAATCACTCCTGGCAGGCTCAGAGAACGATATGGGATGCCGGGATTTGAACCACTGTCCTTCTGCATGCAAGGCATGCTGTCTCTCTGGTCCCCAATAAAACTTTTCTAATCCAGATAAGGTATATGGATTTTAATTGATTTATAACTGGAAATTTGGGAGAATTTTTCAATGTAAGATAACATGATATTAATTTACTATTTTTAAATTATATCATCTGTCTTCATAACCTTACAATTTAATTCTCATTAATTCTTTTTTTTAATTCTCATTAATTCTTAAAAGATTAATGTAGCAAGTGTTGTAGTAGTTATCATTGTTTTAGGAGAACTAAGATCTTTATTGTAAACATTCCCAATAAAAAAAAATAACAGAATACACAATAAAAATGAAAGAACACAAATATGTATCTGTATCTCTCCTAAATTGTTTAAAGCTGAATTTTATGTGGGAATTGTATTTGAAACTTTCTACAGATACATACTATTAAAAATTACACACAATATTTAAGTTTATTTTTCCCAAATGGTGACTTTTCTGCCTCTTTCTATCTCTCTTCTTTGTCTCTCATATTTTTGGGCCACATCTTATATTGCTTAGAGCTTATTCCTGGCTCTGTGTTCATGGATCATAGTCCTAACAAGATTTGGAGAACAGTATGTGGTGCTGAAGATTGGATATGGGTTATGCATGTGGAAGACAATTGCCTTAACAGTTGTACTTTTAGAGTTCATACTCAACGGACAAGTCTACACAAATGGAATAAGGTTTAATACTTTATTCTGTCTGTTGAAAAGGCCCCACACTGGACGGCCAGGGTAATCTCCCGAAGAAAATGAACACGGCCCAAGGTCATGAAGAAGATTGTATAGGGAAAGGATATAAGGAGGCTTCAGCTTTCTAATGATCTTTAAGATGATTGGCTATTGTCTAGGAGTACCTTCCCACTGCACCCTTGTCCTTCCCTGATAGGCTATCTGATATGGCCAGGTAGCCTGGGGCAGTGTAAATGGAAATAGGCTTGTGGAAATCTAGCAAGTGGTTTACACCATGTGGTTCTTACAAAATAGCATCTCTCCCTACTCAGACCTGAGATGTCTGCCATGTGGCTTTTACAAAATAGTGTCATTCTTGTTCGAAATCCAGGTCTCAACTATGCTATCTCTGGCACCCAAAGGATGATTTTTAAAAACATTTTTGAGTAATAGGCTTAAGTAAAATGGTTTTTATTTTTTTTTGCACCTAGATATTATGCATATTAAAATATCTTATAATATAAATTGAATGTAGTTCTTTTGAGGGGAGAGAGTCTAAAAGAGCTTTTAACATATCTCAGTAAATTTTCCACCTATGTTTTCATTTAAACATCATTTCTAGGTTGAAAGCAATGTGAAAGTACTGACTTAATTTTTAAAAGTCAAAGGATCTTGATTAAAATTTTTTTTACTTTTATTTTAGTTTAAATAAATTTTAAAACAAATACTAAAGTATTTAAATATATGAAACAATTCATCCAAATAAATATTAATAATAATATCCACTTATCTGGAATATGTCACAAGTAACAATAGAAAAAAGAAAGGCTAAGATAACTTAAATGGTTAAGTGGGTTGCCCTATAGTTGTTGACAAAAGTTTGCTTTCAACTTGAACAAACTAGGACCAGCTACTTTCTCATGTAAAGATGAAATTAGATGCCTCAGAGGTTCATAAGTTCTGTCACTGAGACATAAACTTATTATATATGGAGGTTATAATCAATCACTATGTAAATAGAAGGAATGAATTTCTGCCATAACCCCTTTTAACTCAAATAGCTGGAATATTCTAAAATAATATATTATGGGGATGTCACAAGAACTTAAAACTTAAAAATTTAAAACTGAGAAAAAAATGATACTAGCTAAATAAATGACCCCCTCCCTCCAAAAGGAAAGTGAAAAAGTAGAGACTAGCATTCGTGTTTCTTTTGTGGAGATTTAAGACAGTACATTTTAAACCATTTTTAATAAATGAAATACTGACAGATTAAAAGCAATTATGTTAACTACAGTACATAAGCTTATAAAGTAACAAGCACTTACATATTGGATAAGCATGCAGACCATTTCAATCTTCTAAGGAGAAATTATTACATTTTAAAGTACTCCTGGCTGTGCTTGGGGAACCCTATGGGATATTGGAGATCAAACCCAGGTTTGATGTCCCAATAAAGGTAAGCTCCCTACCCACTACACTATAACTGTGGCTCCCTTTAATTTTATTGTTATGACAACCACCAAACTACTAAAAAAACATGTCTAATTAACACTGAGGAAGTAGCCATAAGAATATCCAAAAGGCATTAAAAAAATCCCATTCACATTAGTTCAACACAAACTCAAATATCTTGGAGTCAATTTAACTAAAGATGTGAAAGACCCATACAAAGAAAACTACAAAAGCCTGCTTTGAGAAATAAGAGAGGACACAAGGAAATGGAAACACATACACTGCTTATGGATTGGCAGGATTAATATAATTAAAATGGCAGTACTCCTCAAAACATTGTACAAATTTAATGCAATCCCTCTAAAGATACCCATAACATTCTCCAAAGAAGTAGATCAAACACTACTGAAATTCATTTGGAACAATAAACACCCATTAATTGCTAAAACAATCCTTGGGAAAAGGAATGTGGGAGTCATTACTTTCCCCAATTTTAAATTGTATTACAAAGCAATAGTTATTAAAACAGCATGATATTAGAATAAAGAGATTCTCAGATCAGTGGAATAGACGAGTATTCAGAGAATATTCCCCAGGCACACAATCAACTAATCTTTGATAGAGGGGCAAGATATCTAAAATGGAGCAAGGAAAGCCTCTTCAACAAGTGGAGTTGGCACAACTGGTTAGCCAATTGCAAAAAAGCAAACTCAGATCCCCATCAAACACCATGCACAAAGGTAAAATCCAAATGGATTAAAGACCTTGATATTAGGCCTTGAACCATAAGATATATAGAACAACTCGCAGGTAAAACAGTCCATGACACTGAGACTAAAGGCATCTGCAAGGAGAAAACATCAGTCTGCAAAGAAGTGGAAACAGAAATAAACAGATGGGAATATATTAAGCTGCACATATTCTGCACTTCAAAGGAAATAGTGCCTAGGATACAAAAGACACCTGAAGAATGAGAGACACTATTTACCCAATCCCCATCAGATAAAGGGGCTAATATCGAAAAGGTAATACAAGGTAATACGAGGTACTGACACAACTTAACAAAAAAAACATCTAACTTCATAGAAATATGGGGAGAAGAAATGAACAGACACTTCCTCAAAGAAGAAATGCAAATGGCTAAAAGACACATAAAAATGCTTCACATCACTAACCATCAAGGAGATGCAAATCAATACAACTGTGAGGTACTACCTCATGCCAAAGAGACTGGCACACATCACAAAGAACAAGAGCAATCAGCGCTGGCAGGGATCTGGAGAAAAAGAAACTCTTATTCACTGCTGGTGGGAATGCCATCTAGTCCAGTCTTCATGGAAAACAATATAGAGCTTCCTCAAAAAACTGAAAATTGAGCTCCCATATGATCCAGTTATACTACTCCTATGATATACCAAGGAACACAATAATACAATACAAAATTCCTTCATCACACCTATATTCATTGCAGCACTATTTACAATAGCCAGACTCTGGTAACAACCAAGATGTCCTTCAACAGATGAATGGCTAAAGAAACTGTGGTACATATACACAATGGAATATTATGCCGTTGTCAGGAGAGACAAAGTGAGGAAATTCTCCTGTACATGGAAGTTTATGGAATCTATTATGCTGAGAGAAATAAGTCAAAGTGAGTGAGATAGACACAAAATAGTCTCACTGATCTATGGGTTTTAAAAAATAATTAAGGATATTATTGTAATAATGCCCAGAGACAATAGAGATGATGGCCAGAAGGACCAGATCACAATATGAAGCTCACCACAAAGAATAGTGAGTGCAATTAAAGAAATAACTACACTAACAACTATCATGACAATCTTGATAAGTGAGAGAAGTAGAATGCCTGTCTCTATACAGGTAGGGGTTGGAAAGGAGGAAGGGGGCATTGGTGATGGAAATGTTGCACAGATGAAAGAGAGGTGCTCTGTTTATGACTGAAAGCCAGCTACAATCAAGCTTGTAATCCTAGTGCTTAAGTAAAGCTTTTTTTAAAAAAGAGAGATAAAAATAAGATTGTCAAAAAGGGCTAGATCGGAATAGGGCACTTGCCTTATGTGCCCTCTCTCCAAGTTCGATCACTGATATCCCCAGTGCTTCCAGCACCCACCAGGAGTGATTGATCCTAGAGAGCAGAGCCAGGAGTAAAACCTGAGTACTTCTGGGAGTCTGCCTACCCGACTCAAATGAAGAATATAAAAAAAAATTGTCAAAAATAGGGCAAGTGATGGGACCATGGAAAGAGCATAGAAGTTAGGACACTTGCCTTCCACTGGATCTGACAGTAGTTTTGATGTTTGTATTCCATATGATCCTTCAAATTGTCAAGGTTAATGACTGAATGCAAAGCCAGGAGTAAACTCTGAGTACCTCCTGGTGTGGCCCCAAAATTAAAAACAAAAAAAAAAAAAAGAAAAGAAAAGAAAAGAAAAGAAAAGATCAAAGCAAGATTTTGGGATTTTTGTATATGATTGAGAATTATTTAAACAATTTGGAAAAATAGTTCGTTTAAAATAGTTTAAAGCTTTGTAACTTTGGGTGATAAAATACCTACCACAATTTTAAACATTTCTTTGTTTCACCCATATCTCCTGATAATCCCCTAGGCTCCTGAAAATGGTCAGACTAAGGAGCATTCTGCATTCTTGAATACAATGGCAGTCCTTTGGGCCAAAAATCTACATTCAAAAAAGAAAGGAAAAGTATACAAGGAAAGGTTAAACAAAATGACACATTATTTTCTATTCCTGAATTTTGTGTATAGTGTTGTTACTTTGCCTGCAAACATCAACATGAAGAGAACAGAAAAAATGGTCTTTGAGTCTAAATGTAATTACCAGTCATTTCTGTGATCAGTATGATATCAAATGAGTCTTGTCAGTCAAAGATACCTGGGAAAGATTTCTCTGAAGGTGCAAGACTGGATGTGGCATTCCAGCTGCATTTTCATTGCTCCTCTAATTTCCAATGCTGCACATCAAAAGCATTTAGGTCAATCACGCTAGCTTTCCTTGGTGACTCACTGGAGATTATATAAATTGCTGGTCATGCTGCAAAACTGTGTAAATGCATGCTTAAAATAAAACTTATTCAGAGAATAAGAATTTTTTTCAACCTCATAATGTGAATTTGACTTTAAAATATGTCATGGGAGAAAAAGGAAGCTATGCATGATTTGATGAAAGATTCATTGGAAAAGCCCATTTTCCCAATTCTCTATGGTTAATATCAGAAACCATCAATGTGGGATATAATCTAGTGTAAGTGATGTTTATGTTCCTCTACAGAGTAATGTTATGTAGCAATTTCAACCTCTTATTCTTATTCAATTGATATTCAATCTTTTATTGTACAACTTGTTATGAGAAGAAGCTCTCTCAAAATCAACATTCCCCTTTAAAACCATTTTTTTTGTCTTATAGAACTATAGCTCCTTTACATAACAACTGTCAGTAGCTCAAGTCTGAGTTGAGTGATATTAGTTCAATATACAGATAAAATTATATGTTTTCATGACCAAATCTCAGAAGAACATAGTTTGGCTGAAAGACTTAATATTAATTTTCTGAATTCTTACTGACTCAGTTTTTAAAAACCCTCTTTCAACCTTATCACCACAATTCAGTATGGAAAACCTAGTCCTACAATCCTTGTCTCAAAGCCATTCTCTTGTAATGAGGACAGGGAAGACTGAGGAGCATGTATAGCCCAGAAGCTCACTACACGTTCAAAAAACAGAGTCCTTGAGAGTCTATTCTGCTCTGATATACAATCAGTTCAATACTATCATCTAAGAACTTTCTTTGCCTTTTGAATTCTCTCTTTGGGCTTTTTCTCTGTGCTATTGTTAGGAGTCCAGAGTCCAAAGATGTGACCACACAAATAGTGTAAAGCTGAATACTTTAATCCATCTGCCAACAGCCCCCAAACTGACTAGCCAGGGTCATCTCTAGAAGTAGATGAACTCCATCCAAAGTCATGAAGAGGATTATATAGGGAAGAGATATAGGGAGGTTCTAACTTTTTGATGATCTTTAAAATTATTGGCTATTGTCCAGGGGTACCTTTTACTGCTCCCTTGTGACCTTCCCTGGTAGGCTACCTAATATGGCCAGGTAGTTTGGGGCTGTGTTAATGGAAAATAGGCTTGAGGAAACCTAGCCTGTGACTTACACTATACAGTCCTTACAAAATGGCGGCCCTCTTGTTCAGAACAGAAAGGAAGCTTGCCATGTGGCCTTTACAAAATGGCTTCCCTCCTTGTTTAGAAACAGGACCCCACACTGTTGTACAATCCATGGTCTAATCCTAATCAATTTTTTTTACCTTGTACTATTGTAACTGATGTTTGCTTAATCAGTCACATCTAGTCAATTTATGATGAGAGAACAAGAAGGTCTTTATTACTCTGGGTTGATCAGACCAGTGAGTCCAGATTATGCAAATATTTGAAACCTTAGACATAATTCAGGAGCCCAAGAGACTTTTTATAGGGCATTGTGAAAACTCATCATTAATTTGATTCATGCCCAAGCAATGTGAGGGCACATAGCACATTGTTTATCAGAATGGGTATATTCATTCAAAGTTCAGGTAGGATGGACACCAAGTTATTCAGGGGCACATACATCATCACTGACTACAGGGAGTTTTCTTAACTTGGAACATTGAGATTCATTCAAAGTGCAGAGAGGGTGGATAACTTTAAATTTTTCTACCCACCAGAAAAATCATCTTTTTAGAGTCCATACTAAAAATCAATTTTAAAATCAAGACACATATTATAAATTTCCAGCATAACAGTATCATAAAAAGGCATCTTTTCTCCTAGAATCTTTGTGAATTTTTCCACTTCCTCTTTTGGCTCCATATTCGAGCCTAGGATGCAATTCCTCAGTGTATTGGCCTTATTTTTTAAGATGTATTGTTTCATTTTTTGTCTACAGTCAAGCAACTTCTTAGTGAGGGTTTATTCCCCTAGGTCATGCCCTGGCCATCAGTTCTATAATACTACTTTATTTGGAAACATCAGTTTATTTGTGACTCCTTCCCTTCCCTACCCTTCCCTTTGCATCTATAGTTGTGATCTCTGGGAATTCAATACTTCAATTTTAAGGTCTCACTGCTGGGGTAGCAAAGATCACAGTGACAGTGTGGTAATCATATTGAACAGTTGTAGTGTGGTGCTGATTTTGAACCCAAGGCCACACATAAGCAAAGTGAGTACTACCATGAATTCCCATTAGTGCATTCTCTCCATCAGTATTTTTTGGGGGTGGGAGGAACATGCCCATCCATTCTCAGGGTATGTTTCTAGGAGAGATCACTCCTGTCAGACTTGGAGTATCATATAACGTGCTGTGAATTGAACCTGGGTTTGCCTCACGCAAGGCAACTGCCTTACCAGCTGTACTATCATGCTGTGTACATCCTTCTTTTCTTACAATGCAAAGTCCTCTTCCCAACAATAACCACTTATTCCGATATCAGATGTAGTATATGGAGCAGAGAGAGTCATTTTCCTTTGCAAAACCGCTAACTGGAAATCTACAAGCATCATTTCAGAACTAGTGGGCAGCTACCAAAACCAGCTATAATCACATTTGTATTCTCACTTAGTCCACCAAGTTTCTAAATTCATGATGTCTGCTCTAGCATACAAATAATGAAGTCTGAGCATAGAGAGGTCAAGTCACTTACCAAGTTTAAAAAGCTAGTTAATGTATCAAGAATAAATTCAAAATGAAAGTCTTGTGCTACTAGGTTTTTTTTCTTTGTTTGAAATGTTTGAGAGCTATTAGTAATCAAGAACCACTCTTGTCTCAGTGCTTAAAGGTTGCTTCTAAGAAATGCTCAGAACATGGAGTGCCAAGGTTGAAACCCAGGGCTAACACATACAAAGCATAACCTCCCAAATTATCCTTCAACATATTTTTACCATGCACTCCCATATTCTGGCCAACATAATCACAGCCCAAATAGACAATGCCAAATAGTTTCTCTATTTATGTGTTGGTGATAACAGTGAGGAGGAGGAGGGAATATAAGTAGAAAAAACTGATTAGAATGAAATTAATCCTACCAACCTCTCTACAGGAATGCTGTAAAGGTTAGAGGAGTGGCCAAGAAAGAAATACAAAAATTGTAGTAAGTTCAAAAATATAGCAACACCTCTTTTATCTTTTAGAGGTCACTCCCAGCAGTCCATGGGATTCCCTGCAGTGCTGGTGATCCAGTTGAGTGCCTGATATATGTAAAGTGAAGGTGCAATATTTGAGCTTTCTCTCAAGCTTCCAAACACATCCTTTATATCTAACCAGGTGGTTTGAGTAAAATTGATTTGCTTCCTTAACATTTCTTGTAAATATTGGTGTTCAGGTCTATAATACAAAGTGGCAGATTAGATGTTAAGCCTTTATAGAGGAATAGAAACCACTAAAGTAGATAAGTAACAAGGTGCCATAGTTGTCCAATTTTTATTCATAAAAATATTCTAGTACTTGGTCTCAGATTGTCTGGGTACCCTTGAAATGTTACAGCCTAGTCTATCACAATGTTGTGTTGTAAAGTGATTCAGCTGAGTCTATATTCATTGAATATTTTATATTCAGTGATTCATTGGAAGAGCTTCTCTATCAATTCATCTCAAGTGCTTCCTGCTTTTTTGTTCTGGTGCAGTGAGAATGTTGGCAAAGCAAGGAGATTAAGGTGAAGGGGAAGTAAATATATAATTAGAATATAATATTTATCATCAGCTTAATTAAAATGTAATGATCAAGTATAGAATTGGATATATCAGTTACTTGTTTATAGATGTCTTGAAGTAATAAGTAGTCACTTAATGTTACCTATTTTGCCATTCATGTAATAAATGGAAACATGATACCATTCTAATACCACACAGACTATACCTGGACCTTGGATAAGACATTTTAAGAAGCAGATCCAACTCTTGGCTTTAAAACTTATGTACAACTCTCAAAACTGAATGATTTACTTTCCTTTGTCTCTAAAAGGTATTGAATAGTAATACATAATTTAGAGTTTGGGAAAGAAACTGAGATCACTATCGTGGAATACATCTTAATTATTATTATTATTTACAAAATAATAAAATAAGAAGATTTTCTAAACTAGCCAATCAAGGATAGTATGTAATTGGACATAGTTAATGTGAAAAGTTTGATCATGAATTCTATAAAAGCTTCATCATTATTCACACTTGCTTGTATTATCCTTGTTCATTAGCAGGCAGGCCTAGCAGGCAGGCCCTTCCCCATATAAACGTTGTTTCACACTAATTTTATCCTACTGCTGCTACTTATTTCCTAGATCACTGAAAGTACTTTCAGTACCTAAAATAAATTAATAAAATATTAGTATCTTGCCTAGGTATTTTTTTATAAAAACATCTCCAATAGATTTTAGCATATAGCTGTCATGTCTATGATACAAATAGTATCTAAAAATGGACCTTTCAGAGACATGATTGGGCTTCACTGATTACAAAACCCTTTTCTATTTTGGGCAAGGAAAATTTATGCTTCACAGCAAAAGAATCAGGGCCAGATGCAGGACAGGAAGTACAAACTCAATATTTATAAGGAAGGTTTACATTTTGAAATCCAACTTTCCCCCATGGAACCTGATTTGCAAGAAATATTTTCTCCTGGTGAGATTTAAAGTAGTAAAGAAAGATTCAACTTTAAAGGATTTTTTAAGCCCGATTCAGTCTATATTCCCTAGGGTTCCGCAGCAGCAGCTTTCCCAAAATGTGCTCTAATTTGAACTCATTTTAAGAGCTCTTTAAAAGTAGAGAAGATAGTAGATGGTTCTCTTTTCAGAGATCCAACATACTAATTCTTCTTAGAGCTTCACAACAAGTATTAGTTTTCAAACTCTGTGCAATCCAGCAATAAAGAAAATTGTTTAACTTTATTCTGCCTAGCATCTCTTCTGTGCTTTTGAGAACAGAATGTTTTTATTGCTTAACCTACACTCTGACAGCATTTGGAGTATCTCTGTATTACTGAAATATCACGCATAAAATATAAAAAGGGAAAATGATATGGAATGTAACAGTGGGAGAATACAGTGTGCAGAATTGGGTAGTGAATCTAGGAAACAACGGCCAACATGAGACAGAATGAAGACATTCCAATGTTTAGAATTTTGCTAATCAAACTCATTCACCGGATGTTTTAAAAAAATCCATCAGGGGGAAAATTCACAGAAGTGTGTACACACATGCTTACATGCTTCAGAAATCCAAAGGACAAATATCAGTAAATTATCTCTAATAACCAATTATTATTAACAGAAATGTCTGCTCTTTTTCTATGCAGTCCTTTGAAAAGATGACATGTCCTATCAATTGTTGTCATTGTACTGATTTATGGACCTAGCTGCAGAATAGCAATCATCACTTTTTGGTGAATTCGCCAATCAATTCACCATTTTGCTACTTAATGGGTAATTAAACATTTTCATCCTTGTTATGTATGCAAGTGCCTGTCTGGCTACCAACCTCAATTATTTTTCTCTCCATACCACTGGAGCAGATTGACAGTCCTCTATCCTTTGAGCTCTACTCTTCATACAGAGGATTAAAGAAGATTCTTTCCAATACTAGGGTACTTTGTGTGGAGTAATTTAATGCGGATTCATCTTTCCAAACCAAAAGGATGTCAAACTCTTTCAACTAGAAACTCTCTTTCAGAACCTTACAATAAATTCATATCACAGGTCTTACATCTCTGTTTTGTTTGGGGCCACACCTGGCAGTCTTTGGAGCTTATTCCCAGCTTTCTGCTCAGGGATCACTCCTGGCAAGGCTAGGGATACTTATTGGGGATTAAATCCAGGTTAGCCATATGCAAAACAAGTGCCTATTATTTCAATCTCAGATCAAATGTCTTGTTACTGGATGACCATGAAGCCATTCCTGTCAGGAGACAGCTGCAAGAATCTCTGGAGCAAACATGGGAGCTGGTTCACAGGAACTGCCCCAGTGCTTGAGTTCCAGATCTGAAGATGGTATTACAGTTGCTTCAACTACAAGTTAATATTTGGGGAACCTTCAGAAATCCTGAGCTTGGTATTCTTAAACCATAAGACCAAATGAACTCATTGTAGAAACTTCTTGTAGACTAAGCTCACAGATAAATAGAATGAGACAGTTGGCAGGTAGGTTTCTGTCTCTCTACCTTTCCATTTGTTGCAAGCATGAAAATCTGCTCCTCACAACAATCAAGAATCCTGGCCACAGCCACAAAGTAGAGTGGGAAAAATCTTGGATAAATAAGAACATTCAAATGTCTTAAATAGCCTACTAATATTGACCAAATTGTTGGAGAAGAATACCAAGATTTTGTCCTAAATTTGATTGAATTTCTGTTATATTTTTGTTCCCCCAAAATCATGCCAGATAACAATTTATCCAAACTAGCAATTTATTTGATCAAAAATTAATGTGAATTAATTAGCATCTTCCTATATTAGCTCTACATGAAGCAATTTCAAAGATATAATTAGAATGGTAGCACTATAAGACCCCCAATTCTTAATAATATTAAACAAAAATGCTATGAGGTAATGTTTTTTATCAAACGTTTGGGCCAGGATTATTGAGTATTGATAATTCAAAACTAATATTTTTTTGGTTTTTGGGCCACACCTATTGATGCTCCTGGCTATGTGCTCAGAAATTGCTCCTGTTTTGAGGGTCCATATGGAATGCCAGGGGATGGAAGTGCGGTCCATCCTAGGTTAGCACGTGCAAAGCAAATGACCTATTACTTGTGCCACTGCTCTGGCCCCCAAAACTAATATTTTTAAGTCACCGAATAGTTTCTCAGAAATTCACTTCATTATTTCACAATATTTAAGCTATACAAAAGTTCCATGGGAACATTCTAATTCTGTATTTCAAAGAATTTTGTGACTAAATTCTTGTCCTTCAAACTTGCAAATTTATGTATCACAGAAATAAAAGACTTAAAAAAAGTTAAGATTTTTGAGCAGTTTCACAGACTATAAATATGATGAATAAAAGGAGTCCAGAGAGAATAGAACTGGACAACAGCTTACCCCATTTTTCTTGTTCCTTTTTACTGACTATCATATTATATTAAGGGTAACACCTTGGGTCCTTCCTGTGAACATGTTCTATTGAAAGTGCTACCAAAAGGATAATGTTCCAAAGCAACCCAAAGTTTATGTGAAAACTTTAACCTACTTAGAATTTTACTTTATTCAGGAAAAACAACTTCATTATTTTGAGAAGAAATATTTTTTTGATTGAACTGTTTACATGCACCTCATTGATTAAACTAGAAGTTTGGTATTGTTTCTTCCCAGATAACACCACAATTTCTGTCATTCTTTATGGATTATTAAGTATTGATACTGAACCCTGTAACATTGACCACAAAAACTGGCTAATACTTCTTTCTGGCCTTTAGCCTACTGTTTGCACCCAAAATCCTTTATATCATTTTCATACTAACAAGAAAAATGCTTTTATACTTGTTTATTCTAAGATTTTTTTCTTCTCTTAAGGTTTGCCTATGTGCTACTTACTACTGAATTTACTGATGTAGATAAAGAGCTTCCTCCATCTTCTGTTTTTCAGGGCTTTTTATCACCTTATTTGTCTCTCATGGTCATTGTCATCTCAGAATTCTTGCTATGCATCCTTTGGTCTATTTTACTAAAACAACAACAAAAAAATTAAGATATCTTAATAAAAGCAGTAACTAAGGGAGGTTTGCATTATCTGAAGTTGAAGTTATTGCATGGGGTTATTAACCTTGGAAAAAGTGAGAAGATATGAATAATTTAGTCTTCATTATTTTATTCATCCAACTTATATGCATTAAATTCTCAAAAATTTCAGTAAATATTGTAGGTTTTGTATGAACAAGCTCTGTGATTTCTTGCGGTTCATAGCCTAGCCTAAAATATACCCCATGACTCATTCCATCATGTGGATGAATTTGAACAAGTCACTTGGTTGTATAAGTCCATATTTATCTTTTAAAATCACTTAAATAAGGTAGTCAAATTATATTTTTTCAGCATAATCTAAAAAATAACTCATACAATCAGTAAGTTTCCTCAATTATAGGTTATTTTACATATATCTTGTCAATTAGTCAAAAACAGTTTTGGTTCTCAGAAGCAATCATTCCTTTCTTAAATCACAGAACCATTATGCCAAAGGCAATAGCATTCTCTTACTTTCACCTCAAAATGCATCTATATAGAAACTTAAAAGTGTTAAGAGCCATAACAGATCATACTCTATATGGTGATTGATTCCATGTTCATCTGATTTTCCTTCTTTTTTCTAGTTAAGAATCACATTTCAAAAGCAGGTCCAATTCTTTTTAATAATCTTTCACATTTTAGGATGATATTTTTCAAAGGTAAATCTATAAGCTTCCACAATATTGTGTTCAAAAAACACATTTGAAAGTTATTTTCACAGGAAAAAGGCTATTTTCACAGAAATGCTTTGTAAATATCTGTATGTCTATGGTTTATAAAAACTGATTTTTTATTTCTGTGTTCTGGTAAATATCTCATTAGTGTTAGAAATAGAAAATAACATTTAATAACTATAAGTCAGCAGCTAGTCATACAGAAGCTAGAGATGTTCTCTGAATAATAAATAGTAAATTAAAGCTAATGCAATTACCAAAGTTGGAAAACATGAAAGATAGAGGAAGTTTAAAACAAAAGATAAATTCATGGAGCCCTAAGATAAATATTGTCTGGGAAACCATGTCTTTATAAAATAAAACAAAACATAGGTATCGGTGCTCTCCTAATCTTTACCGGATCCTAGCAAATTAATGATGAAATGAAAGATGGGAACAGAGAAGGTACTGGCAGATAAGGATAAACTAATCTGACACAGTAGATAACTAACAAAGATCAGGTAAATGGGATCCAAATCTTAGGAGGAGTTGCAAATGTCATAGAGAAGTCTTCTTGGCTTTCTTTTTAAAATATGGTTGCTTCACTCCTAGGGATAAAACCTCGAACAGAAAAACACAATACAAAAAATGCCCTCTTCACTTCTATGTCCATCGCAGCACTATTTATAATAGCCAGAATCTGGAAACAATTCTGGTTCCCGACAACAGAGGAGTGGCTAAAGAAACGATGGTACATATATACACTGGAATACTCTGTAGCCATTAGGAAAAATAAAATAATGAAGTTTTCCTATACATGGATGAACATGGAGATTAATATGCTGAGTGAAATGAGTCAGAGGGAGAAGGATAGACATAGAATTGTCTCACTCATCTGTGGGATATAAAAGAATAAAAGAGTATGGTAATAATATCCAGAGACAATAGGATGAAGCTTGTCACAAAGAGCAGTGAGTGCAGTCAGAACATTACCTACACTGGCAACTACCCTGACAATGACAGTTGAAACTGATCACTCTGGACAGAGCTGGGTGCCTAAAAGGTATAAAGTGATATGCCTGGCACCCCCTTATTGACAATAGTGCAAACCACAATGTCATAAAGGGAAGAGAGAGAAGCAGAATGCCTGTCACAGAAACAAGCAGAAGGAAATTGAGGAATATTGATGGTGGGAAAGTTGCACTGGTGAAGAGTGGTAGTGGTGTACATTCTATTACTGAAACCCAACTATAAACATTTCTGTAACCATAGTGCTTAAAATAAAAATATTTTTAAAAATTAAAAATATATATGGTGGCTTAAAGATACTTAATAAAATCTGAATGAGGCAGATGTGTTTATAATAGAGATCTAAGATAGATCTCTATTGCTAATACCCTACCCCCTTAACTCTTATTAACTGCACTTAAAGATAGGGGATTTGATTATGAACTAGGATGATTAGAAGGAAAAGTAACACGTTGTAGACTCTAGAGAAACTAAGCAGATTTATTTGGACACAATAGCAGTTATGAGGATATAGGTGAGTGCTTAGTACTCTAGATACTGAATAAACAGAGCAGGTGATAGGATTCAAAATGTGGCAATGATGATAAACCTAAAGAAAATAAAACTTTCTTTATACATTCAATAGAAATACCATCTTCACAAAGGTACTATTCAAAAATTTATAAAGCATGAAGAAATTATGAAGGAAATGAAACCATAGTTTGATTTCTATAGGATTCTTACACAATTATTTTTACAATTCAACTTGACATTTTCTACTGGTAATCTAATATTAATGTTTTTGTAATTAACAATATTATTAATGCCTGAAGTGCAGAAAGTATAAGTACAACTGAGTCAAGAAACATGTCTCTCTTAGCTACTTCCAATGAATGCATAGGAAAAGCCTAGCACAGGGAACATAATAGCACATATGGCAAGTTTCAATGAGAAATATTTTCTAAATCTATATACCCAGGCCTGGGTATTTAGATATCTAAAGATTTTAGTACTGTATTTTTCTACATTTGAATTTGAGTTTATCGTGTTTTTAAAGATGAAATATGATAATGAGTCAGTATTTCTATTCGTTTAAATTTTTCCTGTCTGTCTTCCCATCCTAAACTATTCTTAATGATGAAACAAAAGAACAGTAACAGGTGACATAATGACAACTTATTTTTATTCCCACATGCTACACTCTGTCCGTAGTATAATTTCATTTGAGTAGTGTTCTTTACCGCTTTTGTTATAGCAATGCTTTACATTTTTGCTGAAAATACCAAATCACAATTACAATGAAAATCAACACATAAGAATCATTTCAAATGTTCTTTTGTATATTTCAAATGTAATTTTGTACATTTCCTTTCCCACTGGGAGTCATTTCACAAAAAAATTTAAAATAGTTTTAATATTCCAAACCCCTATTATGTCTCCTTTGAGCTTTTGTTGCAGGAATTTTCTCCCTCTAGTGGAAGGGTTTGAAAAAAATTACAAGTTTGAAGGAAAGGGTTTCATTTTTGGCTTTCTCCTACATAGTTTAGACACACAGTTCTTAATCCCTTTATCTTTCTGAACTATTTTTCTGACTTTTATTTTTCATGCTCACTATATAATATTATATTAATCTAAAGTATTTTTCATGGGGCCGGAGAGATAGCACAGCAGGAGGGCATTTTTGCCTTGCATTCAGCCAACCCTAGAGGGACCGAGTTCAATTTTTGGCATCCCATATAGGTTCCCCAGCCTGCCAGGGGAGATTTCTGAGTGCAGAGCCAGGAGTGACCCCTGAGTGCTGCTAGGTGTGTCCCAAAGCCAATCAATCAACCAATAAAGTTTTAAAAAAAAGTATTTTTTATGTTTTAAAGACTGTATTAGGGTATATTTATCTTACTTTTTAACAACAAAACGTTGTT
Source organism: Suncus etruscus (assembly GCF_024139225.1). Lineage (NCBI taxonomy): Eukaryota > Metazoa > Chordata > Mammalia > Eulipotyphla > Soricidae > Suncus > Suncus etruscus. Next base: position 146,570,804 of record NC_064852.1, on the reverse strand, counting down.
TATTTCTTTACTAATTGATTCTCTTTCACTTGCTATATTTCTTGTTTCCTAGCATTAATTTCTGTCCCTATTCAGGACTAATACAGAATAACTGCAAATCCTTTACCGTTTTCTCCTCTTACCCCACTGAGTATTGGACATAATTCCTTTCAGCTTAAAACTGTCTAATTGTGTAGCAGTTTAAAACTGCATTATAAGCTCTAATCCTGTCCTCTAGATGCTACAAAGTGGCTAATATTTTCCCTTCTTGAAGTGCTAGTATCTTGTATCATACTATGAAAAGTTCATAATATGGAAAGTCATTAATTAGTATTCCAATTAAGAACCCCAAATAAACACCCAACACAGAACCAGCATTAACTTCTAAGCACTTGAGTAAAACACTCTTGGGCATTTCATATAATAGACTCCCTAACTACAAAGATGTTTGTAACCATGGTACTTAAATAAAGATATTATAACAAATTTTGAAAGTAGATTTCCTGATTGCTGTTTTTCTAGTAGAGTCACATATAGCAGAAGAATCACTTAACTGAGCCCAGACAATATAGAAAAAAATAAAATGATGCTAATTTTAAGTCACCAAGTTTTGAGGTTTTATTCTGCAGCAATATATTGAAATTCTACCTCTAGAATTTTCTATATTTTCTACCGAACACTAGTTTTTCAAATTGATAATTTGTGGTTCTTTTTTCTATTTCTAAACACCAATTTTTTTAAACTTTATCAAGCTGAAAAATCCAAGGAAAGGAATATTTATGATTGTTTATATTTATTGTTCACAGTGCTGCTTTCTAAGTAAACAATGATACTTTAAAAAAATACTTATTACAGAGCATCCTATTTGGAACACCAGGCGGTGCTCAGGGGTTCTTTCTAGCTATGTGATCAGGAATTGGGGGACTATATATGGTACAGGGGATAGACTCGAGGGTGGCTGCATGCAAGGCAAGCACCTTATTTATCTGGCTCCTGAGGAGAAAAATTAAAGCAACTCAGTTTAACAAGGCTATTCCATTTATATTTTGAAACTATGAAAAATAAACGTAATAGTTTCAGTGTAACAGTAGTATACTATTGCTAATGACTTTCTCTATATAGCAAAGATAGTAATACACATAGAAATTTAGCTTTGAACCAGGGGCCGGAGCTGTGATGCAAGTGGTAGGGCATTTGCCTTGCAAGCACTAACCTAGGACAGACAGTGGTTCGATCCCCCAGCGTCCCCAAGCCAGACGTGATTTCTGAGCATATAGCCAGGAGTAACTCCTGAGCATCACTGGGTGTGGTCTAAAAAAAAAAAAGAGAGAGAAATTTAGCTTTTTCCTAAAGCTTTTTTACTTTTTTCCCTAAAGTGAAACAAATCTTTCAAAAGTTATTTTCTCACCTTGTATAAATTTTTTGGTTTTCCTAAAACATTTTACCATTGTTTGATTTTTGTTCTCCACAATTCCTTCTGACCATCCCTATGCCTCTAAACATGCACTAAATTTCCTTAAATTGAATCTATCATTGCTTTCCCAAATCAAGTGGGCTTTATATAAATGAACCTTTTTAATTCAGACCTTTTTTTTTTTTTGCTATTTGAGAAGCAACTGTGACCTAGGCTCTGTAAATAACCCTTCTCTCAACATGCAGGCGTACATATGATGCTCTTTGATTCTCTCCTCCTTCTCTCTCTCTCTTTCTCTCTCTCTCACTCACTCACTCACACATGCAAGGGACACATGATACATTTAGGCAAATATCATGTTGATCTTTATTTCCAGCGCTGTAAACATGTTCAGATGACCAAAACTCAGTAATCCCAACTAAGGCTAGGATTCAATGAGAAGCTCTAAGAACTTTCTACCTGTTATTTCTATATAAAACTCCTTCAACCATTTATCTCCATATTCCTTACTACTTCTTTTCTCTCCCCCATCTTAGCTCTTATTCAACACTTACTCCATAGATGATTATTGCCCTCCTCAAAATTACCAATGCATACTTCCTATCTTTTCATACACAATTTGTTCCTGTAATTTAGATTGCACTTCCTTAATATTCAGCAGGCAGCCTTACTAGAATGCTCATTCACTCACAGAATGTTATTTTAGGCAGCATGGCTTACAAATCTGCGAAGACAAGATTTCTTGCATGGTACATTCCAACACCACACCCTCCAGCAGAGTATTGTCTTCCCTCCATCACTGATCTGGTATCCCCATCTTCAAGCCCCAAAACCACCCCTTTTCCATGCTAAACTCTCTGCTGATTCAGTTTTCAGTTTCTTTTGTGGCCTTTGCGCACAAGTAATGACCCAAACAATAGTTTTATTTTATATTTCAAATATAAGAGAGATCATACTGGTTAACTTGACTCAACCTAATAATTCACAGATATATCCACATAGCAGAAAATTACATTGCTTCATTTTTCTATTAAAGCCAAATAGAACACACACACACACACACACACACACGTGTGTGTGTGTGTGTGTGTGTGTGTGTGTGTAAAGAAACTCTATAAAGAAACCCATAATTTCTTTATTCAGTCAGCTATTCTTGGACACCTGGGTTTCCAAATTTTTGGCTATTGAGAATAGTGTTGTAGTGAACATGGGAGTGCAGATGACTCTTATAAATAGAAATTTTGGACCCTTGGAGTAGATGCCCAGAAGTAAAAATGGAAATCAATTCCTTGTTATTTGAGAAATGTCCTTCATGTATTCATTTGAAACTTTTTTGGTTTTTTTTGGGGGGGAGACACAGCCAGTGACGCTTAAGGGTTACTCCTGGCTATGTTCTCAGAAATCACTCTTGGGGACCTTATGGGACAATGGGCGATCAAACAGCGGTTTGCCTTAGGCTGGCACACACAAAGCAGATGCCTATGGCTTGTGCCACCGCTCAGCCCACACATTTGGAATATTTTTAATGATTTAATAGAAGTTTGGATTTACCATACAAATTTGAAATTTATCAATATGTAAATTAAGTTTAAAAACTAGGGGTTGGAACTTTGCTGGAACTCTGATGCCAGCACCCCTAAATGCCTGTCTTCTGTGCTGTGCTGCATTATAGGCCTGATTTCATCCTGTGTGTGGCTCATCTGCAGATGGCTAGCCTTCCCTGGAGGTGAGTTTACACTCTCAGAAAGGGAGGAGCCAGAGGAGAGTGGCCGCTCCACTTCGCTATCTGACCACGTATATCATTTAGCCAATGAAGACAACCACAACACGTAGAAAAACCCACAATACAAGTGTGACAAGGGGGAAACAACACAGGCCAGTGCCAGATGTAGAGAATGAAGACAGCAACTCAGATGACCAGAACATGGCCAACCAACTAGTCAGTCTCTCAGATAAGGAGTTTAGAGTTGCGATATGGAAAATATTCACAGAACTCAAAAAAAGTATAGAAGTGAACACTAATAAGAATTAAGAGAATATGAAGATAGAAATCAGAAAACTCCAAACTGAAATTTCAGGTCAAATAACAGGTCTGAAAAACTCAGTAGATAAATTGAAAAAAAAAAAAAAGGATGAGTTTTCCCACAAATTAACAACAGCTGAGGATAGAATTGGTACACTGGAAGATGAGATGAATAACAACTCCATACAGCAGAAGAGATTGGAAAAAAGCCTTAAAGCAAATGATCAAACAATGGAAAAAAGTAGTCAAAGAATGGGAACAAATAAAAATAGAAGTCTATGACAAGCTCAACAAAAACAACTTAAGAATCATTGGAGTCCCAGAGACCCAGGAAGAAAATCTCCAGGAAGAATCAACAGTCAAGAACATCATTAAAGAGAAACTACCAGAGCTAAAAAAATACATGCCATCAAATCCTGCATGCCCGAAGAGTACCAACTAAAAGAGGCCCCAGAAAAAACACCCCAAGACACATCCTAGTCACAATGATGAACCCCACAGATAGAGACAGAATTCTGAATGCAGCAAGATCAAAAAAAGAAATTACATACAAGGGAACATCCTTGAGATTTACCGCAGACCTGTCACAAAAAACACTCAAGGCCAGAAGGCAGTGGTGGGACATAGTGACAAAACTCAATGAAATAAATGCTTCACCTAGAATACTGCACCCAGAAAAACTCACTTTCAGGTTTAAAGGAAGAATACATGGTTTCACAGACAAACAACAGCTCAGAAACTTTACAGACTAAAAACCAGTCTTAAAAGAAAAACTGAAAGACCTACTTTAAGACAAGACTGACCAACAGACACCAAACTTCTATAGAAAAATGACACTAAGTCCCAGGACAATTCTTTCTCTCAATGTCAATGGACTAAATGCACCAGTCAAGAGACACAGAGTGGCTAAATGGATCAAAATCTCAACCCAACCTTCTGCTGCTACAAGATATGCACCTGAATAGTTAGAACAAGCAGAGACTCAAAATAAAAGGCTGGAGGAAAATCATCCAAGCAATCAACACCCATAAAAAAGCTGGAGTGGCCATACTAATATCAGATGATGCAAACTTTATACTCAGGAAAGTTATAAAGGACAAAGATGGACATTTTGTATTAATCAAGGGCTTTATACAGCAGCAAGAAATTACTCTCCTAAACATATATGCACCGAATGATGGGCCAGCAAAATATTTAATACAATTGTTGAAAAATTTGAAAAATAATATCAATAACAACACAATAATTGTGGAAGACCTCAACATGGCATTGCCAACACTTGATAGGTCAACCAGACTGAAACCAAACAAGAATGTACTAGACCTGAAAAGAGAAATGGAAGAAAGAGGCCTAGTAGATATATATAGAGGACACTCCACCCCCAGCAACCTGGATACACATTCTTCTCTAATGTACATCGGACATTCTCCAGGATAGCTATAGTTATCAAAACAGCATGGTATTGGAATAAAGACAGGACCTCAAATCAGTGGAATAGGATTGAATACTCTGAGAATGTTTCACAGACATAAAATCACCTAATTTTTGATAAAGGAGCAAGAAATACTAAATGGAGCAAAGAAAGCCTCTTCAACAAGTGGTGTTGGCATATCTGGCTAGCCACTTGCAAAAAATTGAACTTAGACCCCCCCAGTTAACCTCACATACAAAGGTAAAATCCAAATTAATTAAAGACCTCAATATTAGACCTGAAACAATAAGATATATAGAACAACACGTAGGTAAAACACTCTAGGACATTGAGACTACAGGCAACTTCAAGGTGGAAACTGCACACTCCAAACAAGTAAAAGCAGATATGGGAATATATTAAGCTCAGAAGCTTCTGCTACTCAAAGGAAATAGTGCCCAGGATACAAGAGTCACCCACTGAGTAGGAGAAACTATTAACCCAATACCCATCAGATAAGGAGCTAATCTCCAAAATATACAAGGCACTGACAGAACTTTACAAGAAAAAAACATCTAATCCCATCAAAAAATGGGGAGAAGAAATGGATACTTTGACAAGAAGAAATACAAATGGCCAAAAGACACATGAAAAAATGTTCCACATCACTAATCATCAGGGAGATGCAAATAAAAATAACTATGAGGTACCACCTCACACCTCAGATATTGGCACACATCACAAGGAATGAGAACAAGCAGTGTTGGCGGGGATGTGGAGAGAAAAGAACTCTTATCCACTGCTGGTGGGAATGCCATCTAGTTCAACCTTTATGGAAAGTAGTATGGAGATTCCTCCAAAAACTGGAAATCGAGCTCCCATATGATCCAGCTATACCACTCCTAGGAATATACCCTAGGAACAAAAAATTCAATACAAAAATTCCTTCCTTACTCCTATATTCATTGCAGCACTATTTACCATAGCAAGACTCTGGAAACAACCAAGATACCCTTCAACAGACGAATGGCTAAAGAAACTGTGGTACATATACACAATGGAATATTATGCAGCTGTCAAGAGAGATGAAGTCATGAAATTTTCCTATGCATGGATGTACATGGAATCTATTATGCTGAGTGAAATAAGTCAGAGAGAGAGAGGAAAATGCAAAATGGTCTCACTCATCTATGCATTTTAGGAAAAATGAAAGACATTCTTTTTTTTTTTTTTTTTTTTTTTTGGTTTTTGGGCCACACCCTGTGACGCTCAGGGGTTACTCCTGGCTATGTGCTCAGAAGTTGCTCCTGGCTTCTTGGGGGACCATATGGGACGCCGGGGGATCGAACCGCGGTCCATCCTAGGTTAGCGCAGGCAAGGCAGGCACCTTACCTCCAGCGCCACCGCCCGGCCCCATGAAAGACATTCTTGCAATAATAATCTTCAGACACAAAAGAGAGAAGGGCTGGAAGTTACAGCTCACCTCATGAAGCTCACCACAAACAGGGATGAGTTTAGTTAGAGAAATAACTACATTTTGAACTATCCTAATAATGAGAATGTATGAAGGAAATAGAAAGCCTGTCTAAAGTACAGGCGGGGGTTGGGTGGGGAGCAGGGAGACTTGGGACATTGGTGATGGGAATGTTGCACTGGTGATGGGTGGTGTTCTTTACATGACTGAAACCCAAACACAATCATGTATGTAATTAAGGTGTTTAAATAAAAATATATTAAAAATATAAAAACTAGGGGTTGATTTAAAACATAGGGAAAATCAGTAACATGAAAAAACAGATTGTAAACAAAAATCTTACTCAGTCTATGTCTAATGATTTAGTAGGGATAGAAAAAATAGATCTGTTTCTCAATTTAGGCTTCAGGGAACTAGACACTGACCGTTCAGCCTTAACTCCTGGATCCCAGACATAGATACGACAGAGTTCTCTGCAACAGCTCAAGGAACCAAATCCCCTCCAGGGCATTTACAATGCTGCTCTGACACCAACATGAGCCAGTCCTAAATTAATAACCTGACAAGGAGGAAATGGGAACAACTTGATCTAAGAGCAAGTTGTCCTCCCTCATCAGCTATCGATAAGACAAATTCAGAAAACAGGTCACCCTTTGGTATGTGCAAAAGCCAAGATCGCTATATACTGGTTGTTGCAACCAACACGGGACAGTACACATCCAGGGACCAACAACAACAACAACAACAACAGCAATAAAAATCTCTAGCCTAGCTTTTGGTATATGATCTGTTCAACAAACAAGAGCTCCAATTCCAGAAGTTTGACTGAGACAACCGCAACTAAACGGGTCTTCCAGAAACATAACGAAAGACTTTATCCCAGGCTCCAGTCTAGGAGCAATGTATGACCAAGAACACCAACTACAGAAGATGATTAAAACGACACTGAAGAAACATAACTGCTAGAACCACAAAGAAAGACTTCATAAACTACATTCCCTGAGCTGCACAGCCACCAAGATCTCTAGAAACAGAGGTCTGATTTTACCATCCAAGACAAAGCAGAAGTCTTCCACACACCACAAAAGCAGCAAGGGGAGAGTAAATGATCATGCAAGGAGTCTAGAGTTAATCCCATGACAGTATACTTCCGGGGTGGAGAAACCCTGTATCTCCTAGGTCAAGGGAATTCCCTCTACAATATCCCCAGTAGTTACTGTGCCTATGCAGGGGGATAAAGAAAAGGAGAAAAAAAAAAAAGCACAAAACAATCATTTTTCCACATGTTTATTTATCAATTGATCAATTTTTTTGACGTCTTTATTTTGGTGTGGAGATTACGGTTGATGTCTCCAATATTATTTTATTTTATTTTTGTCTTGTCTTTCTCTTTCTTTTTGCATTCGAGCATGATTTGATTTCAGAACAGAGACTATTGTGTGGTGCCTGTCTTTATTGCTGTAGTGCTAACCAGTTTTTTAATTCGATACTTTTTTTCTGTATTGTGGTATTTCAATTACCTTTTTCACATCCTCTCTCAGACTGAGGTTGGAAGCCTCTAGAGGGACTCAGCCCATTTTCAGCGTATTTGACTTTTGACTTCTTTTTTTTTCCTCTTATTTTGTACCCCATTCTATTGCTTTTCTTGCCTTCAAACAAAACCACATACCTCGATTTTTCTAGCTCTGCCTCTTAAATAGAAGGGGAAATGAGGGTTCCAGGACCAAACAGATATGTGAGCACTAATAGTAAGCCAGACAAAGAGGGGTCCATCTACTCTAGCAACCCGGGGGTGATGGTGGGGTATATGGGTTGTAGAAAGGGAACTGGAATGGGGGAGGACATAGTTGGTGACGGGTATTCCCCTGACTCAATGTTAATATGTACCTAAAATACTACTGTGTAAGATATGTAAGCCATTATGAACAAAAAAATGTGTTTTTAATCAGAAACTTTCTTTGGCTTACATGTATTATTATATCAATTATATTATATGTTATGTCACTATATTATGTTATATTAGTTTACCTCATTATGTTAATCAATTTTGTCTCTTGAATAAATTCTTACAATAAAAAGAAAAATTTTAATTCATTTAAAAAATTTGTTTCTGAATATAAAAATGGTTTTGGAACCTGAGAAATAGTATAGTTGGTAGGACATTTGCCTTGCATGTAGCCTGCCCACGTTCAATTCCCAGCATTTAATATGGTACCAGAACACCATCAACAATGTTTTCTGAGTGCAGAAACAGTAGCGATTCCTGATCAGTGTGACTCAAAGAAACTCTGAAAAATATTTCACCTAGGATTAGAGTTAGTGAATATAAGAGAGCCTCAGGTTCCAAAACTAGGGCCTGGAGAGATGGAGGTCTGGAAGCAAATATCAATGCAAGAATTAATCCACACAGTGAAAGGGCGCAGGCATGTGTGCAGGAATTGCAACACTCAAGCCAGGAATTTCACCATGCAAGCCTTCTGCTTCTAAGAAGGAAAGCAGTTTAATGGAGGAAGACCAAGAATGATCCCCTGCCTTCCTGAAACCTGGGCTTGTGTTAAGAAAATCAGACCACACCCTAGAGTGGAGAAGGGATACCAAGTAGAAAGGAACCCAGTAATCCAATCACCAGATCACACTCAGTATGAATACTGGGTAGAGTAGGACCCAGTAATCTAACAAGTGAATAATCTCACTAGATATTATATTCTTGCAAATATCTTGATTACAAATACTCCATGGTTTTTCTTAAGAAAATTGAATATAAATAGAGGGTACAAATAAAAAAATTAAGCTAGACAACTTATTGAATAAATAAATAGATAGCTATAAAGATGGATGAGTGTGTGAGAAAAATGTGAAATTTTGCTTCTAAAGTTAACACTTTGCCCATTTTTATAACAGAATTCTGCTCATACTTGCACCTGTCACATGGCTGTACTTTTTGAAGATATGTGGCTCTCCTGCCTCATGAATGTGGGTTTTTTATTGACCCTAACCAATGAAACAATTATTACTATGTTTCCTTGGCCAGTGATTATCTTAGGTAAAGTCATGGACCCCAAATCAAGAATAAGACCAAAGATGAAGGATGTAAATAAATGTTCTAGGATTCTTGAAAAGAGTTATTCCACTTAAAAAGAAAATGAAGAATAATTATATTTTTCTGCCTCTGCATATTGTTTGATGAAAATATGATTGTTGACAATACTGTAGCTATCTTCAAATCAAAATAATCACTAAAACAGAGAGGAAAAGTTGAACTGTTAAGGATAAGAATAAAGGAGGGGTGGGTGAACTCATCTTTGGGGGTAGCAGAAACTTGAAGAATGTAAATAAAGAAAATTAGAATTTCAGGTGCTAAATTTCCATTTAGTATCACATTTTTAAAGCAGATGAAAAACTAGAAATGATTCTAAAACCCCTAAAGGGCAGAACAAGTTTTAGAGTTAAGATTAATTTTTTCCTAGTTGGCAACAAACTTAAAAAATAAAAGTCTCAAAACAGTGAAATAAAAATGTAAGGTACTTAATGAACAAAGACAGGAGAAATAATCTCTGAATTGTAGGAACACCAGAAGGGGGGAAAAGGGAAAGTGTAAGAATACTGAGAAAGATAATAGCAGAAAACTTTCCACTCTTTGTAAAGAGGCTTCTGTACAAATCCAAGAGGTACAAAGAGTGCCAAACAAAATAGACCCCACCAGAACACCAAGACATAAAGTAAACCAATTGGTAACAATACAACCACAACCACAACAACAAAACATGAACTCCTTAAAGCAGTAAGGGAAAAGAAAAACCTTCAGTATAAAAGAAAGAACATAATAATCACACCATATCTCCCATTTGAAATGATCCAAGTATGAAAAGTCGAATGACATAATTAAATTATGAATAAAATAAATATGTTGAACCTAGAGTCCACTACTCAGAAAACTTTTCACTTAGGTGCAAGGAAGAGATTAAAACATTCTCAGACAAAAAAAGAACTTGCAACATTCACACTAACCAAACTGTCTCTAAAAACACTCAAAGATCAGTTATATAAACCAAATAGCCAATTGTAACAGTACCATCTCTACACGATATAATGGCATATCAGCCATTTCTGTCATTTGTTTCCTTAAATATCAATGGATTAAACTGTCACATGAAAATGCTGAGTAGGGGCTTGGATCAGCAAGCAAAACCCAACTATTTGCTGCTTGCAAGATCTTAGGATAGACAAAGACTTAGAGTAAAAGGATGGAAAATAATTATACAAACTGATTGAAACAAACAAACAAAAAAAACCTGGGACCACCATATTTATATCAAATCAAATAGCATTCAACCTCAAGAAAGTATTTAGAAACAAGAATGGGCATTATTAATTTACAAAAATCTAAAAAGTAGTAACTCTGATCAACTTACATGCACTACATATAGAGTCAGCAGAGTATGAAAGATTTTTGCTCACAAACCTAGAGAAACATATGGACAGAAACATGATAGTCGTGGTATATTTCAACATGCCATTCTTGCCAATGGATAGATACACTAGGCAGAACATTAGGAAGTGTGTAAGAGCCCTAAATGAGAAAACTAGAAGATCTGGGAATAATGGATTTATATAGGGCCTTTCATTCTCAAAAAACAGAATACACATTATTCTCAAGTGCACATGGAACATGGTCTAGGATAGATCATAATTTAGGACATAACTCTCACTTACAAAAATTCACAAACATAAGAATCCTACAAAGCATCCTATCAGACCACAATACAATAGATATCAAGATTGATTGTATGTACGGGGCCTGAGTAGTGGCACAGCAGTAGGGCATTTGCTTTGCACGCAGCTGAACTAGGATGGACCATGGTTCGATCCCCCGGTGTCCCATATGGTTTCTAAGCCAGGAGCAATTTCTGACCCCAGAGTTGGAGTAACCCCTGAGCATCACCAGTTGTGCCCCCCCAAACAAACAAACAAAATAGATTGATTATAAAAAGAGGATGGGGAGGGGCAGAATAGTAGGGCATTTACCTTGCACCTGACTGACCAGGACAGATGTGGGTTTGATCCCCAGTATCCTATATGGTCCCCCAAGCCAGGAATGATTTCTCAGCACAGAGCCAGGAGTAACTCCTGACCATCGCCTGGTGTGTTACCTACCCACCCCCCAAAAAAAGAGGATGTGGAGAAAATCTAACACCTGGAGACTAAATAACATGCTGCAGAACAACAGCTGGAACAAATTGGAAATCAAGAAAAAAATAGCTTCCTTGAGACTATTGATAATGAAGAAGCAAATTTCAAAATCTATGAATTTACAGTAAAAGCAGTAATTAGGGGGAAACTCATAGTGATACAGGCCTACATGAAGAAAGAAGAAAAAGACAAAATCAACAACATAAAGGAATAACTTACAAAGAAATTCAAATACTAGCAGAAGAAAAGAAATAATAAAAACCAGAGCAGAAATCAATGATATAGAAACAAAGAAAACAGTACAAAGAATCAATGAAACCAGGAGCTGGTATTTTGAAAGAATAAACATGATAGACAAACCATTGGAAAGACTCAAGGTAAGAAAGTGAAAATGCCAGGGCTGGTGAGGTGGTGCTAGAGGTAAGGTGTCTACCTTGCAAGTGCTAGCCAAGGATGGACTGTGGTTCCATCCCCTGGCATCCCATATGGTCCCTCCAAGCCAGGGGCAATTTCTGAGTGCTTAGCCAGGAGTAACCCCTGAGCATCAAATGAGTGTGACCCGAAAAACCAAAAAAAAGAAAGAAAGAAAGAAAGAAAGAAAGAAAGAAAGAAAGAAAGAAAGAAAGAAAGAAAGAAAGAAAGAAAGAAAGAAAGAAAGAAAGAAAGAAAGAAAGAAAGAAAGAAAGAAAGAAAGAAAGTGAAAATGCTCAAATAAATCAGATTATAAATAAAAGGGGAAAAATTACAACAGAACCCCCAGAAATCCAAGACATCATGAGAGCTTATTATGAACAACTGTACTCTCTTAAGCTAGAGAACCTAGAAGATATGGACATATTTCTGGAAACATATCATCTGCCAAAACTGAATGAGGAAGAAATGGATAGACTAAACAGGCCAATTTCAAGCAAGGAAATTAAAGTTGTAATTAAGAATCTTCCCAAGAATAAAAGTGGAAAATATGAGTTTATTGGTGAGTTTATAAAACATTCAGAGAATTCCTACCACTGATCCTTAAACTCTTCCAAAATATTAAAGAGATGGGAATCTTCCATAAGACCTTCTATCAAATTAACATTATACTCATTCCCAAAGCTGACAAGAGAAACAAAACTATCAACCAATCCCACTGATGAACATTGATGCAAAAATCCTTAATAAAATCTTAGCAAACCAAATCCAACAGCACATCAAAAAAAATTATACATCATAACCAAGTGGGTTTCATCCTGGGGATGCAAGAATAGCTTGCTATATGCAAATCAATCAACATCATACACCACATCAGTAAAAGTAAAGAAAAAAATTATATGATCATATTAGTCAATGCAAAGAAAACATTTGATAAGATCCAACATTCATTATGATTAAAACCCTCAGCAGAATAGGTGTGAAAAGAACCTTTCTTGAGATAGTAACAGCTATTTATAAAGAGCCCACAGCTTTTTATTATTTTTATTGTTATAATAAATTATTTAAGCACCATAGTTATATAAATGTTCATATTTGGGTTTCAGTCATAAAATGTACACTTCGCCAGTGCAATTTTCCTACTACCAATATCCCCTATTCCCCTCTAACCCACCCACACACCTGCCTATCGATGGGGCAGATATTTTGCTTCTCTCTCACACTTTCTTTCTTTTTCCTTTCTAACACTGTGGTTTGCACTATTATTAATTAGGGGGTGACATGCATCTCACTTTATCCCCCTTCCAGCACCAAGTTCTTGCCTAGAGTAATCAGCAAAACTTATTCTTAATATTGAAAAACTGAAAGCATTTCTGCTGAGGTCAGGGACTAGGCAAGGATGCCATTGTCTCTACTCTTATTCAACATAGCATTAGAAGTCCTAAAATATTAATCATGCAAGATAAGGAAATAAAAATAATAAAATTGCACAAGAGAAAGTCAAACTATCTCTATTTGCAGATGACTTGATATATATGTATATATATGTTTATATATATATACATATATATCAAAGGCTCTAAAGAGTCCATATAAAAACTCCTAGAAACAATAAACCACTAAGGCAAAATGGCCATCTATGAAGCCAATACACAATTAAAGCCAGTTTAATTCCTTTATACAATCATGACTGGGGGGGGGGGTGAGAGATCAAAGAGTCTATTCCATTTAAATATAGTGTTCAAAATCATCAAGTTCTTAAGAATCAACCTATCAAAAGAGGTGAGAGGCCTAAACCACAAAAACTTTAAAACAAGAAAGAAATTGAAGAACATCTAAGGAAATGGAAAAACATTCCATACTCATGGATTGGAAGAATCAATATTAACTAAATGACCATCTTACCAAACTACTATATAGATTCAGTGAAATTTTTATTCAAATTCAGACAACATTCTTTGAGGACTTAGAACAGTCAATTATAAAGTTTTTGGAACCATAAAAGACAGGATAGTCAAATACATATTGTGAAATAAGAAACTAGGAGGCATCACAATACCTAACTTGAAGCTCAGAACTCTCATCCACTTTTGATATAATGCTGCCTGGTCCAACCTTTATGAAAAACAGAATAGAGGGTTCTCAGTAAACTCAAAATTGAGCTGCCATATTATCCAACATATCTTTTGGGTATCTGTCTGTAGGACAGAAATATATTCATCTAAAAGGATGTATGTACACCACTATTCACTGGACCACTTAGCCAATACTTAGAATCATTCTAGATGTCCAACAACAGATGAGTATATTATGAAGATGTGGTACAAATATACAATGGATTGCATATAGCTATAAGGAATGATGCAATCATGCATCAATTAATTTTGAATTAATTGAATTAACTGCAATTTGCAGTTACATGATTAGAACTGGAAGATATATTAAATGAAGTAAGCTAGAAGAAGGCTAAATACAGAATGAACTCACTTATTTGTGATATTTAGAATAACTTCATGAAGAAATACAATGGTTTAAATGGAAGTTGTCTTAAACACTTTTAGTTTGAGGATGTAGTGAGAAGGAAAAAAGAAATTGGGTTTTGTTTTGTTTTGTTTTGTTTTGTTTTTGTTTTTGTTTGTTTGTCTTGGGGCCACACCATGTGAAGCTTAGGGGTTACTCATGGCTGTGTGCTCAGAAGTCACACCTGGCCTGGGGGACCATATGGGACCCCCGGGATCAAACTGCGGTCAGTTCCAGGCTAGCACTGGCAAGGCAAAACACCTTACCTCTAGCACCACCGCACCGGCCCCTTGTTTTTGGGTTTTTTTTTTTTTTTTTTTTGAAAAAGAAATTGAGTGTGGGAGGAGAAAAACAAATATAAATGTAAATAGATGGAGGACAGGGACCAAGAGGTCTCAGTTGCATTTGGTGGTGTTTAAAAAGGAAAGAACTAAATATCCAAGCCAAAGTCAACAATAATGAAATCATGAGACCCAAACTTCAACAATCAAAACTTAAATTGGGTCTGTTATGCTGGCAGGCTGTGGGGATGGGGTGGTGGCATTAGATGCCTCCGGGATTATTGGTTGAGGGAGGTTGACACTGGTTGTGGGATTGGCCCTGAAACATTGTATGTCTTTATTTTTTGTTCCCCAATTCACAATACAGACCAGGCAAAGAGCCTGGGTTGAGGTGTAGATGGGGTGCATTTACTGTACCTCCTCTTTCTATACAGTCAGTGTAAAGAACATAGCCTATGGTAAGAATTGGGAGGCCTTATCTTTTCTTTTTTTTATTTTTGATTATTTTAATATATATGAAATATTAATTAAATTGATTAATAATCAATAAAAATAAATAAATTAAATATTAAATAAATTATATTATATATTATGCAATATATAATAAAATATTAATATATATAATCCTTCACTAGTGCAACATTCCCATGACCAATATCCCAAGTGTCCTTCCCCCCCCACACCGGCCTGTACTCTAGACAACTTTCTATGTCTTTAATCCAACTATAAAAACTTTGTAAATCACAATGGTTTTAATAAAATAATTATTATTTTTAAAATATCTAAAAATAAAAAAGTTCATTTCTGACCTCATCCTTTCTTACAGAAATCTTAGCCATTGCTAAACCTACCAACATTCAGTCTCAATCTACTATTGTTCAGAGTTACAGGCCAAGCTTTTGCTAGCGCCTCTTTCTTCATCTCTTATTTTCTCCTGTCCTTTCTCTTTATACTTTGGATGAAGTATATTTTGTCCATAACAGAAGCAAATTCCCATCCTTGACTTTTCCTAAACTCATTCATTATTATTTCTTTTACTCTACAGCACATGACCCAAGAATTATATACAAAACCCAAATTCTATCAGGACCAGGAAAATATATCTGTGAATACTCCCTGTGGTTCTATTTTTCATTTCAAATATTCATAGCTCCATGCAAGGAAACAGGAAAGTTGACCTGCTTTCAACTAACAAGTTACAAGGGGATATGAGGGAGAACGGTAGATAACAAATAAGGTTATTTCAACAAATTGTAATACACAGACCTTATTCTGGATTTTTATTCTGACTCCTAAATGTATTCATATAGTTATATTTATGAGATAATTAGATAGTAGGAAAAAAGTTTTGAATAATGTTAAAAGAAAGATCAACTTTTAGATATATTTACTAAATATATGCCATTCCAATTATATAATCAGGTACATTTATTTCAAAATAATGTGAAAGGGTAGAATATTGATCATTATTATATATGATAAATACATTATCTAATTTCTATTGTGATTAATTCATATGTTATAAAATCAAGTAGATATTGATAAAGGTAAATAGACAAGAAAAGATAAGTGTGTAAAAGAGAAACAGTGGTAGCACATGTGTAAGAAAGAGAGAGAAAAATTTTATAGAAAAAGACAATAGAAGGACATGAAAATTTGCCACAGGCAGATAAAAAGGTTATTTACCTAAGACTTGGAAAACTAATTGTGGTGCCTCTCTGGTTTCTATGAGCCCTAGTCAGCAGCATGAACCTATGAACCTACATGCATAATTACTCATACACTTAGAACCTGAATTTCAGACCTACTCTATGGCACTTGCAATGATCATGAGGTCTGCTCTACCCTCTACTTCTCACTTCACATATCTATTATAGTAGGTATGACCAGCTCTGGATTTTTGTGGGTGGCAAGTATGATTAGCAACAGCAACCATCAGAGGTCTTCTGTGTTTCAACTTTCATTTTATTTTTTTTATTTAATACACTTTATGTAATTATTTGCTATGTCCTTTAGCAACTGCAGAAATAGGAATCATAGCAACAATTTCCATCTCTCTCCTCCTCTGCTCTGCTTTCTGGTCATCCTTGTAAATGATGTTGGTGAAGAAATTAGAGCCTAAGATTTAGAAGTCACTGCTGAGGTCGAATATCAGGCGAATAGAATACTTTCAAAGAGGCATCCACCAACTACTTAGGCAAAGTAAATCAGTTTATTGTAGGTGGGAGATGGATATTTATATTAGGGGAGAGTAGGGAGTGTCAGCCAATCAGGTAGGATGTGAGAAGGGATTAAATCTGGGTGTGTGCTTTCCTTTTTAGGGAAGACAGGGAAGGGGATTAGGGAAAGCAAGGTGTTTGTTCTGGGTATTAATTAGGGTGTGTGTTTAATGTGATTAGACACACACCCCTCTTTGTCTTTGTTTTTTCCTACTTCTATGCCCCAACACTCACTTTTTTCTTTTCATATATATGTTTCTGCCATCTGGTTAAGATTATGCCCTATGAAATCCTCAAATTGGAACAACTAATGGGCTTACACATAAAAATGAGCGCAAGATGTCCTGATGGGAATTCCTTGATTCAATGTTAATATGTACCTAAAATATTACTGTGAAAGATATGCAATCCACTTTGGTCAAAATAAAAATTAATATAAAAAATGAGTGCAAGATGTTAACTGGGGGAAGACCAATGAGATTACACGTGTCCTTGAAAAAGTTTATAAGTCTATCTTATATACCTTGATGCAAATAAAGTTTGTATAATAATCCATTCAATTGTATGTCAAAATTATGATCTGTAAGATTTCCTCTCTAAAATAACTAAAAGGAAAAATCCTTTATTATTACTTGTGTTAACTCATCTGTTTCTTTTTATTGAGAAGTTTGGGGTTTGGGCTATACACAGTGACTCTCGGGGGCTACTCCAGGCTATGCACTCAGAAATCACTCTTGGCTTGGGAGGACCATATGGGACGCTGGGGATCAAACCCAGGTTCATCCTGGGTCAGCCGCGTGCAAGGCAAATGCCCTACTGCAGGGCCAATCCTTCGGCTCCATGATTCATCTGTTTCAAATAAGACAGTGAGGCACCCCTGAGTCATTAGATAGACCAGTGGCAATTTTCTTTGTTTGTTTTAAATAGTAGTTTAGATAATATGGCTACAATAGTGTTAAATTTTGTGGTTTTTATGAGCTTATTGCTGCAATGAACACTGGGGTGCATATATCTTTATGTTCTTGTGTTCTTGGGGAAGACGCCAAGAAGTAGAATTCCTGGGTTATATGAATGTGGAAATTTTATTTTAGTCATTAATTTTACATGTATTATGTAAAGGAAATTTCTTAAGTTCTACCTTTTTTTTTTTGTCTATAATGGATATCTTCAGATTTTCATTGTCTTTGAATTTTAGCACAGTCTACACTTGCAAAAAAGGCCACTGGCTAAATTACATTCAAACATCTCATTGGAAGATGCCTCAAAAGCGTACAATTTTTCATTCATTATGGCTGTTTTATGTAAATGTTTAACTTTGGCTACTCTAGTATCTTAAGATATTATTAACTTTTACTAACTAATTTGATGAACTATTTCTAATGATGCCAATACAATTGTGTTTTTATCATTTCTTTTATTTTCTACCGTAAAATGCCAGTTTCTAATTCTGTGTTAAATGGTTGAGGAGACTCTTTACTGAAACTTAAATACTCTCAAAATCAAAATGTCTATGTGCTCTGGCAACATTGGATTACCCTTTGCACAATTTTTTTCAGCTGAAAAAAAATGTGATTTTTTTTTTTTACTTGTTACTCAATTTTGTGGTTCTTCCAGAGGTTCAACTTTTTAGTATGCTTAAATTAGTAAGTTTGTCATTTAAATACTATAATATATATCTTAAAGAAGACTGGCAGAGGGGGGTGGAGCAATAGCACAGCTGTAGAGCATTTGTCTTGCACGCTACTGACCCAGAATGGTACTGGGTTCAATCCCAGGCATCCCATATGACCCCCAAAGCCAGGAGCGATTTCTAAGCACATAGCAAGGAATAACCTCTGAGCATCATGGGGGATGGCCAAAAAACGAGAGAGAGAGAGAGAGAGAGAGAGAGAGAGAGAGAGAGAGAGAGAGAGAGAAGGTAAGTACACTTCTTTTCTTTTTTCTTTTCTTTTTATCCTTTTATTTAAACACAGTGTTTACAAAGTTGTCCATGACTGAGTTTTCAGTGTTACAATGTACACCCATCAACATTTCCCTCTACCAATGTCTTCAGATTCCTTTGCCCCATTCCACCTGCTTGCCTCTAGGGCATTTCCTTCCTTCCTTCCTTCCTTCTTCCTTCCTTCCTTCCTTCCTTCCTTCCTTCCTTCCTTCCTTCCTTCCTTCCTTCCTTCCTTCCTTCCTTCCTTCCCTCCCTCCCTCCCTCCCTCCCTCCCTCCCTCCCTCCCTCCTCTTTCTTTCTTTCTTTCTTTCTTTCTTTCTTTCTTTCTTTCTTTCTTTCTTTCTTTCTTTCTTTCTTTCTTTCTTTCTTTCTTTCTTTCTTTCTTTCTTTCTTTCTTTCTCTCTCTCTCTCTCTCTCTCTCTTTCTTTCTTTCTTTCTTTCTTTCTTTCTTTCTTTCTTTCTTTCTTTCTTTCTTTCTTTTTCTTTCTTTCTTTCTTTCTTTCTTTCTTTCTTTCTTTCTTTCTTTCTTTCTTTCTTTCTTTCTTTCTTTCTTTCTTTCTTTCTTTCTTTCTTTCTTTCTTTCTTTCTTTCTTTCTTTCTTTCTTCCTTCTTTCTTCTTTCTTTCTTTTCATTGTCTTCTTTCATTCTTTCTTTTTTTCTTTCTTTGCTTTCTTTCTTACCTTTTTTTCTTTTTCTTTCTTTTTTCTTTTCATTCTTTTATTTTGAAATTAATATATTTATTTAAGCACCATGGTTCCAAACATTTTTATAGTAGATTTCAGTTATAAAATGTACACCCCACCTTCACCGGTGCAACCACTCCACCACCAATGCTCCCATCTCCCTCATTCCAACCCCTTGCTTGTCTTCAAAACAGGCATTCTATTTCTCTTATTCACTACCATTTTCTTTTTTTTTTTTTTTCGGCCACATCTGTTTGATGCTCAGGGGTTACTCCTGGCTAAGCGCTCAGAAATTACCCCTGGCTTGGGGGGACCATATGGCGCTTGCAAGGCAGACACCTTACCTCTAGCGCCACCTCGCCGGCCCCCCATTTTCATGATAGTTGTTCGTGTAGTTATTTCTCTAACTGCAATCAACATAGTACACCATATCTTTTTCTATGACTACTTTCACTATTAAAAGACCAGAGTTGAGAAGCTGCCACAGAGTGGATATGGAACCCAAGACAAATGTTTACAGAAAGCATTTGCTGAGCCCTACGCTACAGTATTCTATTTTCTGAAAGCAGCATTTTTTTTGGGGGGGGGGTTGGGTCACACCTGGCAGTGCTCAGGGGTTATTCCTGGCTCCAGGCTCAGAAATTTCTCCTAGCAGGCACGGGGGACCATATGGGACGCCAGGATTCGAACCGATGACCTCCTGCATGAAAGGCAAACGCCTTACCTCCATGCTATCTCTCCAGCCCCACCTATGCATTTTTTTAAATTTATTCTTCTGTGATGTGCATTGTTTCCAATTTTGGGTTATTAGGAGTAATAAAGTTATATGTATTCCTATCCATGAGTTTTGCTAAGAATCTGTACTCCTTTGTTGTTGATGATAGCAGATTTACTAGATAAAGGATACATTTCTGTTGACCTTTACGATATAGAATGTTATAATTTTCCAAACATAATGATGATTATATCAATTATTATACCTACCAGCAGTGTACAAACATTTCACAGCTGTGGTCTCTCTAAATTTGATGGATTTTGTTGGTTTAATTTCCCTTTCAGTCATTTTTGTTGTTATGGTGGCAGTATTACATTGTAATTTTAATTTTTTTGGTGATGACTAATACTAATTTTGTATAATTGGGATAACAGAAAGAGTATAAATGAGCAAGGCACTTGCATGCATGTGACCAACTGGGTATGATCCCTGAGACTCTCTGTGTTCTCATAAGTCTAGATCCCGGAGTGAGCCCTTAGCACAAGCCCGGAGTCCTCCCTTAATTTTTTATATATTTATTGGCTAGCTAACTGGTTATTTCATTTGTAAAATGTTTACTCAAGTCTCTTTTATTTTCATATCAAATTATTTTATTATTATAGACATTTTAATATTAATCTTTTAAATATTGTCTTACAAGTTTATCTTCCTTATGACCAAGTTATTCTTTTATGTTTTTATTTTTATAGAGTTTAATTTATATCTTTTTATTTAATAAATGTTGGAGTTCTGATAGAAAACCTTTACTAAGTTCAAAGTTATACATGTATATATATATATATATATATGTTATATGTGTGTATGTATCACATTGCCATGTTTACCTCCAGAGGCTTTATTATTTTTACATTTTTACTATTGGATTATAAATTGAACTAAATTTCTAATTGCTTAAGATTTTTTATGTGATATATAATTGAAGGATCTTACAAGGAGATTCTTGTGATTTTTGTTCTTGTCTGATATCTTACTTTCCTTGTACATGAGTCTAAATAGGATGTAGGGTTTTCATCTTCTACTTAGAAAAACCAAAAGATTTGTTCAGATCCTTATTTTCAAAATTTCTAAAGCAGACATTGTTCAATAAACTCGGTCAATTAAATTAGAAAATATAAAAAAGCAAGAGAATTGTTTCTTTGGAAGACATAGCAACTGCAACATCCAATGCCCAAAGGTAGGATTGGCAGAGTAGCCATGATGAAGTGTCCACTACCAACAACACTGTGATTGTTGTAGCCATCATCTTAGGTGCTTACAAATCTTGCCTTGTTTCTTTCTTGGTTCTAGCTGTGCCACCTGTTTAATAAATTATTTTTAGTTACATTCAGCCAAAGACTATTCCTATGAATAAGCAGCCTGGTTTTGCAGAAATATGAAAGTAGATCTGAATTTTTCACCAAATTATACAGCCATCTAAGAAGTAGGAAAAACTACCTTGTTGCTCTTTAGAAAAAACCTTATTGTGCATTACCTGCCATGATAAAGTTATGATTCCTTCACAATGAGGGAACCCACCAGTGACAATGATTTGAAATTTGATACCCACCAATCACAACGGTTTTTATATCTGTGTCAATCCTAGAATATGAAGAGCTTGGGATTTTATACCAAAACCTCTCATTCTACCCTAACATAAAATCACTCAATATCTCAAGGTTCATTAACTATTTTATCATAGCAAGTAAAATAGCAATGAGTTCCTTAATATCAAACTCTTGTTTCCAGACAGACACGTGTGTAGTTATGATACACTAGTAGCTTTCTTTTTAGCCATGTGGTTTTTTTCCTTCTTTTCTTTTCTTTTAAATTTTATTTTATTGAAACCGCTGTCACTTACAAAGTCCTTCATAGTTGAGTTTCAGACATACAATGAATCATGTATCCCCATTTGCCCCCCAGCCTGCTCATTTTATGTTTAGATTGTTAAAGCTTGGGTCTCTTGATGCCATTGTTGTTGCCTTTGGCTTGGATATTTAGCCAAGTGGTCTCAGGTGCATTGGTAGTGTTAAAAAGGGACGGAACTGAATAGCAGTGTGATTTTGAGTTGACTCTGCCCAGTGTTCTGGGCTGGAAGTATATTTACTTTAGTTACATCTCCATTGAGGGTGACCCATAAGGCAATGTGTGCTTCATTAGTAAGTGAATCTATGGTCCAATGATATTTTCATATTCTTTGCTTGAAATAAAAGTCAGCCTAAAATTAATATCTACACAAAATTGTGAAGAACTAATAATCTGCCTTGATACTCTAGTGATAAAAACCTAGAGAGGAAATCAGTAGCAGACAAATTTAGGGGAATGTTATGGATAGAACCAGTGTATAAATATTTGTCCTCTGAATTCTCACCGAAGTATTCCCAGTTGAAAAGGAACATCAGGTTTTTATGTACCACATTTGAGGGAAATTATTTGGTTTCTTTCTTTGGCATATTTTACTGATCATCATATCTTTTGGGTCCATCCATGCTGTCACACATGGAAGAATTAAATATTCTTTGTTGAGAGTTCTCAGGCTCAATTGTATAATACAATATTTTACCAGCACTTCCCAAACATGTAATGGGGGGGGGGACACCTGGCAGTTGTTGGTACTTAGTCCTGACTCTACTTAAGGATCACCCCTGGAGACCATATGAGTGTTAAAGGGTCCGAGGAAGCCCACCACCTCAAATAAAGACCATGAATCTTCAGAGAATAAAATAGCAAAGCAGGTTTATTATTCCAGCTAGCTGGGGCGACCTGATCTGTCATGCAGACTGAAACCAGTGGCACTGGGGAAAAAAAGGAAAGCACTTTTTTGTAGGTTAGCAGGATATTGCGGGGAATGTCAATATGGGAAACAGGACTTCTGGTATGCACCAATCCCTTGTTTAAGTTTAAACCCAGTGTCCAGTCAGATGGTCGGCTTATCTCTCATTCCAATTAGGGTAGACTCTCTCCTCAAGAGGTGGTCTCTGGCTGGCATCTTCATTCTCTTCCAAATAAGGCAAGCCTCCCCCACCTTTCTTGGAGGTAGGGCAGACAGGTTTGAGTTTTCACCAGCCATCATAGAAAGTCTGTTAACTCTGCTGACATCCTGTCAGATGTTTGTAGATGGCCAAGTTAGAGTTCTTGCTTAAAGTCCATTCTGTTAACATCAAAGAAATTCTAGAGCCAGGGGATTACAGAAACTAAAGGCAGAGGTTTTTTTTTTTTTTTTTATCAGCTTTACAACTTTACCAAAAATTCAACTTAATATACATTTATATTATGACTCTCTAACATCTTTTTCTCCTAATTCTACTTTAGCAATGGATGCCAGGGATCCAACCCTGGTCAGCTGTATGCAAGGCAAAGGTGCTACCAACTGTAATATCTTTCCAGTTTTCCAACAATTAATTTCTGTCTCCTGACTTTGTTGCTTTAAAATTCTTTGTCTCCTCACTGGATATTTTGCTTTAAACCTTAATGTACAAAAGATGGCTAACACTGACCTTTTTCACTAATTCAGAATTTGTCTCACTAAGACATTCTTTAGTGCTATATTCCCTGGGCTCTTAAACTTGCATAATAGATACATAGAATTTCTACACCATATCTCTAAACATTTTTGATATCTCTGATACTATGTCTTGGAAATTCTTTGATGTTTACTTTACATGTTGTTTTTTACTAAAAAGTTGTCCTCACCATTTCCTCAAGTCTTTACTAGGATGTTGAATAGGTAATTCTAGAGCAATCGCAGCAATGCCCCAGGTCCAAAGAGTGCAAATAAACAGATTCTGGGACAATTGGAAAGATCAATCTTTTCTTTATTATTAACTTTGCACAGTTTTAACTGAGACTTTTTTGTAGGTCAACCCTCATTATCACTTACTAGACAATAAGAAATTTAGGGAATATCCAGAGGAAATAAGGACAAGCCTTTTGTCCTTGAGAAGAGAGACAACAACATCATTTTCAAAGGGAAACGAGTCTTTAGTCTTCAATGGTAATAAATCTACAAGTTGGAAGGCCCAGAGGGCTCCAGAAAATCCAGGAATTCAAGACTGTTAGGACATAAATTTATCTAATGGTCTCAATTCTTGCCTTATTTTCAACCAGGACTATTATATTGATATATTAAACCTGACTAGAAGGATTTGAATATTAGGGTATTTTTTTTAGCTCTCAACTACAATTCAGTCCTGCACTCCCGAGTTTTGAATTTTTCTGCCCTACAGCTATTGGAGATTAAACTCTCTTTTAGATTTTTCAAATCTAGCTTTCGAATAAAGAAAAATTCTTCTCAAGTGTTTGTTCTGTGATTCTAAAATGTCCATCAAACTTAGTGTAACCCAATATATCCTTCTTTTAATTATGGTCACCCCTATAAGAAGGCATCTCTCATTCATGGGTAATTAAAAAAAGCCCAGTGAATGACTAAAATCACAAATATTACTAAACTCGTCAATCACTGTTCTGTTTCTTATACCTTCTTACTCATAATTGACTTTAATTTACCAATTAGCCTCAGTAAAATATTAATTTAATTTTAATTTTATTTAATTTATTATTTAATTTTATTTGATTTATTTAATTTTATTTTAATTAATATTAATATTAATAGTAGCTAGTAATCAAATAGGACGATTAGAACAAAATACTGTAATAGAAGTTGTATAAATGCAGTCTCTCAGAACAACATGCTGTAATAATATTTTTAAAGTGCAAGCAACTACCAATAACTGAAACTAGGGAAAGTGAGAACTACTGCCTATTCTTCTCAAACACACACTCCATTCATAAAAAAACAGCTTTCTTTCCACTTCCTGCCATTCTTGTTTGTTATAGGTCAACATCTTAATATTTATGCTGTAGATTGGGGGTGTTATGGGGTCTTTCAAAGCTTTTCTATTCCATTTATCACTAGAAATGATGTCCTAGTTTCTTGGCATACAACTGTGTGACCCAACTCCAGATCTCATCTTGTATCTACATTCTTGGCATTTTCATCCCAGCAATCCAATAAATCCAATCTGGAAAAAGAAGGCTATGCCACCTTGTAGTGAAATTTATCACATGGCACTTTTTAACCAAGATCAATGCCAAAGATCTTGACAGGTGAAGGCTGACCCTAGCAAAGCTGTCAGAAGCTGAGGTATCACACTAAGATTGGGATATAGTAAATTCCTATGTATTGCTCTTACAAAGAAGCCTCTGCCCAGTAGACTGCCTTTATAGATAGCAAGGAAACACCTACTTAACTGCTTAAGATTATTATTATTATTATTATTTTTTTTTTTTTTTTTGGTTTTGGGTCACACACCCGGTGGTGCTCAGGGGTTACTTCTGGCTGTCTGCTCAGAAATAGCTTCTGGCAGGCACGGGGGACCATATGGGACACCGGGATTCGAACCAACCACTTTAGGTTCTGGATCAGCTGCTTGCAAGGCAAACACCGCTGTGCTATCTCTCCGGGCCCCAACTGCTTAAGATTATTTTGAAATAGTTCAGTTTAAGCAGGAGCTCATCTAGTCTTTCATTACTTCCCTACAGTAGGATTGGCATTGATGGGAGTGTCTCAAGAGCTCCCTGATCTTGTTATAAAACAAATACTGTGATGTATATGATGGGACACAAAATGGTGTGGCCCTATCCTGGTCTTACTGTGATCAGAAAAATACCTTCACAATAATAGACATTTAATGATGTTCATAGAAGTGCTTAGTACAAATTCCAGGATACTAAAACCTCACATCTGTAAAATATAAATGCATAAAAGTTGTTCTCTCTCTATATATTTCTATGCACATACACATATATATGAAAATGGATGCCATGCAGATGTAATATAAATAAAATAATGCAGTTCTCCAAAAGATGCAGGATATCATGTTAAATGAAAAAAGTCAAAAAAGAACAAATAATACAAATGTTCTTCTTATATTTTGAGAGAAAAATAAAATGAGGAAATAGGTATCAAACAATAACAAGATTACTAAGTAGGACTAGAAGGAGGTATAAGGAATGAAGTGCTGGATTATAAGTGTCATTATAAGGACAGTTATGGAGAGTTATTGGCACTTTGGAGGGAGGAGTACCTTTGTGCCTCAATATCATAACTGTTAATGCTCTTGCAGCCATATTGGTATTCATATTGATCAGGAAGTTTTAAGCAGCTACTCTAAGTCACTGCAGACATTTCTGATCTATCAACGGACAATATAAAGAAAAATAACCTCATTAAATGAACATGTGAGTAGACCTTGAATGTGCTTGCTTTTATATTTTTGACCCTGACATTTTTTTATTGTTTTATTAAAATTAACTACGGGTTTTTTGAAAACAAAATTCAAAGGAAAAAAATTCAAAGGCCTTGCTTCACACTTTGTATATGTCTAATTGTATAACTCCTATCTCTAAACTGCTGATACTTTCTTCACCTCAATAGCTTCTTCCCCTCTAATAACAACCATAAATTCCATGGGGTTTATGAGTTATTTTTGCTAATTTTGGAGGGTTTGTTTAATTTTTATTTGGATACCATGATTTATACTGTTAATAATTAAAGTAAACTTTATTACAAAAGTCACATGAAAAATAAATTACATCACTAATCATCAGGGATATGCAAAACAAAACAACAATAAGATATCATCTCACACCACAGAGACTAGCATACATCACAATAAAAAGGGGGGGGGATGAACAATGTTGGTATGGTTGCAGGGAGAAAGGGACTCTAATTGACTCCTGGTGGCAATGTAGGTTTGTCCAACCTTTTTGGAAAACAATATGAATATTCCTAAAACAAAACAAAAACAAAAAAACAAAATAGAAATTGAGCTTTCATAAGATCCAGTAATACCACTTCTAGCTATATACCTAGGAACACAAAAACACAATATAGAAAAGCTTTTCATTAATATGTTAATTGCAGCACTATTTACAATATGCAGAAACTGGAAATAATTGAAGCACTCAAGAGCAGATGGGTAGCCAAAGAAACTGTGGTACATCTATACAATGGAGTACCATGCAACTGTTAAAATGAAGTCATGAAATTTACTTATATGTAGATGAATATGGAATGTACTATTCTGAGTTAAATGAGTTAGAGGGATAAGCATAGAATAATATCACTCATTTGTGAGATTTCAGAAAAAAAGTTAGTAAGTCAATAATATTAAGACAATATAGATGAGATCCAGGAAGACTAGCCCTTAGAAGGAAGCTTGCCATGAGTAGTGGGTCAGCAATCAGTTCAATTTTAGTTGAGGAGGGACCACGATAATTGATAATTGGAACTGATCACGATGGACAAGAACTGGATGCTGAACAGAAATAGAGTGTTAGGCACAGTGCCCCTTCATTAACAATAGTGCAAGCCACAGTATCTAAAAGAGGGAAAACGAGAAATAAAAAAGAAAGTAAGAAAGAGAGAATGTGCATATGTGTGTATGAGAAAGAGAATTAAAGAGAGAGAGAGAGAAGAAGAAGAAGAAGAAGAAGAAGAAGAAGAAGAAGAAGAAGAAGACGAAGAAGAAGAAGAAGAAGAAGAAGAAGAAGAAGAAGAAGAAGAAAGAAGAAGACGAAGAAGAAGAAGAAGAAGAAGAAGAAGAAGAAGAAGAAGAAGAAGAAGAAGAAGAAGAAGAAGAAGAAGAAGAAGAAGAAGAAGAAGAAGAAGAAAATGCCTGCCCCAGAGACTGGCAGGAAGGAGAGTGGGGGGGGGGGGAAACTGGGACATTGGTGGTGAGAAATATGCACTATATGGTGCATAAATATATTTATATACATATATAGATATAAATATATAGAGCATATATAGTGAAGGGTGCTATGCATTGTAAGACTGAAACTTAACCATAAAAATCTTTGTGAGCATGGTGTTTAAATAAAAAGAGAATAAAAGTTTTAGGCATGCAAAATTCCAACACCACACCCTCACCAAAGTGTCAATGTCCTTCTATTAGTGTTTCAAGGACCCATCCTACCGCTATAAAACCAACCTAGCTATGTGAATGCTCAATTCTGTGGTAATTATTCCTGTTTTATTGAGTTATTCACAGTTTTCTTTCCTTTCTTTTCTTTTTTTTTAAATGGGAAGAATCTTTGTTAGAAGGAATTTTAGAATAATCTATATTTTTAAAATGGTTTTTCCTATTTACAATTCAATGAGTTATATTTAATATTTGGAAAATTAAACAGTTGATTTCTTTGAACATAGAAAAAATGTGTTTATTTTCCAGTAAGTTTTTTTTTTCTTTTTTGTTGTTGTCATAATCTGAAAGCAGTCCAGGAGCTTGTTTTATTTCTTTACTCCCTCACTCCCACCTTCTTTTAACCCACATTTAACCATTTTTCTGTACTAATGAATTTTGTTTTGGCCAAGGTGGATTACATATCTTTCACAGTAATTTTTTAGGTGGAGTCTGAAGCTTCAGCAGGCAACACATGGATGGCATGGCTCCACACTATAGGCTTTTTGGCCAACCTAAGGGGAAGATGCAACCTCGGCTGCCCCCCACAGCCTTCTCTCTCCTTCTTCCTGGTCCCCAGGGTTATTCCTGGACACCTGCTCAGGGTCCCAGCAAGTGGGTTCCGGTGAGGAGCAATTTAAAAGAGACCCCAGGCTTCCTAGTTCCCACAGTTTTCATAAGAAAAAACAATCTGGTAGTTGTATTTTACTTTCATATTTATTTAGCATAATTACTACATGATTGATACATTTTTTCCCACAATATATGATTTCCTATTTTTTAATGAGTATTCCCTTAGGTATGTAAACCACTGCTTCTTTCTCAAGACATCTGCCAAGGGACAAGTAGGCCCATCCCAAGTTTTTAATATTGTGAATAATGCTTTACTAAACAGTACAAATATTTTAAGATAATGTTTTCATATTCCATTTGTGTGTAGAAGTACCTCTATGACTTTTAAAAATTTATTATCACCCTTTTTTGTTTATACATGTTCAGTATGTTTAGCTTATTCAATAGCTGATCTTCATTTAGAAGGACCTGATCTTAGCAAAGGGAGAAAGGAAGAAGTCTTATCCCCTTTTCGGGCACTTGGCACAGTGGGTGAATCAACCTGAAATAAGGGTTGTGTTTATATCTCCAACCATTATTTCCCTTATGTTAGTCTGTTGTTCTTTTGAGATGACAGTGTAAACAGAATGTTGAGCTGTCCTTTCACTACTCACCCGATTACCAGCTAATGAGTCTGCTTGGATGCACAGGAGAGCTCAATCTTTTTAGCAAGGTGATGTAATGTCTTTCTGGGAATAACTTCAGGTTCCCTGGGAAGTCATTGTATGACCTTATATGCCATCTGCCATGCCATCTGTGTCTTATCCTAAATGGACACAGTTGTTGTTGCTAACTTATATTCAGCAAATGTTTATTGAGTGTGTGTGATGGGTTACTCTGCTAGATGCTACAGGTTAAAGATCTCCACTGAGGTGTACAAGTTGAAAAAAATAAGTGGGAGTAGAGATGAATTCTAATGGAGGAGAATGTAAACTGAGAATGTGCTTAAAGATTGTCTTTATGTAAGATGTGTATATGCCGATAAGCACTTAATTTTCAGATGCATAAAACAAAGTAAATGGTAGTGATGTGGTCATTAAGGCTACTTTGAGTCAGAAAATTATATAAACTATAAAATGAATGAAGGCAGCACTACTTTCAGCTTGTAAAGTGTTACCTATAATTCATCCTAGAGCAAGCATATAGAAAAATAGATAAATAGATGGGTCTTGTTGGGAGAGTCAGCATCTGAAGAGGAGTAAAACTTCTTGTTATAGCTGTGGCACTGGTATTAGTAAATATTCTTTCTGCTCCTACTCTCAGATATCATTATTTTTTTTGGAGAAAATGGCAACTGCTAGTATGTAAATAAAAAGAGGTGAATGCTCTCAGTGCTTTTCAGTGTTTTCAGAATATTTATATCATGTCACATTTATTAAATTTACTATGTAATACAGCCCAGGCATGGGGTTATATTATAGGAGTAATGCCATTTAATCTCTTAACAATCTTTTTGTGTTTTAGAGTTGTCATCTCCATGACTGCTCAGGGTAACTTCTGACTCTGCATTTAGGGATCCCTGCTGGTACTGTATAAGGGGACCTTATGTGATGCTGGGGATCAATAAAGGGATCAGACATGTTTAAGACTTAACTACCAAAACTATGTCTTTAGTTTTAATCTTTTCTGTTTGCTTTTCGGCCACACTCAGGAGTGCTCAGGACTTACTCCTGACTCTCCACTCAGGTACTACTCCATTCTCACTCCACAGAGACTGGCACACATCACAATGAACAAAAACAATCAATGCTAGCAGGAGATATGGAGAAAAAGGAACTCTCATTCACTGCTGGTGGGAATATTGTCTAATCCAGCCCTTATGGAAAACAATATAAAGACTATATGGAGTTTTTTTATGACAAAAAACTAGAAATTGAGATCACATATGATTCAGCTATCCCACTCCTAGG
The DNA here is from genome assembly GCF_024139225.1 of Suncus etruscus. Taxonomy (NCBI): domain Eukaryota; kingdom Metazoa; phylum Chordata; class Mammalia; order Eulipotyphla; family Soricidae; genus Suncus; species Suncus etruscus. Next base: position 146,540,020 of record NC_064852.1, on the reverse strand, counting down.
AATATATCCTAGGAACCAAAAATACATTTCAAAAATCCTTTCCTCACACCTATATTCATTGCAGCACTATTTACAATACCCAGACATTGGAAGCAAGCAAGATGCCTTTCAACAAATGAATGGCTAAAGAAAGGAACCATATAGGTTGCCAGGGATTGAATTTAGCTGCCTTCTAGACAAGCACTCTACTCTATGAGCTAGCTCTCCAGTGCCTCTTTAAATTTTTTAATGTAAAGTAAAATTGGTGTAGACTAGGATAAAGAGATAGTATAGAAGGCAAGGAATTGCCTTGGAGGCAGCCTACCCAGATTCTATCCCTGGCATTTCATATGGGCTAAGTTTCTTAAATACTCTCCCACCCTTTTCCCCCATCCTGTCTTGTGATTTTCATTGTTTTTATAATACAAAAGTTGTTCTTATTTGTGTGTTTTTTGTTTGTTTCTTTATCTTCCACATATGGGGAAAATCATATAGTATTTGTCTTTGTCTAACTTATTTTACTTAAGAAAATGCCTTCTAGGTTTATTCATGTTGACACAAATGGCAAAAGTTCATCTTTCTTTTCAGAGTTAAGGTGTGTGTGTTGGTATTTCACTGTGTATATCATCTTCAATTATTCATTACCATTTAGTTTGTTCCCATATGTTAACTATCAGGGAAAATGCTGCATTGAACATATGGATGCACATATCTCTTCAGGTTAGTGGTTTTATATTTTCCAGATAATACCCGAATGTGAAATAACAGAAACACTTATTACTTTCATTTCTAACTTTGTGAACTTCCATATTGATCTCCATAATGAGCATCAGTTTTTATTTCTACCAACAATGTATAAGTTTCCCTTTTCTTCACAGTCTCACTAAACCTTGTTTGTTTCTTGGTTCTTTAATAGAGAATAACTTCTCACAGTTAAGAGGAAATATATCATTTTATTTTTTGAAGTTGTCTAATAATTAGTAAGGGTGAACTTCTTATTCATGCTTACATAATTTAAGAACAACCTAAGAATGGAAGGGTAGCCTATAAGGAGAAAAAAATACCCTGATTCTCCATTTCAACCCACCCCTTATCCAGTCTCCAAAGGTTCTTTTACATCAAAACAACAACTAGGTGTTTTTGCACCAAGTAATAATAAAGATTATGAGGATAAAATTCAGAAAAGTCAGTGTAGTAAACCTAAGAAGGAAGGGGTAGTTCAGTGTAGGAGCAAGCAGACAAGATCCAATACCCATGGCTAGTCCAAAGTTATACAACAGAGAGGCAGTACTAATAGATTCTGTAAATTCTTACTATTAGCCTCAAAGATCAAGTGCTTTCCACTTAGATGGGATACTTCTCTATTTTTCCAGAAAAGAAAAATTTCTGAAATTAAAATTAAGTTTTATTAATTTTTAAAACCCCTTCCCTGCCCTTTTCCCTTTGCTCTTGCGATGAGCAGAAATTTCACATGTGCTCAGTTGTGATGGTCAGGTCCTTGGCTTTGGTACTCTCCAGCTGTACATACATTGTGTTTGTGTTTGTGCTTACAGGTCATATGCCTATATGAGCTGTGATGCTCAAATTTTTGCACACTGACTTGAGGACTCACACCTGGTTGTCGCATAATCTTTTAGTTGAAATGCTAATTTTGTCATTCACTTCTCTTGTGATACTACATTCATCTTGTGATGGTGCCCTGGAGATCACACACAGTCTTGTTCCCAGAAATCACAAACAATAGAGCCACTGAAATCATGCCTAGTGGATGTGAGCAGTATCCTGAATCAAATAATTTCACACTTGCAAGATGGTATGTTTTGGCCGCTGAGTCATTTGTATCCCACACCCCATGTGAAGTTATTTTCCCATAAGTTATGGTGCGTAATATTTCTGAACCCACCTACTATAAATCTAAGATTATTTCTTAAATGACATTTTTTATAAAGTCCAAATATTTTGGTCAACAAAACAAAACTTCTCTACCAATCAGAGACATCCAAAGACTACCAGGATTGATACTATGCTCTCGAGAGGCATTTCATTTTAGGAAGCACTCAAAACATATGTGTGCATTATTATATGAAATGACCATTTGTCAGGAATCTTGTCAAGGAAAATTCCTGGGCTTGTGATTTCTTCTTCTAATTTGTTGATGTCTGGAGTCTGACTCTCTGTAAGGATTTATGATTCCATATGTACGCAACAGTGTTCTCATTGTTACCTGTTGAAAACGAGGATGATTTCAATGAATTAGTTGTGCAAGAGCTTAAGTGAATAGTATGCCTAGAGATATTACATTCCTATGGGAGCCCAATATGAAGGATCTTATCTTTCAGAAAAAAAAAAGAATTCTTTCAGATGCTAGAAAAAGCAAAATTCTGTGCAGACTCCTGGAAGCAATAGAAGGAGCAGCCACTGATACCAATGGCTTTTACTTGTTACTATCTATATATGCTGGGGTCAATCTTTCATTTTCATGATGGATCCTAAAGAAATAAGCAATTCTAGTGCCTGTATCACCCATCTAACTAATTACCAATAACATCTATCAGAACAAAAAGTAATAGTCTTAGCTAAAAATTTTAAAAACTAATTATGCTGAAAATATTCTCTTTTATTTTCAAATTTCTATAAATCTAGGCAAAGTAAAAAGAACCTTAGTTCACTACTGGAGAAGTTACTCAAAGAGATGATTTCATAATCTGAATGCTAGAGATGAGATATGCAATGCAGGTACTCTGAGTACCACAAATGTGCCCTATGCTTCGCCTCCGAAGAATTTTATTTATTAGAATATAATAGTGTGTTATTAATGACCAATGAAAGGGAAAAGGATCTAAAGCCCTAATATCTGTAGTAAGAAAATCCTGACTTTAATGACAAAAAAGTCATAGCTTAAGGAGGATGGTATGCAGGGCATATGAATAAAACAGGACCAGAACACAATGGGGAAGGCACACGCTTTGCATTCTATCAACCTGAGTTCCATCTATTGCACAATATATAGTACCAAACACTACCATGAGAGACCTTGAGCATGGAGTCATGAGTAGGCTTGAGAAATACAAATTGTGCTCTTCCCTCCCCTCAAAAAAAAGTACTGAACAGAGAGCAGAGAAAGTATAAAAAGTATTTGTCAACATGTGTAAGTTGTTGAAAGCCTTCTCTACCCCATTACTTTGGAAGTATATGGGACAGAAGTGCCGGAGCAAGCATTGGCAAGTGGCCACATGGTTCGGAAATTAGGTGCAAATTAAATGTAGTCAGATCTGTGAGACCAGATGGTAGCTATGTGAAAAGATGAAAGTCTCCCGAGAAAGAGGAGGTTGAATTGTTAGCCACAATGAGTGCAGTGATGCTAGATGATAAAAATTGGCCAACAAGACTCTAAATGAAATAAGAGCATCTAGGGGACTATGGAAATTAGAAACAAGGAATCATGATTTCTGCATCTGCACACATTGCAAAATATTTGTATTGAGTTTCAGTCATACAGGTTTCAACACCCAACTCTTCATCAACACACACTTTCCATCACCAATGTCCCCAGTTGTCCTCCCCTCACTCCCTCAGGCAACCACTATAGTAAAGGCATCTCTCTGTCTTTTTCTTCTTTAGGCACTGTGGTTTGCAATACAGAAAAGCATATCATGCATTTTATTTTATCTCCTTTTAGCATCTAGTTCCTGTCCAGAGTGATCATTTCTAACATTATTGTCATAATGGTCCCTCCTCTGTCCTAATTGCACTCCCCAACTCTTTGTGACAAGTTTCTTATCATGGACCAATACTCCTATCCCTCATTCTTATAGTCTTTGAGTGTTATTCTCACACTATGCTTTTTTAAAATATCCCACAAATAAAAGTTATCGTTTTATGCTTGCACCTCTCCTAACACGTTTGACTCAGCAAGTTAAATTCCATGTATATACATGTGTAAACAAATTTTACACCTTTATTATTTTTCCTAATGGCTGCATAGTGTTCCATGATGTAGATATGCCATAGTTTCTTTATCCACTCATCTGTCCTCAGGCACTTGGGCTATTTCCAGATTCTGGCTATTGTGCATATAAATGAACATAACACGTTTAACCTACAAGATCTGGTTTCTCTTTTAAAAATGATCCTGGCCTGAAGATCACCTGGACTTCCTGGAGTGAAGAAAGAAAATTCAGCTGCTCCTTCGGCAGGCAGCATCTGCTGAGTCTCTCATATGCATCGGTTGCTGGGTGAGCGAAAGATAATGTATTTCCCAAAACTCTCACACTCAGGGACCTCAATTTGTTAGCGGGGGGTGGGGGGGTGGGGGGCAAACAGATATCTGTGTACTTTAGTCTTCCTGGAATTTTAGTATCTGTTTAAACTCCCTCACTTAGCTTCAAAGGAATCAGGATAGATCTGCCTGCGACCTTTAATTTAGTGGTGGTCCCACTAAGCCTGCTGAAATTGAAAAGGAAAGTAAGAGTACTCAAGAACTAAATGAATAAACATTAAGGAAAATTGTAAGAGTAGGCTGAGTGAGAACATGGACTCCTGGGACAAGAGAGGTATCTTATGACCAGATGAGAACCATTGGCTTAAAAGAATCAGTAAGGAATGAATTTAATTAAGGAAAAAGTGGGTGCAAACTGATAGAGAAGATTGAAGTTTTTCATAGGTCCACATATACAAAAGCTGTTTGGGAGGTGAAAGCTTGAGATATCTATAAAAAGTTTCTATAGAAGTCATAGGGAAGTTATCTAACTCAAATGCTGATCAAAATAAAACATGGATGGGAGAGATACCATTAGCTCATATGGAAATTTGGTTCCTATAACTAAAGCCAAATGCACAAAGGAAGAGCATTGATATTCAAGCTGGCCCTCCTGAGGCGTTGGCACACATTGGGCCTTATGAACCATCACCTGTTGGAAGTTGACTGAATTGGCTAAAAGACAGTGATAAGAATGATTCCTGTTTCCATTGCTTTGAAGCAAGGAGGATCTTTTGCATTGCCAGATGTTTTACTTGGCTCTGTCTTAAAGTAACAGGAGAGGGGAGTGTGAAAATATGGAAGGTGCTGAAAATTGTGATTTTTGTGACTTGTTGAGAAATAGTAAGAATAGATAAATAAAGAAGGATAATTGATGTTGATTTTGGGACATCATGAACATTGAAATGCTATTATTATGATGTTGCAAATAAAAAGTAATAGGGTTTAATTGTTTTACTTAAAGATTTAGTGATTTGGAGCCAGAACAATAGCACAGTGGGAGAGTTTTTGCCTTGCATACAGTTCCAGCCAGAGTTAAATCCTTGGTATCCCATACGTTCCCCTGAACCTGCCAGAAGTGATTTCTCAGTTCAGAGCCAGAAGTACTGCCTGAGTACCCAGCCACATGTTGCCTCAAATAACAACAAGCAACAACAAAAGATTTATAAAAAGCACATTAGGTGATATTCTTTGCACATGTTCATTTGTTCTGTGTCACACCTACAGGCTCCAGCCCTTAGCTATCTCCCCAGTCCCTGTTCCTACAAAGCTCCATTTGTCCTTGCTGTCACTAACTATTAGTATGACTGTTGTCATCTTTTAATCTAATAATAAGAGGAAAAATGAATAAATCACTTCCTCATTAGATTAGGTCTCCTTGGTATTCACTCCCATGACACAGTGTAAATAAATATTTTCCTTAAATATTCATTGAACTTGAATTTATTATTTATTTTAGTTTAATTCTTAAAATAAATTATTTTATGAGATACACACTTACAAAGTTGTTCAAAATTGAGTTGCAGCCATAAAATGTCCAACACCTTTCACCAGTGCACATTTCCTTCCACCAATGTTTCTAGTTTCTTTTAAATGTTGCAGACATTTTTTTCTCTCACTTCCTCCCCCACTTTTAGACACTGTGGTTTTCAATATTGTTACTGAAGAGATATGATGTATATCATTTTCTTTTCTTTCAATCCAGTTCTTGTCTAGAGTGATCATTTCCACCATCATTGTCATTGTGGTTTCTTGTGGAAATTTCACAAATAGCTGGGTCCTCCTGGCTCTTGTCTCTACTGACAATTGTATTATGTTGTTATTTTTATATCCCATAAGTGTGTGTGATCATTCTGTCTATCCTTCTGTTTCATTTCGCTTAGCTTAATTTTCTCCATATTAATCCATGTATAAGCAAATTTCATGACTTCATTTTTCATAACAGCTGCATAGTATCTCATTGTATAGGTGTAGCACAGTTTTCTTACCTACTTATTTGTTTTCAGGCACTTGGTTTTGAGATTCTGGCTATTGTGAATATTGCTGCACTGAATATAGAATTGCAGAGGAATCTTCTACATGGTGTTATTTTGGGCCTCCAAGGTATATTCCTATAAATGGTATTGGGTGATACTAGAGCTGAATTTCTAGTTTTTTGAGAAATGTCCTTATTGTTTTCCAGAAAGGCCAGAACTGAAAAAGAGTCCCTTTCTCCCTGCATCTGCAACACCACTCATTGTCCTTGTTTTTCTTAATGAATGCTAGTCTCTGAGGTATGAGATGATTTCTTATTGTTGTTTTGACTTTCATCTCTCTGATGATTAATGATGTGGAGCAATTTTTCATGTCTCTTGGCCACAGTATTTTTTTCTTTGAGGAATTTTTTGGGGATTATATTATTTTTTCTTGTGAAGCTCTCCAACTGCCTTATATATCTTAGGTTTAACCCCTTATTAGATAGGTATCACAATAAATATTATAATTATCTATAATGGCTATGTCTCTTGAATTAAAGAACTTTCAGGGTGGTTTAAAAATGTTTAATTTGGGGCCGGAGAGATAGTATGGAGGTAGAGGTAGGGTGTTTGCCTTGCATGCACAAGGACGGTGGTTCGAATCCCAGCATCCCATTTGGTCTCCGGAGTCTGCCAGGAGCAATTTCTGAGTGTAGAGCCAGGGGTAACCCCTGAAGCACTGCCTGTATGACCCCAAAACCAAAAAAAATAAAATAAAATAAAAAAAGAAATGCTTAATTTGCTGCTATATCCTAGCACCTAGGAAATAATGAGTCCTCAAACATTTGTGAATGGCTGGTTGGTGGGAATATGAAGAGTTCTGAAAATATGCTCCTCAGAAATAAGAGAATATTCAAAGATCAGAGCTAGAATTCTAATGATAGGGTGAGAGTACCTATGCTAAATATTGATGATACAACCATGTGCATTTACTTTAAGTCACTTTTCTTTAGAATCAAGTATTGCTCAAACCTTTCTTTTTATATTTTCAAGCCAAAATTCTAAAATTTATCTTCTATAGTATTTATGTTGAAATGGTGACTGTTCATGACAGAAATTATTAAGACCATTTACTATGATAATTCACTGGATCTTTACATTCTTTAAGTGTATTTGACTGATTTATGTTAAAATATGAATTTAACTTTTTTGCTCAATAGTTTTGGGGTGTGTGTATTTGTGTGTATGCACATGTGTGTGTCTTTGAGGGAGTTGTTTGCTTATTTGTTTGGCTACACTTCACTATACTTAGGCCTCACCCCTGCTCTGTACTCAGTGGTCACTCTTAGCAGGTCTTGGGAAACCATCTGTGGTACTTACCTGAAATCAACCTCAGGGTCTGTGAAATGGAAGGCAAGTAGCTTAAGCCCTATACTATCTTTCTGGCCCTATAAAATGTACATTTTTAAAGATATCGATGACATTTAAATAACAGATACTCATTTTGCAGCAAGTACTTGGTAACATTAACTTTCATTCAAACTTGCAACTCTAAAGACTATCTTTAGATTGCACAAAATAAAAGAATTTCTAGGGTTTATTTTCATCTAATATTTTTTAGCCCAGTACCTAAGAAAACATTGAAATGAACTTCACTTTAAAGAGCTTTCAGTTCTTTTCTTTCCAGCTGACACAGTGGGATGCTTGAAGTCAACCATCCATCAGGCTTAGGAAGCTCCCTGCCTGGGCCTGTACTGCCTGTTGGATTCACATAAAAATTCGAAAGTTTTGAAAATTAGGACAAAGAGATGCTTCAATTGAAGAAACTCTTTTGTTTTGTTTTATTTTGTTGTTTGGGGCCACACCCAGCTGTGATCAGTGATCAGATCCCTGGCTCTGATAATAATATCTCTCCTGGTGGTGCTAATGGCCAGATGGGGTGCTGGGTTGAGCATGAAAAGTAAGCACCCTATCCACTCTACATTGCTATGGCACCCCAAAAATGTTTTGATTTATAATATTAACATAGTAGTCTTTATGTCAGTTGAATGATAGGTTTTAATATTTTATGAAAAAAGGAAACCAAAAAGACACACAAATAACTAGAACCTACAAACGTCATAACATTGATCCTTGGTATAAAATTAAGTAGCTTGACCAGCCTGTAGTCTGGAAGCAAGTTGCAGACTTGGAAAGATAAACTCACTGGGCCTTCACCAATTGAGGTCACACACCAATCTAGCCTGCACTAGATATTTCCCCCTGCTTATATAACTGTGTATTGAGTATTTTTTAAATGGAAAATTTTTAGTAAAAACCATTACTTCTACTTTATTTAAATTTTAGAAAGCTTTTAGGGACTAAAAAAATTTAACTTACCCTAATATTGCAATAATGAAAAATGATGGAAAAAATGCATTAACCATAATTTTCATATTTTACTTAAGCTGTTAATTTTCCATTTTGCATGTCTTGATTTTTAATAATTTTTAATAATTATCATTACCTCCTAATTTAATTCACAAATATAATCATAAATAGAAAATACTTGAGTTTAAATGAATAGGAAGTTCATACATGTGACAATTTTACTTATTAGATTATGCTATATGTGTATGTGTCTCTGTTTTTATCTCTATCAATCTTATCCTGATTCTTCTGAATAAAAATTATGTTTTTGTAATGACCTTCAAAAGAGTGACAAATGAAATAGAATAGGCATTGAGTCCAACAGGATATAAAATGAAATCTTAAGTTGTATACATAATTAAAGGTTATTTTTTTATTATATATTCATTCAGTATTCATTGACATATATTCATTAAGACTTTATGTATTGTGCTCAAGATTATTATCAAGACTATAGGAATAGAAAGTTTCCAGCATCTGGTTAATTTCCTTCCCAAATAACCTGCTAAAATAGCACCCAATCAAAAGTCTCAAGAGGTTTCCTTCAATTGAAGGTAGAAACAGCTATTTTGAGAAGAAGCTGTGTTACCCAGTGACTGCAAATTAACAAGGCATGCCACAGCTGAGAAAGATTTACACTCTCTGGCATTTTTGAATAGCCTAAATTTTAGGCCCTAAAATAATCAAAACTGCTTAAAGCTAATAGAAAGTGCTGAAACATTCAAGAACTGGGTTTCTAAATGGCTAACATTGCCATAAGCATTTGAAATGAAAAAGATGGAAAATCTAGGGCATCTTTCTATTATAAATGAGATATAATAACTAGCTGATGATGTTTAATATACAATTACTGGGTCTTTTAAAATTCAATTACAATCAAAGAATAAGGATATTTTTTTCTCTAGTGCAGACAGATCTTCGGTTCTTGTTCTTTCAATGCAGGATTGCCATTCTTATCTTAACCTTTAGACCCCAAATTTTATAATCACATGGCTTTTAAATATTTATGAATCCTTTTTCCAGACTTGTCAATATCTTCAACCATCCAGTAAGATGATAGTTCCTCTGTGCCAAATACTGAAATAAATGTTAATATCTGTATTTGTTTCACAATTCTACTTACTTTCCCTTAGACCATTTTAATGATATGGTGTAATCCATGGAAATGCTGACTAGTCTTCTCCAACCTCCCCAAACATCTTCTGATTCTAGCTTCATATTTTGCCTAGTGGGACCAGTTGGAATTCTGTGAGTCAAATTTAATTAAAATAAATTAGCCTGACTATAAACTTTCTGTTGGTTTTAGTTGCATCATTTTAATTATTCATATTAAGTAAAAAGCTGATTCAAAGAAATTTGGTGAAGAAGACAGAACTTTTGAACAAAATAGAAATCTGAGGAGCAAGGAGAAGTTAGAAGTAATCAAATAAAAGATGCCTAGTTTTGTTTGCTCTGAATTAAATAATCATGGTTCTAAATTAGGGTGAGCTGGAAGCATGGGTCTCTTAAGTACTGATAAAGCAGAATAACATTTTTCCCTCCCTTCCTCCTGGCCAACAACCTACAGAAAACAGAGAGAAGCAACATTTAGTTAGCATAGTTAGCATTTAGTTAGCATAGCATTAGGCAAAGAAAAGTATAGGTGATAATCTCAAAGGAGATAATCCTGAGGCCCAGGATTCATAAGGGTTGTGGACAAGAGTCTGATCTTTGTCCCAACATACCTTTGTCACCCACCCTGAATGGAAGAAAATGAAAAACTTTTCCAAAAACTGAGGATAAATGTAGAAATTGGGACAAACCAAACAAATCATTTATGAGTCAAAGAGGTGTTGGACTAGAAAAAAATGAGGAAAAAAATCTAAAAGATACATATATTTTTAACAGGCAATGCTCAAAAATTAACAAAGAAAAATCAGAACAGAAAACAGCCCGGAGTGTTTTATAGGACCCACCCAACCCCAAAATCTGGTAAACTGAGACTAATATTAAAAACAACAATGACAACAACAAAGAAGCCACAGATCTCTTTTCAGCAATGTCACATAATACCTGTGTTCCTAATCTGGGTCAAAAACTATCGTTCTTGAGTCTAAGAGTTGCATATTCTTCTTGCTTTTATTAGGGTGCTCAACTGGCATAGAAGTCTCCAATACATCTCTTTCTAATATTGAAGGATAAATTTAATTCCAACTTTTCCATGTAGTCTAAGCAGTTGAAAGATAATTTTGTATTCCTTTCTAGAAGGATTTTCTAACTGAGTTGTCAAAATATTTTCTTCCAGACACATATCAAAATCTTTCTGGGGGGAAAAAGTTAGAGGTATGCTAGAGTAAATATTTTGGGGGAAATACAACATTGTAACCCCCTTAGATGTCTCAAGACACAGTTTCAGAGAAAATAATTAAGGAGAATGAGAGGAGCTCTTTGAATCAAGGAAGGCATTGGAGAAGCAAGGATGCAGATTTGACACTTCGTGAAACATTTTAGTCAGTTCCAAAGAATAACAGTTATTCTTCAGGAAGGTGTCTGGCAGAAAGGAAGAGTTTGGGTTTAAACATTTCATGTAGACACTGAGCAGGGGGATTATTGGACTTGGGAGCATCTCCACCCACCCACCCCACACAAAAGCTCTTATTAGAAATTGCACCAGAACCCAGAAAGAGCCAGTGAACTGTAATTTTAGTAATAGAGGATCTGGCTAATACATCCTTCAACTATAATACAGCCCTTTAAATAGCCAGTTTGGTCCAGTATAAAGCCTGATAGCTCCTGCAGATTAATTGTAGATGGTAAATGAGAAATATGCTGATGGCCATGACAGTTTCCCCAGGTCTGGTATTATTTCTATAATTAGGATCAAATTTTGCATCTGTATTGAATGAGATCCCTGGTCAGGAAACTGCACTGTTTTCTTTTTTCTTTGTTTATAACGTTTCAGCACTCAATTAGAAAATCCATATATTTCAAAATTCAAAGCACACAAAAGAGCTTTTAATAAAGACTCTTCCACTGGCTCTCTTCCAGTCACCTATCTCCTTCACTTCAGTGCCACTGGGTGTCAGCTTCTCCCATCATATTCCATCAGAAATATTTTTATCCTTATATTAGAAAACCTGGATTAGCCTCATATTTCCTCCCACTTTTTTTTTATACAAATGGTTGTTACTACATACTGGTCAGTATCTTGCATTAGGAACAAATTTATCCTGAAATTCTTTCAATATATACAAAAATCCCCAGCTATTTTTAAATAACTATATGGTATTCTACTGGTGAATATACCTTTCTATTTTTAATTTCTTTCAGATTTACTAGCATTTAAATTTATTCCATGGGGCCGGAGAGATAGTACAGAGGTAGGATGTTTGCCTTGCATGTGGCCGACCTGGGAGGGACCCAATTCAATTCTCCACATCCCATATTGACCCGGTCCCCCCATCCCTGCCTGCCAAGGGTGATTTCTGAGTGCAGAGCCAGGAGTAACACTTGAGCGCTGCTAGATGTGGCCCAGAAACCAATCAATCAATCAAGTTAAAAATTAAATTTATTCCAATTTTTGTCAATATAGTTGTCATTGTTTAAAATAGCTACAATGATATAAAATTGTTTAAATATAAATTGTTGACATTGTTTAAAGATATTTATAATTGTAAAAATGTTCTTCTGAATGACCTTTTGCACAATGCCAGTATGTCTGTTAAATAAAAGCCATAAAAGAGAAAGTGTCTAGTCACAGTAGAAATGCATTAGTAATTTTTATAGTTGTCAAATTATACTCCAAGAAATCTTAACAATCTTTATTCTTTCCCTCATTAGAATAGCGTTTTTGGTCTTTTGACTATATTGGTCTTATAAATGAAAAATAGCATCTCTGAATATTTATAATTTGAATTCCACTTATGATTAAGTTTTAGTATTTTTATATGTCTAACACTATTTGCATGTCTGTTATGATGTTAGGTAAAATTAATTTGTAATCACTTTCCTTTGGGTAATGAGATAGCTTTTCCAGTCAATGCAGTGTATCATTTGTAGTTTTGTCCACAATGTTACTCAAATATACATAATTCCTGGCCCCAGAATATCAGTGTAGAGAACTCACTTTCTGACTGTAATTTTGTATGAGTATATACATAATAGAAATATACAAAAAAGTAACTTTCTCACCTCTAACCAAGGGATAGAAAGTAACTTTGAAATTAATTACTTAAATTCTTACAGGTTGGAGTATACTCATAGAAATTCCCTTATGATGCATGTTTTAATGGACCCCAGCCTTTTGCTATCATTTCTTGTATTATTTGCTTCCTGAATAATAAGAGCAAAAAATAGGGGTAAATAAAGCAAAAAAACCCAACTGATTGATAATCCAGAGTATTTTTCACTCCAGGAATGTTCTGCTATATACTTTAAGCCTATTGCAAATAAAAGCCATTAACATTTCTTTTATGAAGCCCATGAGCTAGATGGATAAATAGATGATAGATAGAGATATAATTATCTCTTTATGTTATGTTCTATAGTTAATCCTGAGTTTGGTTTTGGTAAAAAAAAATTAGGTTGTGTCTAAAAACATAGTAGATCCTACATTCATTCTTAATCAATAGTAGAAAAGTGATATGCACACTACACTATGTATGGTCTATTGGTCACTGCTGACATATTGGTTGAAAGAGGTATGAGCTCTTTGCCTGTGATTTTACTCTCTTTTTTCTTTATTAAACATATGCTACTAGAAAGAAATGGTATAACAGAACTTAATCCAGGTTTTCTCCCCAGAAGATAATCTATGTACAAATTTGTCAAAAAAGACATGTAAAAAATAAAGCAAGGGTACTTCTTCTTTTTTTTGTTTGTTTGTTTTGTTTTTTTGTTTTTGAGTCACACCTGGGAGTGTTCAGTGGTTACTCCTGGTTCTATTCTCTGAAATCGCCCCTGGCAGGCACAGAGAACCATATGGGATGCCGGGATTCGAACCGCCGTCCTTCTGCATGAAAGGCAAACACCTTACCTCCATACTATCTCTCTGGCCCCCATAGGCTATTTCTTAACATTTCTGTCTTTCACCTTATCCAGGGAATTTTCAAATCATTATTTTGTGCTTTTCTTGTTGGAGAGGAGTTTATTGCCTCTCAGTGTCCTTTGTGAGAAAGGTATTTATTGATGCCGGTTTTGGTTAACTTTCACCAGGTGATGTAAGAACAAATGATCCTCAATCTGTAACAAGGATCATACTTTTTCCTAATCTGTGTCCCTGGAGGTCTTCTCTGTTCTGCTCTGCTCTCTCTATCACCTCTGTTCTAGGAGCAAAGCTCCATTCTGAATAGTAGAGAGAAGGAACCAATGACGAACATTGCAACAGCTCTTTAATTTTCTACTCAGAAATAGCACACATTAACTTTGCACACATTCCATCTGCTGAAGAAAATCATAACAAATTTGACAACCAGGGTCAACAGGAAGAATAGTTTTACAAGGAAGGGAAATCTACTGGACAGAATCTAGTCAGTCTGTGTTACTGACATTTGGGAAATATATAATTAGTTACAGCCAACATTCCTGTCAAATAAGCATCTTATATAAATATAAAAGAAAATAGAGTTTCTCTCAAGAGGGATAAGCCTTCGAATCTGACACCCAAGATTGTTTTTTTTATCCAGCCTCTCCGGAAACAGCTGGTTGGGAAGACTGTGGGGATATTTTAACTAAATTCTCATTGAACCTTTAAAAAACAAGGAGCTTGCAAATAGAATACTAAGAATGAGTGAGAGAAGAATAAAAAAATAACATATTTTTACATGAGAATAAAACAAAAGAGACTCAGTTGGAAAAGGATTTTGATTAATGATTACTTTTTAGTTGGTATGCTGAACTTTTCTTTCCTTAGCTTCCCTGAAGAACTCAATTAACATTATGTAGGACCCTAATAAGAAATGAATACTTATTCCTCGTTTTTTTTTGTATTTTGTTTTACATTCTTTTTTTTTTATTTATTTGAACACCTTGATTATATACATGATTGTGTTTGGGTTTCAGTCATATAAGGAACACCACCCATCACCAGTGCAACATTCCCATCAACAATGTCCCAAATCTCCCTCCTCCCCACCCAAACCCCGCCTGTACTCTAAACAGGCTCTCCATTTCCCTCATACATTCTTAATATTAGGACAGTTCAAAATGTAGTTATTTCTCTAACTAAACTCATCACTCTTTGTGGTGAGCTTCCTGGAGTGAGCTGGAACTTCCAGCTCTTTTCTCTTTTGTGTCTGAAATTTATTATTGCAAGAATGTCTTTCATTTTTCTTAAAACCCATAGATGAGTGAGACCATTCTGCATTTTTTTCTCTCTCTCTCTGACTTATTTCACTCAGCATAATAGATTCCATGTACATCCATGTATAGGAAAATTTCATGACTTCATCTCTCCTGACAGTTGCATAATATTCCATTGTGTATATGTACCACAGTTTCTTTAGCCATTCGTCTGTTGAAGGGCATCTGGGTTGTTTCCAGAGTCTTGCTATGGTAAATAGTGCTGCAATGAATTTAGGTGTAAGGAAGGTATTTTTGTATTGTATTTTTGTGTTCCTAGGGTATATTCCTAGGAGTGGTATAGCTAGATCGTATGGGACCTCGATTTCCAGTTTTTGGAGGAATCTCCATATTGCTTTCCATAAAGGTTGAACTAGACGGCATTCCCACCAGCAGTGGATAAGAGTTCCTTTCCCTCCACATCCCCGCCAACACTGTTTATTCTCATTCTTAGTGGTGTATGCCATTCTCTGTGGCATGAGGTGGTATCTCATCGTTGTTTTGATTTGCATCTCCCTGATGATTAGTGATGTGGAGCATTTTTTCATGTGTCTTTTGGCCATTTGTATTTCTTCTTTGTAAAAGTGTCTGTTCATTTTTCTCCCCATTTTTTGATGGGATTAGATGTTCTTTTCTTGTAAAGTTCTGTCAGTGCCTTGTATATTTTGGAGATTAGCCCCTTATCTGATGGGTATTGGATGAAAAGTTTCTCCCACTCAGTGGATGGCTCTTATATTCTGGGCACTATTTTCTTTGAGGTGCAGAAGCTTAATATATTCCCATCTGTTAATCTCTGCTTTCACTTGCTTAGAGAGTGCAGATTCCTCCTTGAAGATGCCTGTAATGTCCTGGAGTGTTTTGCCTATGTGCTGTTCTATATATCTTATGGTTTTGGGGCTAATATCGAGGTCTTTAATCCATTTGGATTTTACCTTCATACATTATGTTAGCTGGGGGTCTAAGTTCAATTTCTTGCAAGTGGCTATCCAATTGTGCCAACACCACTTGTTGAAGAGGCTTTCCCTGCTCCATTTAGGATTTCCTGCTCCTTTATCAAAAATTAGGTGATTGTATGTCTGGGGAACATTTTCTGAGTATTCAAGCCTATTCCACTGATCTGAGGGCTTGTCCTTATTCCAATACCATGCTGTTTTGATAACTATTGCTTTGTAGTACAGTTTAAAGTTGGGGAAAGTAATTCCTCCCATATTCTTTTTCCCAATGATTGCTTTAGCTATTCTAGGGTGTTTATTGTTCCAAATGAATTTCAAAAGTGCTTGATCCACTTCTTTGAAGAATATCATGGGTATCTTTAGAGGGATCGCATTAAATCTGTATAATACCTTGGGGAGTATTGCCATTGTGATGATGTTAATCCTGCCAATTCATGAGCAGGGTATGCGTTTCCATTTCAGTGTGTCCTCTCTTATTTCTTGGAGCAGAGTTTTATAGTTTTCTTTGTATAGGTCCTTCACATTTTTAGTCAAGTTTATTCCAAGATATTTGAGTTTGTGTGGCACTATTGTGAATGGGGTTGTTTTCTTAATGTCCATTTCATCCTTATTACTATTGGTGAATAGAAAGGCCATTGATTTTTGTGTGTTAATTTTGTAGCCTGTCACCTTGCTATATGAGTCTATTGTTTCTAGAAGCTTTTTGGTAGAGTCTTTAGGGTTTTCTAAGTAGAGTATCATGTCATCTGCAAACAGTGAGAGCTTGACTTCTTCCTTTCCTATCTGGATTCCCTTTATATCTTTTTCTTGCCTAATCGTTATAGCAAGTACTTCCAGTGCTATGTTGAATAGGAGTGGTGAGAGAGGACAGCCTTGTCTTGTGCCAGAATTTAGAGGGAAGGCTTTTAGTTTTTCTCCATTGAGGATAATATTTGCCACTGGCTTGTGGTAGATGGCCTTCACTATACTGAGAAAGGTTCCCTCCATTCCCATCTTGCTGAGAGTTTTGATCAAGAATGGGTGTTGGACCTTATCAAATGCTTTCTCTGCATCTATTGATATGATCATGTGGTTTTTATTTTTCTTGTTGTTGATGTTGTGTATTACGTTGATAGATTTATGGATGTTAAACCATCCTTGCATTCCTGGGATGAAACCTACTTGATCATAGTGGATGATCTTCTTAATGAGGCATTGAATCCTATTTGCCAGGATTTTGTTGAGGATTTTTGCATCTGTATTCATCAACAATATTGGTCTGTAATTTTCTTTTTTCGTAGCATCTCTGTCTGGTTTTGGTATCAGGGTGATGTTGGCTTCATGAAAGCTATTTGGAAGTGTTTCCATTTGTTCAATTTCATGAAAGAGTCTTGCCAGGATTGGTAGTAGTTCGTCGTGGAAAGTTTGAAAGAATTCATTAGTGAATCCATCTGGGCCTGGGCTTTTGTTTTTGGGCAGACTTTTGATTACCGTTTTAATTTCATCAATAGCAATGGGTGTGTTTAGATATGCTACATCCTCTTCCTTCAACCGTGGAAGATTATAAGAGTCCAAGAATTTATCCATTTCTTCCAGGTTCTCATTTTTAGTGGCATAGAGTTTCTCAAAGTAGTTTCTGATTACCCTTTGAATCTCTGT
This sequence comes from Suncus etruscus, assembly GCF_024139225.1. Taxonomy (NCBI): domain Eukaryota; kingdom Metazoa; phylum Chordata; class Mammalia; order Eulipotyphla; family Soricidae; genus Suncus; species Suncus etruscus. The sequence goes on along the minus strand of NC_064852.1, from coordinate 146,522,510 downwards.
CTTATCAGTAGTGATCTCTCCTTTTTCATTCCTAATCCGAGTTATCAAGTCTCTCTCTCTCTTTCTTTGTTAGGTTTGCCAGTGGTCTATCAATCTTTTTCAAAGAACCAACTTCTGCTTTCGTTGATCTTTCGGATTGTTTTTTGGGTTTCCACTTCGTTGATTTCTGCTCTCAGCTTTGTTATTTCCTTCTGTCTCCCTATTTTTTGGGTCCTTTTGTTGAGTACTTTCTAGGTCTATTAGCTGTGTCATTAAGCTACTCAGGTAAGCTCCTTCTTCCTTCCTGATATGTGCTTGCAAAGCTATAAATTTTCCTCTCAGTACTGCTTTTGCTGTGTCCCATAAGTTCTGATAGTTTGTGTCTTTATTGTCATTTGTTTCCAGGAACGTTTTGTTTTCCTCCTTGATTTCATCCCAAACCCACTGGTTATTGAGTATGAGGCTGTTTAACTTCCAAGTGTTAAAGTGTTTCTTCTGAGTCCCTTTGGAATTCACAAATAATTTCAGAGCCTTGTGGTCAGCTAAGGCAGTCTGCAAAATTTCTATCCTCTTGATATTATGGAGGTATGTGCTAGCATGTAGTTTATCCTGGAGAATGTCCCATGTACATTGGAGAAGAATGTGTATCCAGGTTTCTGGGGATGGAGTGTCCTATATATATATCCACTAGGCCTCTTTCTTCCATTTCTCTCCTCAGGTCTAGTATATTCTTGTTGGGTTTCAGTCTGGTTGACCTTTCCAGTGTTGACAAAGCCGTGTTGAGGTCCCCCACAATTCTTGTTTCGTTATTGATATTATTTTTCAGATTTGTCAACAGTTGTATTAAATATTTTGCTGGCCCCTCATTTGGTACATATATGTTTAGTAGAGTGATTTCTTCCTGCTCTACATACCCCTTGATTAATATAAAATGTCCATCTTTGTCCCTTACAACCTTCCTGAGTATAAAGTTTGCATTATCTGATATTAGTATGGCCACTCCAGCTTTTATATGGGTGTTGTTTGCTTGGATAATTTTTCTCCAGCCTTTTATTTTGAGTCTATGTTTGTTCTGACTATTCAGATGCGTTTCTTGTAGGCAGCAGAAGGTTGGATTGAGTTTTTTGATTCATTTAGCCACTCTGTGTCTCTTGACTGGTGCATTTAGTCCATTGACGTTGAGAGAAAGAATTGTCCTGGGATTTAATGCCATCTTTATATTGAAATTTGGTGTGTCTTTTGGTTAGTCTTGTCTTAAATTAGGTCTTTCAGTTTTTCTCTTAAGACTGGTTTTGAGTCTGTAAAGTTTCTGAGCTGTTTTTTGTCTGTGAAACCATGTATTCTTCCGTCAAACCGGAAAGTGAGTTTTGCTGGGTACAGTATTCTAGGTGAAGCATTCATTTCATTCAGTCTTGTCACAATATCCCACCACTGCTTTCTGGCATTGAGTGTTTCTGGTGACAGGTCTGCTGTAAATCTCAAGGATGCTTGCTTGAATGTTATTTCCCCTTTTGATCTTGCTGTTTTCAGAATTCTGTCTCTATCTGTGGGATTTGTCATTGTGACTAGGATGTGTCTTGGGGTGGTTTTTCTTGGGTCTCTTTTGGTTGGTACTCTTCGAGCATGCAGGATTTGATCACATATATTCTTTAGCTCTGGGAGTTTCTCTTTAATGATGTTCTTGACCATTGATTCTTCCTGGAAATTTTCTTCCTGGGTCTCTGGGACTCCAATGATTCTTAAGTTGTTTCTGTTGATCTTATCATAGACTTCTATCTTCATCTGTTCCCATTCTTTGACTAGTTTTTCCATTGTCTGTTCATTTGCTTTAAGTTTTTTCTCCAATCTCTCCTGCTGTATGGAATTGTTATGTATCTCATCTTCCACAGCACCAAGTCTATTCTCAGCTTCTGATACCCTGTCCCAGAGCTTATCCATTTTGTCATTCACTTCGTTTACTGACTTTTTCAGGCCTGTTAGTTGACATGTTATTTCAGTTTGGAGTTTTGTGATTTCTGTCTTCATATTTTCTTGGTTCTTATTAGTGTTCTGTTCAACTCGATCCATGGTTTCTTTGAGTTCTTTGAGCATCTTCCATATTGCTAGTCTAAAGTCCTTATCTGAGAGGTTGATTAGTTGGTTGGTCATTATCTGGTCATCAGAATTGTCATCTTCATTCTCTATGTCTGATGCTGGCCTGCGTTGTTTCCCCATTGTCACACTTGTAGTGTGGGTTTTTCTACGTGTTGTGGTGGTATTTATTGTTTATATGATGCAGGCAGCACACTCCTCTGGCTGGGCCGACTTGCCTCTATGGGAGGGAGTCCTCCGTGGATGAAGCCTCACACTGGATCAAATCTTAGGCCCGAGCACACAGCAGAGAAGACAGTCCGGAGAGAAATGCTTGCTTCTGTGATCCAGCACAGTTCTTAGTGTGGCTTTTTTCTTCTTGTTGCGATGGTGTTTTTTTCTTAGAAAGAACACACAGCCGCGTAGCGAAGCGGAGCTAAGTGCCTTCTGGAGCCTCTTTTTGCCCCACTCTCAAGAGGTTCACGCAACAGGATAGTAGAGGGACACACACAGGCAGCACTCACAATTTTTCACAGTCAGGCCCCACTGGGCAGGCGTAGTTTTCACTTGCTCGCAGGGCAGCTTCAGAAAGTAGTTTTTTTTGGGTTCACTTCCCAGGGCTCTGAGGAGAGCTTCAAAAGTTCAGGAAAGACAGAGAAGCATAGGACAGGGCTCCATTCAGGTCCTCAGTTTCCTCAGAAGAAGCACAGCCGGGCAGAGCTTATTCCTCGTTTTTTTAAAAATCCCTTTACATGTTACCTTCTTTGACAGAATACTCAAAAATTTACCACTTCTGGGACTTAATTTAAAAACTGTAACTTCCAGGGAGAAATTCATCTCTTGGTTTCTTTTTGTCCACTCTCTTGAAACTCATTCATTCATTTGTTCTTGTATCTATACATAAACCAATGAACTTGTCTAAAACAGAATGGGTATTATACATATATGTACACACATCTTCCCAAATAGCCCTGAGGCAATAATCCCAGAGACAACATAATATAAACCAATTATAACTTCTCTTGCCTTTGGACTCAGAGTTTATATCTGGTGTTCGTATGCTTTGACGTTCCTTTCTGTTTTTCCAAAACTAAAATATCTGAACTGAGAAGATTCGCTTCAACTACTTGTTTTGGAAATCTAACTCCATTTGCTTGACAAGTGTCATATTGAATTATTTATGATGAAAAAAATGTTAATACCTTTGCACCTGTAATATATTGAGAAAATAGTAAAACTAGAAAAAAATAGTCTTATATTCTCTTTACTTATTCATCACTTATTATTAATTTATTCAACAAATCTTTATCAAGTGATATAATAATGTCATACACTGGGTTGGTGAGTACTGCTCCTATGCTGAAAAAATGTGACATTTTCATAATCATTACTTCATAAACAATATATCACACTTGTAAAGTTTGAAGTGCTGATCTTGAAGAAATTGCTGAGAACATCGTCTAACAACTGACTTATTTTTGCAAGGCAGAAATTTGGAGCAACTTCTAATATATTAATTTGGAAAAGTTATTTCAAGTCATAAAATATTTATCTTATTTAACTATTGATTTCTGCTTAGGATTTATTCTTAAGTGAAAATGCTTAGAAAATAAACATCAGGTCTTTATTAACTATGAAACCCTAGAAGCTACCACACCAAACAAATAAGGGAATGCTTTTAAAAACTCTGTACAAAAATTAAATATTGATAGTTATGATATCTAATATAAAATATTTAATGTATATATTTTGTGCATATTATGCCTGGGTTGTACCATTATTTTATTGCAATTTAGCTCACAACTAATCATCTCTTACTGATACATTAAAAAAGTATTAGATAGCTATTATTTGAGCTGAAATTGACTTTTGTTGGGGCAATGATTTTTTAGAGCTCATATGAATATGAGTATGTATGTACTCATACACGAATATATATCAAATCAGTGTGAATGAATATATAAACACAAAAACCTGCACACAAGTATTTTTGCTGTTTGTTTTTAAGTGATATCAGCAGTGCTCAGGGGGTACTCCTGGCTTTGTATCAGGTATCACTCTTGGCAGGGTCAGGGGATCAGATGGGGTACAAGGGTTTGAACACAGGTCCAGCTGTGAGCAAAGCAAGTGCTCTACCTGCTGCACTGTAATGTTACTTGACTGTAAAATTATAAAATATTTTACATATTTCAAACCCCTGCATACAAATGTTTATAAAATCTTTATTCATAATTATTTAAATAAAATATGGAACCAATTAAGGTGCCCTTAAACAGATGAATGAAAATAAGAGGTATATTTATTAAATGGAATATCATTTGTGGATGTGGAGAACCTAATTATCAAGCCAATAAATGACATGGACAAAATATAAATACCTATTGCTAAGTAAAGAACCTAATCTTTAAAGGTGGCATACTATACAAGGTCAGCCTCATGACAAGCTAAACATCATAAAATAGTCAAAACTATGGAGACAATACAATGATACAATTATAAGAGATAGAGTTCAATAGGAGAGAGAGAGATGAATAGGTGGAACTGAAGTAGTGTCCAGGGCAGTGAAATAATTCTGCATAATAAAGCAATCAAAGATACTCATCATTATATTTTTTTTTCTAAAACCCATAGATTACATAATGCAAACTATGGCCTTTGGTACATAGAACGCATCAAAACTGGCTCATCAATTGTAACAAATGTACAATAGTGAATTAAATTATTATAAAGGAAACATTGCAGGGGGGAAGACATGAGAGAGAATTAAAAATTCTCTGTTCTCTGTGCACATTGTATCTAAATCTCAACAACTCTTAAAAATCTATCATATTTTATTTTGGTATTAAAATACGTTGACTTCTATAAACTGATTTTGTCTCTTAAAATAACAAATAAATAATAAAATAAATATAAACAAATATAAATATTTTATAGATTACATACACTCTTCAAAACACAGTATTTTTCTCCCCAGATTTGTCTGAGCAAATTCTATAGGGATTTAAATGACAATTTAAATGAATTAAATGACAATTTAATTCAAAAGATCTTGGACAAGTGCCAGAAAGGTGATGCAGTGGGAAAGTCATTTCTCTTGCACATGCCTGATTTGATGCCCAGTACTACAATATTATCTCTCAAAGCCTGTCCAGAAGTCCCTGAATGCAGTGCCAAGAGTATACCCTGAGCATGAAAGGAATAGCTCTCAAACAAGCAACAACTTTAAGATCTTAAATAAGGAGAAACTGGAAACTTGAAAAGTAAACTTGTAAAAACTATATAGTGATGATATACATCTACATCTATTATCATGTGCCTATGTAAATTTAAATTTTGAGATAAATTTATGAATTTACCACTGAGAAGATTAAGGTGAAACTTTGATTGACTAGTATGGTAGTTGTTCAGAACTAAAGCAAAATCGAAACCTAGTATATGGTTATTTGTCCAAAAACATAGCACTGGAGTTTGGTGAGTTATTATCATCACTGTCCATATCCTTAAAAAAAAAAAAGATCTTGGGGCCCGAGTTATGGCGCAATGATAGGGCGTTTGCCTTGCACGCGCCTGATCCAGAGGATGCAGTTCTATGCCCCGGTGTCCAATATGGTCCCCCAAGCTAGGAGCGATTTCTGAGTGAATAGCCAGGAGTAAGCCCTGAGCGTCACCAGGTGTGTCCCTCCTCCCCGCAAAAAAGATCTTGGTGGAGGAGATGATGATTTTATTAATGCTAAAATTGGCTCCAAAATAGATCTCCACGTGTTTGCTGTTGCTCGTAATTTTAAGTGTAGAATTTTTATGCTGATTAATCAGATCTGTTTGAATTTCCTCACTGATGAGTATTGGAAGTTTTAATTTATTTTAAATTTGGCACCAATATTTTATTAATATGCAGTAAAATAACATTGAAGAATCAGAGACATTCTGCCTTATTTTAAGTTAAGCTCTATGGAAAGGAATTTCAGGCTTTTTTCAATCTTGGTGATTATTTTTTCCTACAGAGTGCCTCTATATTTCTCTGTTAAATTGGATATTTTTTTGCTTTGGGACCATACCTGACTGAACTTAAGGCTTATTCCTAGCTTTCTACTCAGGGTCACTCTCGATGTTGCTCAGGAGACCATATGTGGTGCTGAGAATTGAACAATGTCCACTGTGTACAAGTGACCTCCCTTTCTGCTCTATTAGTAGGACTCTAAATCCCCACAGGGCTTGTTCTTGTGTGTGTGTGTGTGTGTGTGTGTGTGTGTGTCTGTATGTGTGTGTCTGTGTGTGTGTGTGTGTTGTAGATCAGACACAACATATATTCAATATATACATGCCTTTTAATTCTAAGACATAGTGTTATATTCTAAAGAGATACTTCCCCCAAAGAATTTTAAGTGTTGATTTTTCCATCTTAATTGAGAATTCAAATATTTTTATGAAGTTGAGAATTGCTGGAATCTCTAAGAACTACTTTCTGGAGGTTAACTTATCATTAGATTCTAATCTATTTTAATAAGTAGTACTGTGAAGCTCAGGAATAGCCAAATTCCAATTCTCTTTTTTTGGGTCAGAAGATAGCACAGCAATAGGGCGTTTGCCTTACGTTTGGCTGACCCAGGACCTACAGTTGTACAATTCCCGGCATCCCATATGGTCCCCCGAGCCTGCCAGGGGGCAGTTTCTGAGTACAGATCCAGGAATAACCCTTGAACATCTCCAGGTGTGACCCAAAAAGAGAGGGGGAAAAAAGAAATTCTCTTTATAATTGAACTATGATATTTAGCTTATTTTCATGGCCATAATATCATGATAAGTTGCTATTTACTTAAATTAAGAACTAGATATTATTATATTTATTATAATCGACTCTGTAACAATCACTCTCTCAAGGTTACTTTTTACTTTTTACAGTTTCCTCTTTTACTGAAAGCAAAATTATTTTCCTTTGCCATATCCTGCTAGAACATCATCAGTTTTGTCACATGTCTCTCCCACATCCTCTTTCCTCCTCCTCCTCCTCCCCCCACATACCCCCTCTTCCCCCTCCTCCTCCTCCTCCTCTACTTTCTCCTCCTCCTCTTCCTCCTCCTTCTTCTTTCTTCTTATGATGTGTCCTTTGTAAATATCTCCAATATGGTATAGGTCTAGCTTTGGAGTCTGTACACACTGTACTCTGTGCCTGCGGTTACTTCCCTCTGCTTTTTATTAGCTATCTCTGGTTCATCCTTTTTTGATTATTTCTATGGATGTGCATGTGTGAGTGTGCTGAGGGGATGATACCAATGATCAAACCCAGGGTCTTATGTCTGCAAAGCGAGTGCTATCCCTCTTAGCCACAGTCCAACCTCTCTTGCTCATTCTTAGGTATTTAACTTCACCAGAAAGATCCCCCAACCTTCTTCCCAAATATATACTTGGTCTCATATAGTGCATACTCTCATCATCATTATCATTCACTAGAATTTGTAGCTATTTTGGTATATAATTTGATTTAAATATCTATCTCCCCAAATATGTGTCTCTCTAAAACTCTGTGTGTTTGTATGTGTAAAGAACAAGTTTAATTTGTGTTAGACAGTAGTAGTATATATTGATTATATGAATAAAGTAATGCCTCAAAAGAAATTAGTGCGATAGCAGTGATATAAAGTGCTTTCTAAATCATTAAGTTAAATGATTTCTCAGTGTTATCAAGGCAGTATTAACAGTCACTATATATCTAACTGGGATACCCCTTTGCTCCTGTATATAAATCAGATGAACAATTATTAAATTATCACTTATTTTATGGTTACATTGGTAATTATTTACCATAGAATTAAAAGCTAATTAACTTCTGAGAAGCAATCTTTTTATATTTTCACAAGGGAGATGTTCTGAATATAATTATTCAGAATCTCAAATACAGGAAACTCCAAACCAGCAAGCTCAAAACAGAAAATGGAAAGTCCTATGAGACCATTTTTCCATTAGCATCCTTTCATAGGGTTAGATTTTTAACAAGATCCAGAAGCGTTCCACAAACATTCTGAATTTAAGATTTTTCAATTAAAAATTTTTTATAGTACTTAAAGCTTTACTTTACAATTGATTGCATAAAACTTTGAAGTAATACTCTGCTGACTTACTTATGCTCCCAAATGGTTAGAAGACTGCCTCTAGAAACCAGAAATCATTTTAAACAATAATTTTACTGTTCTCAACGTAGTGCAATACACTTTGATCTCACAGTAAATACTTGCTAAATAAATCAAATCCTAATTATTGCATTTAAAACTCAAGTGCAATCATTTGAACTTGATTTTCTCTGCTTCTTTTTCTTGACAATAAATGATAATTGCAGAAAAGTGTGTGAACTTTGCACAGAAAGAGAGAATTTTCCACAGAAAACACTCAGTTAAGTATGATTGTCTTCTTCACTGCTTCTCCATCATACCTGGGGGACACAATGGGCATAAATCTTTCTGAGGTACCACCTGTACCCTTGCACTTGAATCAACGGAGTGTTCTTTCAAGGAACCTATGCTGGGTATTGACATTGGGTATTGCACTCCTGTTGCAGTTATGGTAATAAATTGGATTGTTACTAACTAGTTGTTTGGAGATTCCTATGAGAGTTCTAGGAAGACTTTCAATGTCATTGGCCCTCCCCTTTTATTGTAATTTAGGTTACTGTTAATTTGTAATACCATGACTACCTTTGGGAGTTTTTTGCTTGTTTGTTTGCTGGGAATAGGTGATTGTGGCTAGGATTAAATTAATATTATCTCGATGGGATATTAATTTCAGCCAAGACAGTCCAAGGTCTTTGAATTCACTGCAAGAGTCCAACATGTATTCCCCATTAAGATGTGAAAGAGTGGACCAGCTTTCTGGGGAATCTGAAAAACAAACAAACAAACAAACAAACAAACAAAAAACCTATCCTCTTGTTCTTAGGCGTGGGGAAAGAGAGAAGCTTCTATATGCATATTACCCCCGCCCCGCACCTTCCATCACTCCATCTCTATGTTTGGAATGTCCCATAGGACATGTGGGCCTCTGTGGGGACTGATGATGACTTAGGCATGTGGCAACAAATAAGAGATATTTTTAAGGAAAAACTCTGTGAAAATAACTGATAAATATTCTTTTAGAGTTTCGGCAAGAAAATGCAGAATCCCTACCTGATTTACTTAAAAAGTTATTAAAAGTTTAAAGCCTTATTCTCTCTCTGTACACCCACTGTCAGTTCACTACTCTATGTAAGTTGTTAGTGGGACTGAAATTTAATCACTGTCATTTCTGCTCTTTACATGTCATTGCAAAATTCTTCAAAACCTATTTTAGAGAAGGTATTGTACTACAGAAGATGCCACCTTTATGACTTCAAATAAGTTGCAAATAATTCAAGCAGGTTCTTCCTAAGACTTAGTTCTTTCAAAAAAATATTTTCCCTGAAGTTATTTTTGGATACTTCAAACTATTAAAAATATGTGTAGTTTTACAAGATTATTTTTTAAATTGCTCTAAGCTATGAGAGCGTGACATTTTCATAATGCCCTTTTCTATGGAATTTTAAGCTGACAGTAAACAAGAAAATATAGTGGGTTTACTTGAAGCTGCATAATTGATCTTCCTATATGAGAGACTTAAGAGGTCTGAACGGAAAGAAAATGATCATGGCATCACCATATGTCCTATTTTTCCCACCACCTCTTTTCTAGCTTTACAGCAAATTTTCCCTCCAATGTATTTTAAGGAACAACATTTCTAAAGGAAGTTCATCACCAATCTATGAGGGAACAAATAAAGAAAATGTTACATATTTGATCTACCCTCTATGAGACTCCTTATGCACCATAGCCTGGTAGAGACTCAAAAAAATGGGGGGGAGGGCTTCTTTGTTTTGAAATGCCTGATGTTTCCTACATGAAGAAGATAAAGAAAGTCATTCTTTTTTAAGAGAGAATTTATAATTAGATCCAAGAGCTTAGGGAACGGACTATTGCTCAATTTTCAGTTAGAATTTTTATTCATAAAAATTCAGAGAAATAGAATTAAAAGATTTAGATGATAAATCATAGATACACAGATAATACATAGCTATTCTGAGGAAGTGATACTGAGGAAGTCATGAGGAAGTCATGCTATTATGAATGCTGAGAAATCTCTGGCATGCTATTTTCAAGCTGGAGGCCCAGGAAGCCAATGATGTCATTCACTCGAGTGCAATAACCTGAGAGCCAAAAGAGCTAGTTATATAAATGCACATCTGCTTGTAGGGAACATGATAAGAGAGATAAAAGCTCAGGAATTCAAGCAGGAAAAAAGGATCTGAATTCCTCTTACTTTCACCTTTTATTCTGTAAAGACCTTTAATGAATTGGATGATTCAACCACTTGGGGAGAATTTGATTGAGACCAGTAGATTCAAATGACAAATTATTCATTCAAATTCAAATTTGTCTTGAACTCACAAAGAACAATGCTATCATGCACCTCCTGCTTACCTTTTCTCTTAAATTGACACATAAAATTAACCTTTACAGAGTATAATTTTAGCACCATAACAATTAAGACAAGAAAAATATTAACATGGTCAATAAAGAGCTAACATTCAATAGAACAAACCACTTAAAATCTATTTGTGGGGCCCTAATAGTGGAAGTTTGGTGTTTGATCTCCAGCAACCCATATGGTCACCCAAATTCCTCTAGGAGAAAGCCCTGAGTAAGCCCTGAGTACTGCCAGAAATGTCACATGTCAAAATGTCAAAACAAGCAAAAACACATTTTTGGGTCAAATATTTGTCTGATTTTCTGAACAAAAACTGTTTAAAGTAATTTTTGTCAAAAAAAAAAGAAGTTCTGAAAATAAAAAAGATGCTGCAATTGTTATAATTGGACTTATTTTGTCTCATTTTTAAAGCCTATCTTGTCAGCATAAACTACGATGGTTCTAATATGCAATCCATGTGTACATTTATATAGCTATAAAATTACTTCACATGGTGTAATTTTCACCAGTTTTGCTAGATTCTATTTTAGCCTGACATCTTTTTTGATGACTTCTTACACTAGTGTGAAAACACATATCACGTCCAGTATTATTTAGGAGAAATGAGCAAACCAGCACCTCAACTATCTTAAACCTTCATTATTACAGGCAAGATACATATTGACCTGACCTTTTACACTGTTCCTCTCTCCTCTTTCATGATGCAAACAGGCTCTGTACAGTCAAATAGATAAAAGTATTGACATTTGGCTGCCAACAGTGACTTGAACCCCCCAAAGAGCAAAAGAAGGTAACACGTCCTATCCTTAAAGACTGAGTGTAAAGTAAATCTACATAAAAACCCAAAGAAATGTGTTCCCCCAACTTTTGCTTCCCAGTAACTTCTTCCTTTGAGTTGTAAAAGCCCATTGGATAGTTACTTTTGTATCTGACTTGACCTTCCCCCTCCTTATATTGGGTGTGGGTTTGAAAAAAGAAGAGTTCTGGGGACTAGAGAGATAGTACAGCCTTAAGGCATTTGCCTTGCACGAAGCCAACCCAGGATAGATGGTGGGTATGCAGAAGAAAGGAAAGAAGAAAGAAAAAGAAAGAATGAATGAAAGAAAAAATTTAAAGAAAGGAGGAAAGAGAGAAAGAGAGAAAGAAAGAAAGAAAGAAAGAAAGAAAGAAAAAGAAAGAAAGAAAGAAAGAAAGAAGGAAAGAACAAAAGAAAGAAAGAGAAAGAACAAAAGAAAGAAAGAAAGAACAAAAGAAAGAAAGAAAGAAAAGAAAGAAAGAAAGAACAAAAGAAAGAAAAGAAAGAAAGAAAGGAAATAAAGAAAGAAAGAGAAGAAATAAAGAAAGAAAGAAAGAAAGAAAGAAAGAAAGAAAGAAAGAAAGAAAGAAAGAAAGAAAGAAAGAAAGAAAGAGAAAGAAAGAAAGGAAGGAAGCGGGGCCGGAGAGATAGCATGGAGGTAAAGCGTTTGCCTTTCATGCAGGAGGTCATCGGTTCAAATCCCGGCGTCCCATATGGTCTCCCGTGCCTGCCAGGAGCAATTTCTGAGCCTGGAGCCAGGAATAACCCCTGAGCAATGCCGGGTGTGATCCAAAAACCAAAAAAAAAAAAAAATAATAATAATAAAAAACCAAAAAAAAAAAAAAAAAAGAAAGGAAGGAAGGTAGGAAGGAGGAAGGAAGGAAAGGAGAAAGAAAGAAAGAAAAAAGGAAGAAAAAAGAAAAGAAGAAAAAGAAAAGAAAGGAAGAAAGAAACGAGAAAGAAAAACATGTTAAAGGGTCATAAAAGGGTCCATAGAAGCCCACCCACTCAATAAAGACCACAAAGCATACCTTCAGAAAATGTAATAGCCAAGCAGGTTGTATTTTCCAGAGCTATGGACCCTACTGTCCCCTGATACAGCAAGTTTGAAGTGGGCTCTAGTTATACTTAAAAAAAAAATGAACAGAAGCATGGAAGCAAGATTAATATATTTTGCCTGGGAATTTAAGGGGATAAAAATCAAATTCAGTCCATTCACATGCAAAGTTTTTATTTTAGTCTATTGAGCTAACTTTCTGAAGACACACTTTAACATTTCCTCCTTTTCTGTTATGGGTCATTTCATGACCCTGTTCAAAGGGACCAGTGCTAAGGCAGGTCTCTCTACCTTAAACTCCTATTGGCAATAGGCTTATACCTCATGTTGTTCATTTTCTTCAAGAAGGTAATTCATTTCTACCAGGTAAGGATGCAGGACGAGTTCCTGAGGATTTCATGGGAGGACAGGTCTCATAAGGAAACAATTCAGAGACACACTGAGATTGGGGAGTCTAAATCCAGGATAGAGCATCAATCCTCGAGCAGACCAGAGAGCCAAGGGTAGGGGTTCAGGGAAGCCTATTACCTCAAATTCAGAAACTATTTGGGTTCTGTGGCTGGGTCTGAGGTCAGAGCTATTGTAGAATTGGAGTCCCAGCTGTGCGTAACACAAGTAACAGACCCATGTGGGGGAATACTCACACAGGGGTCCCCTTGTGGGGCTGCTTAGGACAGTGGAGACAAGTTTCTGAGAGCCTCTTAGCAGAGTAGACCAGGGTTTTCCCTGAGACAGTCCATGGATCACTGGCCTTATGCTAGGAGTTTCCTTGGCAGAGCTAGATAGTGCCATGGGTATGGGCCTACTGAGGAGAAAGAAACAGTTGTAGCATCTGTGTCAATAATCTGGGAAAAAAGCTGACTCTGTGCACTCAATCTTTCTCTGCTGCTCACCCGAGGCTTCTCTGAGTTGCCCAGTCCCCGCCTCACTCTCTTCTTTTCAGCTTTGGAGGGCAGAGAGGAGGAGACTCCCCCTTGTCGAGAGGTAAGGACCCAACCTTCATTGCTCTCCAGGGGACTCTTCTCTCCCTGTCCTCAAGTTCCAGGCCATGAGGTTTGAGGATGTCCGTGTAGACACCAATCCCTTAGAGAGCCCAGGACCTAGACAAAACTTGAGGGGCTTTGTGGAGTCCAGCTGACTCATTTTGGAATTTCTGAAGGGCAGTTTCTGCTGCCCCCAGTTGGGCTGGGGGTGAGGGATGCAGGCCACTTGTGCCTGAGTGCTTGGATAATAGGTCCTCATGGGACTCCTGGGTGGTTCTGAAACCCCAAGATGGTCTGACAGACCTTTGCCTCTGTAAGTTATTGTGTAAGTTAGGCAGGTCCTGGGGGCTCAGACACAGAGCAGGCCAGGGTCACTCTGGACAGGACCAGCAGCTTTGTTGCCACCCCTGAAGAGCACCATTCCCCCTGCAGCCAGATTCTTGTTAATTGGCAGAGGTGACGTGCCTTTGTGGCTGTAAGTGACTGGAAGGTGATTATTCTCATCCTGGATGAATTCAGGGTGAGGGGGCGGGTTGCCTCCCCTGGACAAGGCCTATAAGGCTTGGGAGCCATGGGGATCAGTGTGGTGGCCTCATGGCAGTTGGCGGGTACAGTGACATGGGGCAGTTTGTGGTGGGGGAGGGAGGAATCAGAGCCCATCACCCCAGCCAAGCCTCTCTCTCTTGCTCCATCCTGTGCTCTGTGTCCTCTGCAGAGAGAAGACCATTGAGACTCAATACAGAGAGCCATTCTATAACCTCTCAATCTGCCTCTCTCGACGTCCTCAAGGGAACCCTGGACAGCACTTCCACCACCGGGCTGCCCCTTCTCTCTCTCGGGCTCTGGGCGCCCCTGCTTGGAGATCAACAGCAGAACGACTCCCGGGGCCACCTACCACCTAGGCCCTCCCTGCAGGGGAAGGAGCCCACCTGCCTCAACTGCCTCCTGCCTCGCCCTCTTCCCCCACTACCCCTGCTCCCCTGGATGCAGGACCCCCGAGACCCTGGCAACAGCATCGCAGGGCCTGGAGGAGGACGTGCCAACTCTCAGGGAAGAAGGGGCTCAGGAGCTCTTGGAGCTTGAGCCCGACATGGGCTCCATGGCATCATCGCATCAGCACAGACAGAATATTATCAAATTCTTCAGATGCCTGTTTTGTTGCGTCTCAGCAGAGGAATAATCGGTTGACTAAAATGACATTTTCTTGACTCTGTTTGTTTTATAAGACTGCAAGTGGTGGAGTTGAGGGGAACGATTAAAAAATAAAGAGTTAGGTTAGGATCTAACTGATTTCTTTTGTTTTAAATAGATAAGTAGATATATATTTAATATAACATAAATAGTATCTATATATGTTTATTCTTAAGTATCTATGTTTGTGTTTGTTTTTTTGTTTGTTTACTTCTGGCTATGAGCTCAGAAATCGCTCCTGGCTTGGGGGACCATATGGGACACTGGGGGATTGAACCTCGGTCTGTCCTAGGTAATCAGACACCTTAATGCTTGCACCACCGCTCCGGGTCTAACTATCTATGTTTTTAACTAGACTATGAAAGACGGAGTTGTACTGGGCCCAAAAGATGAAGACAACAAACCAGAAAACAGTGAAGGCTGCCTGATCAGCCTTGTTTCCCCCACCACCTAGAGCTTCTTCTTAAGGGAATTTTGTGTGTTTTTATAATCACAGTAGCGTTATCCTGTGGTGTGTCGCCCTGACTTGAACTGACACTCTTCATTAGCCAACAGTATGGCTGTTGTTCTCAGGTCCAGATTCCAAAGGGTTTCTATTCTGACATAAAGCATTACTTGTTTATCCGAGACCTTCTTTCCTCTGGTTACAATATTCATTTGATGATAGGTATGAAATTCAAGCTTTGACGAGCAGAGAATCCCATCTCAATCAGCTGCAATACATTTTTTTCAGCTGCAGTTGATTACCTAATATTAAGCCTAGTTCAAAATTTTCTAAACAGCCACACACATATGTGTAACTAATCCTACCCTAAGACCCCAGCTGATCTTTTGCAATAGAAACTTGATTTCATTAAGTATGTTTCAATTGACTTAGCCTGGGACAGTTCTTCATTTCTTTCATAGCCTTCACTGAATTTTATTTCTCAACGAGTGTCAACAATGAATGAAAAAAGTAAAAGACAGCATTTTCTACATAAAAGCTTTTTGGACTTTCCCTTTTCTTTTCCCTTTTCTAAGAATTCATCTCACCAATTATTTCCATTTTTACTGTTTTCCAGGATTTTTGCTCTTTAACATCTTTGTAAAATAGTCTTAAAATATTTTAATAACGTTTTGTTAAAATTATTATCGATAGATTTACAACTATCATCTGATATAGTTCCTTTATTTAGTATTTACCTAAAATGGGAAGAAAAAAACAGATGTAGTAAACACTATCTCAGAAAAAAATTAAGATTATTTTATCTTTAAAACTTAAACAAGAGACTAATGGGTGAGTGTGATGTTGGAATTATGGGCATTAGAAAACATTATTAATAATATAATTTTAATCAAAATAAAGCTTTTAAACTATTAAAAATTAAATAAGAATTTTTTTTTTAATTTGGGGACTGACAAAGTTTTAGAGACTCATTTTTCCATTAAGGAAAGTAGATAACTGGATCCAATAAGTAAAAAATACCAAATTATAAAGTACTAGCTATTTAACGTTATTGTCTTATAAACATTTCTTCCCCTGACTCTGACTCTGAAATAGCTTTTAAATTACTTCCTGTGCTTCTTTTGGAGAGCACAATCCTGAACTCTGCCAACATCAGAGCCAACGTAATTTCTAGAGGTAAGAAGAACAAACACTGGGCAAAGACAGCAGGAGAAAATAAAAGATAGATAAAAAGAAAATGCAGCTGCTAATTTGGAATGAAAATTTAAAACACCAAAATATAGAACAGTTGGATCATGAAACACTAGTGTTAAAGTCAAGAAATGGTGAAAGTATATTAGGGGCAGAAAATACTTCTAAAACCTTCGTATTTTAAAACTATGCAAAAGAACCTCTTCAGGCACATTCTCCATAAAAGATAAAACAACTCTTAGCAAAGCTGTTATTCTCATTAAATAGTATAAAAATAAGCCATTTAAAATTCCAGGTATATACTTTCTAGGTTACAGGAAGGAGACTTTATTGTTGTTTCTCTAGTTGACACAACGAACCTAGGTAATTCTGCTATTGTACTAATCCTATCAATGAGGAAATGCAGAGTAGCAGTCATTGCTTTAACATCACTTATACAGGAAGAGTTTAAATATTGTGACTGAGTTGTCCAATCAGAAAGCTTCTGGTTGGACAGTGACACATAGTACAACAGAAACCTCATATGTAATGTTTAAGGGTTCTGTAAGTTCTTGAAGAAACATTTTCTGCTTCAAACAAATCACAAGGAATCAAAAGAAAGGCAAAACCATAAGGGAAATAAAATGATTCAATTATTTTTTCATGATTCGCATACTATTTAAACTTTCTGATATTATGATTATAAAATTATATATGTGTCTCTTATTTGCATTTTTCAAATGTTATGGTGTAACAAGACAGACATCCTTGGAAATGCTAAATGATAATACCGTATATAATCGAGTCTAAGCCAAGTTTTTCCAGCACAAAATTTGTGCTGAAAATCCCGAACTCGTTTTATACTCTGGCCATACAGGTTATTCGATTTTGTGTGCATGAGGAATCAAATGCACGCAGTCTCCATTCGTCTTCTGCCATCTACTGGAGGGGGCGGTGTTTCAGCTCAATCCACAGTAAAGGCTGAGCTGAAGAGGTAAGCGGCTGAACTGAACTGGATGCCATTGAACTATTTTTTTTATTTTATTTAAACACCTTGATTATATACATAATTGTGTTTGGGTTTCAGTCATGTAAAGAACACCACCCATCACCAGTGCAACATTCCCATCACCAATGTCCCAAATCTCCCTCCTCCCCACCCGACCCCCGTCTGTACTCTAAACAGGCTCTCCATTTCCTTCATACATTCTCATTATTAGCACAGTTCAAAATGTAGTTATTTCTCTAACTAAACTCATCACTCTTTGTGATGAGCTTCCTGAGGTGAACTGGAACTTCCAGCTCTTTTCTCTTTTGTGTCTGAAAATTATTATTGCAAGAATGTCTTTCATTTTTCTTAAAACCCATAGATGAGTGACACCATTCTGCATTTTTTTCTCTCTCTCTGACTTATTTCACTCAGCATAATAGATTCCGTGTTCATCCATGTATAGGAAAATTTCATGACTTCATCTCTCCTGACAGCTGCATAATATTCCATTGTGTATATATACCACAGTTTCTTTAGCCATTCATCTGTTGAAGGGCACCTTGGTTGTTTCCAGAGTCTTGCTATGGTAAATAATGCCATAGAACTATTTAACCCACAATATTCTGCATTTTGTATGACTGACAGCTGTGATGACGATATCTGCAAACTCAGTGATGATGGCAATTTCTATGCTGATACACTCACATCAGATACAGCTGAAGCTCTCTTTGGACAGATGAGATGATGAGGAATCCAGTTTTGGAGGATTTTAACCTTTGTGATTTAGCTTGATTACCTGTTAAGGTATGGTTTTCTGCACTTTATTTAAAGTTTTAAAGTTATTGTTGCTAGTTTACAGTTTTTCTTTAGCAATAAATATTGAAAAATTTAACTTACTAATTCATCAACTATTGTAATTGTTTGGGTATATATTTTTATTTTTGAAATTTACTACTGGTTGATGCATTTTACACCTTGGCTTATACTTGAGTCACTCAATTTTCTCAGTTTTTAGGGTAAAATTAAGGGGGCCAGCTTATACTTGGGTAGGCTTAAACTCGAGTATATATGGTATATTGTATTGAACAAACTGATTTGGGAAAACTTCAGGTTTCTTCCATTTAAGAAGGCATACTTAGAAAAGCAAAAAACTATTATTAAGAGTTTATCAGTTATAGATTAGGGGTGAAAAAAAAGAGGTAGTCACTTGTGATATCCCTTTGATTTTGGGGAAGTAGCCAGAAATACATCTGATGGTACTCAGAGCCTACACTTATCTCAGTGCTCAGGAGACCATGCAGTGCTAGGGATGAAATCCAAACCTGAAGCCAAAGCAAGGCATGAGCCTTGGCCCATTGATCAATCTCTTAGGGCACAAACGTTTTAATAATTGATCAATCAAAAGGTGCAATGAAAGTCAGCTAGTTGTGTCATAATCTCTCTCTACTTTTTTCAAGAGGGTTATATTTCTGGGGAAACCTTTGAAAGGAACCAAAATTTTGTTAAAATATCCCAGGCTTCTAATTTTATAAGATCTATTTCTCAGAAACCTAACAGAATTGAATTCTGTTGTATCTCCTATATGTATACATGTCGATGCATCTCTCTTCCTTTTCCTAGTAAGAACTTTTCACACATCTGTCTACCTGACATTTCACATTTGTAATTTGCTTTGTGAGAAAGACAAATACTCTTTTATCAGACCCACTGAGTCAACTGTGTAAAAAAAGAGGAATCTGTCTTTCTCCATTGGGAGTAGAAAACTGATATACTGATTAAGAACAAGTGGAGTGAATCCGACTGAGGAATGGAAATAAAAAAGATAGAGAAGACATTAGAGATAATGGTAATAGCTAACAACAAAATCTAGGCCCCAATTTTTACTTAATATTTATGTATTGGCTTTCTCTGGCTGATTATTTTTCCATATGGATAGTCTATTTGTCCATCTGGATTGTAAATTTCTTTCAACTCCAGCACGTAGCTAACTAACATCCCTTCTGCATCACCAAACATTATTGGCTGTCTATTCTTCATACAAAGCAAGACAGATGTTATTTCTAATGCTTAAAAAAAGATCACTTCTGATCTTAGGTGAAAACCCTACTAAGAAAGAAATAATTCCAAAAGTGAAAGGGGAAAGAGAAGAGAATTTTTATGTCAGGGAGAGATGAAGTGGGGGAATAATGGAAAGAATGGGGTTCTCTATCCAATGTAGTGGAGGAACATCATAAACAGACTAGCAAGTGCCCAAGGAAATTCAGCAAAGATTCCTCTGTGCTAGGATTAAGATAGAAATCTATCTGTTGACCTTTAGAGGCTTCCCCATACTGGAGAATTGAGCAGTCAGCTAATTGGATCAATGAAAGGTGGGGTTTGAGGGTGATATTCATATAGTATTCGGGGTCTTTTTAGGTTTCTGTTGTAGGAATCATTGCAGGATTCTATTGTCTGTGCTTATATTTCTCATTCTCCTGAAGGTTAGGGCTTCAGTTAGATTTAGTTGATTCAAAGAAAACATCAACACAGACATTTTAGAGTGAGTATGACAGTGTTAGATCTCGAGAGTTAGTTGATATGCCCAGGTATATCATGTGGTCCTGAACAAGCCATGAGTAGCCTCTGAGCATCACCAGGTGTGGCCCAAACATCCCTAAATAAACCCTCCTAAATAAAAACAATTCTTAGATCACTATTTCTGAGATCTGGTTTCTGGTTCTTTCATTTCTTCCATTATCTGGCTAAAAGAACAGTTTCTAAAAACAGTCATAAAAATGGGACATTTACATAACTGTAATCATTGTCATCTACTTCTATACATCATAACTTCTTACTTAAAAAATACAAAAGTTATTCTATACTATGTTCTTCCCCTCATAGGAAATTTCTTTCTCTTCTATGTTTCCTTTTTTTTCTCTTCTATTTTTTATAAAATTTCTAGTTTCCTGATATAAGTCTGTGTGTTTAGATAATTTAAGTGATAAAACTTTACATTTATATTTTGCCATCAAAGTGGAATATTTTTCTAGTTATCATTTTTTATTTCATATCTCATCTAAAACCCATTTAAGCCATACAGATAAGAAACAGAATATCACGGGATTTTCAATTGTTAACCTTAAGGGTTACATTAAAAGACCTTTGTCAACTATTTAGCCAAATTAAAACCTGATAAACTTTCAGAGAATAATGACTGACATAAGCATTATCTTACAATAAACTATCTTCAAGTCACTCTTGGTCATACAAGTGCCATCAGCTAGTTGAAAATTGTATTCATAAATTCTAACCAACAATCACAAGCCGAACCAACCACAATGGCAGTTTGACATATTCTTGTAGGCTGTGATTGCTTGGAGGAATTGATGCTCTTCAAATAAAAGAAAAATGTTGTAACATAGAAAGTTGGAGCTATTAGGCTATAAATAGAAAATATGTAGATATAGATGAAGCATTATATTTTGTTACTCTTTTCTTTAAGACACAACAATTTCAGGGGCCGGAGAGATAGCACAGCGGTGTTTGCCTTGCAAGCAGTCAATTCAGGACCTAAGGTGGTTGGTTTGAATCCCGGCATCCCATATGGTCCCTGTGCCTGCCAGGAGCTATTTCTGAGTGGATAGGCATGAGTAACCCCTGAACACTGCCGGGTGTGGCCCCAAAACCAAAAACAAACAAACAAACAAACAAAAAACAAACAAAAAAACCCCCCAAAAA
Organism: Suncus etruscus; assembly: GCF_024139225.1. NCBI lineage: Eukaryota > Metazoa > Chordata > Mammalia > Eulipotyphla > Soricidae > Suncus > Suncus etruscus. The sequence goes on along the minus strand of NC_064852.1, from coordinate 146,501,624 downwards.
CAAAAAAGACACAACACTTTCATTGTTTAGGGCCATAGAGAGAGTACAAGGATTAGAGCACATGGTAGGCAGGTGTCTGATCCTGGCGTAATACAGGCAATGTCTGGCTCTTGCAAACCCACTGGGTATGGAGCTGATCGTTCTGAATATTGCAGGGCCTGAGTGACACCACTTTTATGTACTATTGTATTGATTATATCAATAGAAGGAGAATTCATTAAAGAATACAGGGAATTGACAGGTAAATAAAACTACATTGTTCTAAGTTGATTACATTTGTAAACTGAGAAATGCCACTTGGAAAATGAGTAGTTTTGAATAGGAAGAAGAAAATGTAAAATATCTAGCATAATATAAAATGGTACAATTTGATTCTAGATGTTTTTTATTACTCAGAGCAATTATTAAACATGTAATAAATTAATGAGAAATGTAGTACTACAGAAACCATTTAAAAATAAAAAAAAAAATTAGGGCCTGGAGAGATAGCACAGCGACGTTTGTCTTGCAAGCAGCCGATCCAGGACCAAAGGTGGTTGGTTCGAATCCCGGTGTCCCATATGGTCCCCCGTGCCTGCCAGGAGCTATTTCTGAGCAGACAGCCAGGAGTAACCCCTGAGCACCACCGGGTGTGACTAAACAAAACAAAACAAAACAAAAAAAATAGTTAAAAAATAAAAAAATTATATGGGTTACAAGGATTATACAATGAGTCAGATGTTTGCTTACATATGGCTGACCCAAGTTTAATAGCCTTCATAACTTGAACACTGTCAGGAATATCTGAGTGCAGAGCCAAGGGTAAGCATGGAATACCACTTGGTGTGACCAAAAACTAACAAAAATAACTTAACTATTGGACTGGAACTACAGTATAGTAGAAGGTTTCTTGCCTTGAATGTTAACTTAGCTTTGACCACATCTCATATTTCACCAAATCCACCAGTCCTGACTACCACCCGGTGAGGATCCAAATCCCAGAAAGAAATTAAAAATAAACAAATGACTACTTAGCTAAGAAATCAGTGAAAGAAATAAATACAATTGGCAGTGTCTACTGCCAGTATGGAGTTTGAACCTGGGAAAAGAAATTGAGAACTTTGAACCATATTCTTAACCCAGAAAATGTAATGTAAAGTGTTTATTAATTCACAAAATAATAATCAACAAAGCAACAAAGACACAAAAACATTAAAGTAAAAGTGGAAAACAGGATGGTGATTTTTCAAGCAATATATTCAAGCAACATATTAAAAGAAAAGAATATTAACAAAAAGTCATAAGAGCAAGACCTAACTATAAATTGTCTACAAAAACATGCATATTATACAGAAGGATACAAATAGAATGAAAATAGAAGACTGGAGAAAGACAAATGGTATAGATTGTGAAGATAATGGATTATATAAATATATATTTACATGAATACTGTTAATATCCAACATAGATATAAGTAAGGATATTACTTAATGATAAAAAGACAATGCAATAATTAGTAAGACAAAGAAATCATAAAAATTATTACCTATAACAATTTCACAGTTGACAAAGCAAAGCCAAATGCAGCTAAAGAATGCAATTAAGGTAAAAGTTAAAGCCTTATTCTAAGTAATTGATAGAATGAGTAGACAGATGACAGAACGTCTCAATAAGACTATTAACCAGCTTTACATAAATAGTATTGATACAATAATAAAGCAATAACATATTTTGTTTTATGAATATGCTATTTATCCATTCATCAACTGAAGGGCTGTCTTAGTGACTGCCAAGTTTTGACAATTGTGAATGAAGTTGCTATAAACATTTGCACTGAGTTTTAATGCATGGACATAATTTTAAGTTCCTTTGGGTAAATATCATGAATCTAACTGATGGATCACAGGACTAGAGCATGTTTAGTAGTAACAAAATTATCAAACTTGCTTTAAATATAGCTATGTTCTTTTGTATCTCCACAATTAATGACATTTCATCAACATCTTTGTCTGTCCTTGATATTGTCAGATCCCTAGGTTTATTCCTTCAGATTTGTTGCAGTATATCTTACATTTCTTCTTATATTTCGTTAATGACACATGATGTTAGGTATCTTTTCATTGTTTATTTTTTATGGGTATCTCCTTTGAGGATAAACTTATTGAAATTTTGACCCGTTTTCATTCTGGTTATTTCTGTTGAGTTTTAAGGCCCTTGATATATTTCAATAACAATACTTTACAATGATCTTTTTTAAGTACTTCTTTCCATTCTGTAGTATATCCTCTTTCTCAGAGCATAAATCTTTAATTTTTTCCCACCCTACCCCGGAACATAAGTCTTTAATTTTAATAAAGTCTAGTGTTTATTTTTAAACTTTATTGTTTGATTGATTGGTCTCTGGGCCACACTTGGTGGTGTTCAGGGGCCACTCCTGGCTTTGCACTCAGAAATTGCCCCTGGCAGGCTGGGGGACCATATGGGATCTGGGAGAACTGGGTCCCTCCATGGTTGGCTGCATGCAAGGCAAACACCCTACCACTGTGCTATCTCTCTGGCCCAAAATCTAGTGTTCAATTATTTTATTTTATTTTTGTCAATTACTTCTTTTATAGCTCAAGCTTTTGTGATACAACTAAAAAGGCATAGGTAAACCAGGTATATCATTTTCCCTTATGTTATCTTCTAAGAGTTTTTAGGTTTGCATTTTAATTAATTTTAATTAATTAATTTTAATTAATTAATTAATGGTCCATTTCAGAGAAAAATGAAAGCTTAATTAAAACCTTTATTAAAATACCAACAAAATTGGGGGCCGGGCGGTGGCGCTGGAGGTAAGGTGCCTGCCTTACCTGCGCTAGCCTAGGAGACGGACCGCGGTTCGATCCCCCGGCGTCCCATATGGTCCCCCAAGCCAGGAGCGACTTCTGAGCGCATAGCTAGGAGTAACCCCTGAGCGTCACTGGGTGTGGCCCAAAAACCAAAAAAAAAAAAAAAAATACCAACAAAATTAATAACCATCCTAACAATATATAATGCAATCCTATAAAGTAAAAGAAACCACAAATTTAATTTGTATTTGTTATATCACAAAAGCACATGGAATTATCAAATCTCAAATAAATATGGATCAATGAAAAATGATTATTTCTGGAGCTGGAGAGGTAGCGCAGTAGTAGGGCATTTGCCTTGCACGTGGCTGACCCAGGAGGTTCAATCCCCGACATCCCATATGGTTCCGCAAGCCCGGAGCAATTTCTGAGTGCATAACCAGGAGTAACACCTGAGTGTCACCAATGTGGCCCAAAATAAACAAAAAAAAATCAAAACAAACAAAAAAAACATTCTCTTCAAGCTGTTTCTAATGTGATTGTCTCAGGATTTACTGGGCTGTTGTTGGAACTAGTTGAGTCTTTTGAGTTACTGTTTACATTCACTGAGTTTGGCAAATTAATATTTAAGATTCATTAAGCTTTTCTGTGATAATACTGGCTGACATTACTATAAAATATTGAGGTGCCCAGAATTTATAGATCTAAAACAAATATATTGTCTTGAAATTTTGATTAGGTTAAGTCTTAGAACTGGGCTAGTTTCTATCAGAGGGAGTATAGGGTGTGGTTGGCTGAGTAGTTCATGTAGAAAGGGGATTGATTCAACCCACTTTCTGTATATTCCAAAACCAGACTATCTGGCAAATATTGGTGGCCATTATTTTCTTTTGGAGCCTAGTGCAGAAGCTAGTGCAGAAGCTAGGCCATTTTTCTACTCCAAAGATGGCAGTGTTGGGGCACAGTTGAATACAGAGGCCAGGGATGTGCCCTAATACTGCCATCTTTGGAGTAGAAAAATGGCCTAGCTTCTGCACTAGGCTCCAAAATAAAATAATGGCCACCAATACTTGCCAGATAGTCTGGTTTTGGAATATACAGAAAGGGGGTTGAATCAACCCTGCCAGGAGCAACTTCTGAGCTCAGAGCCAAAAATAACTCCTGAACATTGCCGGGTGTACCTAAAAATTATTCTACAGTACAGGAATTTTATTAAAAGACAAAATGAAGGGCTTCTTCCAAGAGTTGAAAGGTCAAAGAGAGGCTTCTCTGAGTAGAATAGACAAATCCATGTTCCATTGCAAATCACACTCCTGAATCCAAGGCCAATTGGACCTTTCTCCCTCAAATCAGGAGCAATACTCCCATCATTAGAAAGGATATCAACTTTCATCTTTTGTATTACAGATATTATATAAAATAAGAAATAGCCCCTTACTTCAATTTGGGCATCAAGAGAGAAAATAGGCAAATATAGCCAATATGTATTACAGGAAAATGGGTAGAACATGATGAATTAAGAGTAATTAGGAAGAATATACATCCAATTCTGAGCAAGAAGATCATGTTGAGAAAGGATTTTCAGTGAAGTTCTAACTAGACTGATTGATGATGGAAAATGAATAAGTATTTACTTGGCCTGTATATGCAGATTACACATCCTGGTTTACTATCTAAATATTTCTCCATAATGCAGTGACTAAATTAATTGTATATATTTCTATAATATATTGACAATGAATTCTTTTGGAAAGGATTTCTGGTCATTCTAGTATCTTACTCTGGAGACTTTAAAATTCTTCACCAACTGTTATTTGCATAAGAAAATGTTTTGCATATTTCCGCCCTCCTATTTCTTGTTAAAGAAAATCTGATATGCAGTAATGTTGCACTTCCTGTTTATTTATTACATAATTTCCCTTGATTTGTTGCTCTTCTGTCTTCTGTCAAATAAAATAAGCATTGGCTCAAGGTGCAATAATTGAGTTGGGAGAACAGGAAGAAGCATCTTTGGTCTTATGGCACACATTATAGTCAAGAAGAACATATTGTACACACAACTATAGAATTACTCTATGTTCACACATACTAAATATATAAATTTGTTTTGGTAAAAGTGATGGTGCCATGACTTACTCCTGGCTCTATGATCATTCTTAGTGGCACTCAAAAATATATGGTACCAGGGATCCAACCAGGATCTGTCACTTGCAAGGCAACTGTTGTGACTAATTATATATTTTGTATGTAATTATATAAAATATATAATTATAATAGTTTTTTATCTAAAATTCTTTCATCTATTTTACCAAAAGCCTATGAATATATATACTATTTTCTGGTCATCAAAGACTGCTAGGAAAATGTCATCTGTATGGTGTGTGTTTTTTACATTACATAATCATTTATTTTCAGATAAGTGAAAGAAAAGCTACTAAAATATAAAAAAAGGAAGATAAAAGTTTAAAAAAGGAAAAGGCAAAAAAAAAGGGCACATTTGTGCAAATTATTGAATCTCCAATGAAGTCATTAATACAATAGCAAGAAGGTTTTCATAAGCTTTTGTTGTTTGATGCCCATTCTATTAAATTGGTATGTTTTTATAGGGATGACCAACCTAATGAAGCCATGTCTGCTGCCTCCATCACCCACAATTGCCATTTTCCCATCACTGACACTCTACAATTCCCTTTGGGGACACCAATCCAACCAAACTTCAGGCTTGCCAGTTTTTGAACTGATATCACCAGTGCTTTTGGAGTGCAGACATCCTCCCCACATATCTTCCTTTTTCCAGGACTTGGTATCTGAGTACATGCTCCTAAAAGTCATAGTATTAGAAATAGTGCTGTGAATCTTTGGAAAAGTTCATTTGTTTAGTGCTATCATTCCATTAAGCAGAAAGCCTGGAGGCTGTGGACAGAATCAGGAGGTCTTTGGATGATACATTATACTGTAGAATTAGGGTTGAACTTGCACTGAAATAGGTAGTTGTACTGCTTCTCTTTCAAGTTAAGGTGGAATTTAACACCTTTTAGGACTTCCATGTTTATGAATCCAGTGTGAAAGGCATTTAGCAAATAAATAGCTATATGCTAAGTATCAAAGTCTGTCTTATCCTAGGAAGGAGGTCACCTTTGAAAATCAAATACCATTGGTCTAAACATTGAACTAAGCTTGGGAGAAGTGTATCATTTTGTTAGGGGTCATCTAGCTTGTATGTACATTTAACAGATGAGTTTTAAGTGGAGGAGTGGGAAAGGGGAGCAAATCAGTCATTCTTTCAACTCTCAAGTATTTAATAGTAACAGTTACTTTAGTCTTCTTATAGGGATGTGAAATTCCTTTGACTCATTGCCTATATGAACTTATCAGTTAGATAGCTTGAGTTCCCACTATTAGGAGAGGGTATTTGGTTCATTTTTGACAATGAGATTATTTACCATTAAAATTTCATGATAGTGTGTTGAAATAAAGAAGTTCCTGAGGATACCTAGTGTAACTTTTCTTCTTGGAGCAGGAGGAAGTGAGCACAGTGTTAGTTAGCAGGATCTGAATCTTCTGTGACACTGACTCAGCAATGATTTTTTTATTTGTCACCTGCCAGTGGACCATGGTGGCCCTCTAGGTCAGAAATAAAAGAAAGAAAACAAAACTGAGAAAGGTCTAGGAACATTTTTCTCCACCATGCGTTGGAGAGACCAGAGCTCATCAAGTATCCATTGGTGACTCAGGTTCTCTCTGAAGTATGCTAAGTCCAGAGCTCAAACTCAGATCATTATTTTAATACTTAGGAACAATCATATTTCCTGTCAATTACTTTCTTTTCAGGACATGAGTTTACATTGTATTATAACTCAAAGGTTCCTAAAATTATATCCCATTTTGATGTTTTAGTTCTAGTTCAGAGAGATGTTTTTATGTTTTATAAGTAAACTATTAGATTTATTATCCCATTTCTATTGATTTATCATGATCTTACACTATTATAGAACTTCAGGGGTATAGGTTCACATCCCTGTGTGTGTATTTGATTTACCACATCCACCACCAATATTATTGTATCTTTCTCTACTATCTCTTCTTAGTAATCTGTTAACCTTTGCAACCTCCAACAACCACCGAGATGCACCAAATCAAGGAGACACTATTGTTGTTTAAATGCCATTTCATTTGCTTTAGAGATTAATGTTCCATAGACGAGTGACTTCTTAATTGTCTTAGTATAAACACCACAACTTTTTCATTTTGTCCAAAGAAATGCAATTTTATCATTTATAAAGGCAAAGAAGTATTTCACCTACGTATATTCATCGCCATTAAAAAAAAGTCAGTCATCTGTTGGCCAGTTGAATCCCTGTTTTAGTAAGAGCAAATAATACTGTCATGCATAAAAATGGTACAAATAAGTAATTGCTTTTGAGAACCTTATATAGAAATTTGTGCTCTTTTAAGCTAATTTGAGTTGACTTAATGTTCCCTGGATATTTCCTTTAAAATAATTTTTGAGGGGCACATCACGTTCTGCTAAGACTTATTCCTGACTACTGTGCTCAGGTATCACTCCTGGCAATACTTAGGGGAACATATGTGGTACTATGATTGACTCTAAACTGATTTTGTTCAAAGCAAGCACCCTACATTCTGTACTAACTATTCGATATCACCTTTTCTTATTCTTCCTCATTTGTCTTTTAATACAGTTAGTCACAGGTTTCCCCACATACTATATTATGAAAATAGGTATTTGGACCATCTTTATTGTATTTTATAAGATACTTTATTTTAGCTAACCACAGCCCAAAATCTAACTGACCCTGGATTTTAATATAGGTAACACATTACATAGGTCATGCTAATATCTTACTTCCTTTAAATTTACTCAGTTCAGGTCCTGGATTCTCATTCTGAATGGCCTACAAACACATCTGATGCCAAATGTATAATGCGTTATTTATTAGCAGATGGAAGAAATTATTTTCGAATGAGGAATGCATTATTTCAAGAATTAGTACTTACAAAATTTCATAGAATAGTGAGAAAATCAACTAGACACTAATTTTGAGACCTAATTGAGAGAAGCCCACAAAAATGTCCCTTCAGGAAAGTTAAATTATATAATTGTATCTGCTACAATGAAGGGTTTTATCTAGACTTTGTACCACCTTCCAGTTTTTCGATCACACTTATCTAGCCTGCTTGGATACTGTCAGAATACCACTGCTCAGAACTCAGCTCTTATGAGGGTCAGAAAGACAAGGCCAAATCAGCAGTTGTTGTGCCAGCAAGACTCAAGTTCATCATGTCCCTCCCACGAAATCTGTTCCAACTTCAGAATCCTCATAAGTCTTGTTCCTTGGAACTTAAATTGTATCAGGAACTGAAGCTGCAAGAATATTTGGAAATGGTAGATTCTTTAGTAAGTTGTCTTTCATAAAGAAAAACCTTTGGGTTGGACAACTAATATGCCCAGAGCCCGTAGTTGGTCTATGACAGTATGTTTCATGGGTAGAGACACCTCTATTTCTTAGGACAAGAGAATTTTCTTTCTAATTTCCCCCAATATTTACTGTGCCTATGCAAAAAACTAAAATAAAATTAAAATAAAATAAAACCAAAAACATCTACCACATTTGCCCCCCCTTTTTATAACTTTATTTATATCTCCTAAATAGTTGCTCCTGTCTTTTTCATAGCACCTTGGAACATGAATCATTTTGCATTGCCTCATATTTTTTTGTCTTTCTACAAATCGATCAAAGATTTAAAAAATAATAAATGGGACCCAAGGGCCAAGTGGTCTCATGTACAGTGAGTGAAGAAAAATAATGCTCAGAACTAAATACCTAAGCCAAAGTCAATGACAATAGAATAAAGAGACCCAAACTAACAAGTTAAACAAAACGGACCTGTTATACTATAGACCAGGGGTCTTCAAACTTTTTAAAGTGGAGGCCGAATTACTGTCCCTTAGAGAGCTGGAGGGCCGGACTATATGAGCTACTAATTCCTACTCACACTGCACATATCTTATATAAATAAAATGAAAACTATTTATAAATAGATCACACACCAGTATTTCAATGGTAACTGTGGGCCTGCTTTTGGCTAATGAGATGGTCAATGTCCGGTTCCATATTTGTCACTGCCAGCCATAACAAGTGATGCAAATGGGCATCAGTTAATCTTGATCTGGTTGGAGATTTCAGATGTTTCATTCTTGAAAAAGTCTGTTCACAGGCATAAGTGCTACCAAAGATGGTTACCATTTTGAGTACATGGTTCCTGATATTTGGATATGTCTCAGAGGGGAGAGATGCACAGAAATTCAAAAAGTTACTTGACTTAAATGCGTCTTTCAGAGAGTCACAATTCTGCAGTTCAGCCAGTTCCATTTGGTAAATTGTAAGGATATTTTCAATCTCAACAGAAAATGGGTTACAAAAAAGCTGTATGTCCTGTTCATTGAGATGAAGCTCTTTGAATCTAAATTGAAACTCCTTTTGCAACAATTCTAGTGAAGCCAGACATGTTTCCTTTGGGAATGCAACCAATGGTTTGTCCGCTGACAGGTTTTGAGTTGTTGGGAGATGACTGAAGTTTTCCTTCTGTACTTGTTTGATGAGAAGGCCTAATTTTACTTCAAATGCTTTCACATGTGATGCCATATCACAGATGAGCTTCCCCTTGCCTTGAAGTTGCAGATTGAAACTGTTGAGTAGCTCTGTTATATCTATCAGAAAGGCAAGGTGCCATTTCCATTCTGCATCATTGAGCTCTGGTACTTCTTGGTTTTTGGAAAGTAGAAAAGCTGTAACCTGCGGAAGTAAGTCATAGAAACGTTTCAAAACTCTCCCTCTACTCAGCCAATAGACTTCTGTATGGTACAGAACATCTTCATGGGCAACATTTACCTCAGATAGAAATTCCTGGAATTGTCTGTGGTTTAGTGCATGAGTTCTAATGTAATTAACACAAGATACCACAATTTTCATAACAGAGTCCCACTTCAGTGATTTACAACACAGCGCTTGTTGGTGGATGAGGCAGTGTATGGCAATTGGATGAGGATGGTTATGTTTGTCCATCTCTTGTGTAATGTGAGCAATTACTCCTCTCTTAGACCCCCACCATGCTAGGAGCACCATCAGTTGTTACACTGACTAGTTTAACCCAGTCCAGCTCCAAACCATTCACAGTTTGGCAAACCTTTTTAAATATATCCACTCCTTTGGTTGTACCTTTGATACTTTGCAGTGCAGCAAGCTCTTCTGTGACTTCAAAATACTCATTTGTCCCACACATATAAATGAGAAGTTGGGCAAAATCACGAACATTATTGCTTTCGTCAAGTGCCAAGGAAAAATAGCAAAGTTTCTTTGCAGAGTTTTGCAAATGGTGCAGCAAATTTTCTCCCATTTCTTCAATCCTTTGTGTCATTGTTACTCCTGAAAGGCTCACTGTACTAAATAAATTGGCCTTCTCTGAACACATCTCTTTGGCAACAGAGGCATTCTTTAACAAATTCTCCCTCCACAAATGGTTTGCCATTGTGCGTTATTAGCTTGGCAACTTGAAAACTTGCCCGCAGTGAGCAAGTATTTAACTGCTTCTGCTTCACAAAAGTATTTTGCTGAGTTGTCAGTGTATGTTGCAGTTGTAATATTTTATCTTTTCTCACTTCTCCAACCAAACAATCATTTATCTTTATGTTGAGTTTGATAGCGGTGTCGCAAATTGTATTATTTGAACACAGCAACTATATTCTGGCATATCAGACACACAGCTTTTTCTTTGTACCGCATAAAAAAGTAATCGTAAGTCCACTGTTCTTTGAATATCCTACACTCGCCGTCAATTTTTCTTTTTCTTGACATCATTGTTTTCTAGGGATTCCAAACTGATATTAGTGAAATACAAATATGTGTGTATATATGCACACAGTGTATGAACCTCCATTAGTCCCTGATGTGAACACTTACCCCTTGCAGGCTTTTCTAAGCAGACCAGCTTAGTCCCTGATAGGTCAGTTATAGCTCCCGATATAATGCCCAAATTGATATGTTCAGAATCAGCATGTGAACACTGAAAAGGAATTGAAAAATGCATATAAAATTTTCAATGTAACCCATTTAAATCGCTTCAGCATCGAACCCCTAATTTTCCACATGGGCAATTCAGCACCTAACCCCTAACCTCCCAACCACCGCCCACCCCCTAACTTTGATTTCAGTACTGAATGCCTCACCACCCCCAAAGGGGAATTTTCATATGAGTCACCCACAGCCCAATTGGGCAGAACCCCCCATCTGGCAAAAATTTATTTCTATGGCACTTTTGACTGACCTTTGGTAGTGGAGAGAGTGGAGGAAAACCTCACTGACAGGCAGGCACAGCACACAGACACCACGTTGCCTGGGAGTGGAGCAGGCGCCTTTTTACATCATATAGTCACCCACATGTGGTACTCCTCGCCATGCGGCGTCTGGCGCCCTCCAGTGATGCCATCAGCAACGTGCGCGCCAAGCGTCAAGTGCCAGGCGCAAGGGCGCATCAGTGTCCCTCTCAACACCGCCCTCATGCCCACCCTCCCAGCACACAACATGCCGTGGGCAGAGGCAGTTGATGTCATCCCTGAGAAACCGTGACACTGAGTGTATATGCTGGCAGATATCTTGGCAACCAAAAGAACATATAGTGAGGAAAAACCTAAAGTAATATGGCAGATTATAAAGTGTCCAATTGAGCATCTGACCTTTGCTCCAGAAAGACATGGACTCCATTTCTGACTTTCAGTTTCCTCATTATTTTCTTAGGTCATTTCTGTCTTAACAGACTTAGTTTTAGATTCTTCAGTCACAGACTTTCTGATTTTCTAGTTCTAAAAGTTTCATATTAGTTGTAGTTTTAGTAGTATCTGTGAAAGAAGTTTATCTTTTTAAAATATACTAGTACTTAGAAACATTGGGTAAGAAAAAATAATCGATTTTCTTTAAAATATCAAAATGGAATCATGCTCATAGAACATTATTATATTTATACATATTACATATAAAACAGCCTAAATTCTATCTTTTTTTTTTTTTTTTTTTGGTTTTTGGGCCACACCCAGCGGTGCTCAGGGGTTACTCCTGGCTGTCTGCTCAGAAATAGCTCCTGGCAGGCACGAGGGACCATATGGGACACCAGGATTCAAACCAACCACCTTTGGTCCTGGATCGGCTGCTTGCAAGACAAACATCGCTGTGCTATCTCTCTGGGCCCTAAATTCTATCTCTTACCTTCCCTATTTTCCTATAATTTATCAAATTTTCTAGTCATGTGTTGTGCTATCTTGATTAAACTAATACTCCTAGTCAAATTAGTGATGCTTTATATTTCACTTTAATTTTTGCAATTTCAAATTGCAATTAGCATGTGACTTTTAGATTTTCACCTATGTTCTCACTAGCTACAGAACCTCCAGGCTCCATTTCTCCAGTTCTCTTGTAATAACTGGAATAGCAAATGGAAGACCCTGGGGATACTTTTCTGCTAAATGACCTTGTGAGCTACTCACAGTTAATTAGTCATGGATGGGCAACAAATCTAGGGTCATGCTCTTTAGTTGGAAATTTATTTAATAAGATTAGTTTTATTTTATATATTATAAATGCATTTCTTTAAGTTTTTGAATAATTTCAGTGTATATGAGAATTGTATATGGGGCTGGAGAAATGTTATGGAGGTAAAGCATTTGCTTTGCATGTGAAAAGACGGTGGTTCAAATGCCGGCATCCCATATGATCCCCCGATTTGCCAGGAGCAATTTCTGAGCATAGAGCCAGGAGCAACCCCAGCGCACTGCCGGGTGTGACCCATAAAAAAAAAAAAGAAGGAAGGAAGGAAGGAAGGAAGGAAGGAAGGAAGGAAGGAAGGAAGGAAGGAAGGAAGGAAGGAAGGAAGGAAGGAAGGAAGGAAGGAAGGAAGGAAGGAAGGAAGGAAGGAAGGAAGGAAGGAAGGAAGGAAGGAAGGAAGGAAGGAAGGAAGGAAGGAGGAAGGAAGGAAGGAAGGAAGGAAGGAAGAAAGAAAGGAAGGAAGGAAGAAAGGAAGGAAGAAAGGAAGGAAGGAAGGAGAAAAAAAGAAAGAAAGAAAAAGAAAAAAAGAAAAAAAAGAAAGAAAGAAAGAAAGAAGGAAGGAAGGAAGGAAGGAAGAAAGGAAGAAAAAGAAAGAAAGAAAATTGTGTTGAAAAATTAACATATTCCACTACTGTAACTAACCTCCACATTCACTAGTTGTTTCATCATCTTTTTCCTTGAGGATTCAGTTCAAGGCACCACACATAACTTATTTGTTTTATCTCTTTGGTTCCATTGGCCTTTGAAAGTTGCTAGATACTTCCTATTTATTTATTTATTTATTTATTTATTTATTTATTTATTTATTTATTTATTTATTTTTGGTTTCCGGGTCACATTCAGCAATGCTCAGAGGTTACTCTTGGCTCTGCACTTAGGAATTATCATTGGTAATGTTTGGGTGACAATTTGGTATGCTGAAGATAGAATCCAGGTTCACTGCATGCAAGGCAAGTGCCCTATATGTTGTACTATCTCTCTGGCCCCTCTTTTCTTTTTCAAATTTTTTCATTGAGACTATTGTGAATTACAAGTCTTTCATAGTTGTATTTCAGGCATTTAGTGATAGTGAATTAGGACCATTCTCACCACCAGTGTTGACCTTCTTCCATTATAGTTCCCAGTATCCCATACCTTCACCCCTAAACTCCAGGACAACCAGTGTAACAGGTCCATTTTGTGTTTATCTTGTAGTTTGGGTCTCTTAATTCTATTGTCATTGACTTTTGATTGGGTATTTCGATCTGACCAATGCTCTTTTTTTTTTAATACTTACTTTTGAGAGGAATATTTTGTTTATCATCTTTTGATTTGGGGTTTGTTGATACTTTGCTCATGGTGGGCTTAAAATTTATTGATTTTGAAGCAATTCTATAGATAAGATAAGCTCCCTTTCTCAGAAAGTCAATAATATCTATGTACCATTAAGGATAATACATTATTCTACCACTCACTGAATTTGATATCTGCCATGATTCTCCACAATAATATTGCTATTATTCTACCTCTATATTCTTTGCAAGTGAGTCATTACTTTTTCTGGGATATATTTAAAGCCCAAATACAATTAATTTAGTCCTTATTTAATGGATAAATCCCACATGAGTACTTAGGTTGTAAAAGTCTGGCTTTTGTTTTGTTTTGTTTTGGGCACTACATCTGGTAGTGCTCAGATAGCTCTTGACTGGGCTTGAAATATCATAAGTGGTTCTGGGAATCAAACCCCACATGCAACGGGTTTGCAAAACCTACCTGTTGTTCTATTTATCCTTCTGGACTGAGAAGTTATTTCTGTAAAATAGAAAAGTCATTTTTTTTACATAAGAGAGAAAAACGTATTTTATGTGTACAAGAATTAGCACAGGGGTTGTATTTTGTATCACCCTTGTACATCAAAGTCTCTCTTTAAAATACAACAAATTTAGTTGAACTAGTTTGCATTTCTATATGTTCTATCAAAAATGGACTAAGTAACGTATCATCACTGCTTTTGATTGCACCGAGAATTCCATGATGCAAATGAGAGCCTAGGAGACCCATAGAGGTAGCAGAAAGATAATTTCATCATTACAATTACTGACATGTTAAATTAGCTAATGGAAATGAGTGTTTGAATCCACTTTATTCCAATAGTTTTGGAAATAACTTCATGCCCATAAATTCCTTAATAGCACATGAAAATGTGAGATGAGACATTGCAAACATATCACTGTACCATCAGTGAGAAATGAAAGAGTTTAACTGTATCAGGCCCATGCCACTTGTTCAAAAACTAAGTCATGTTTGTATTAGATTTAGAGGCAAGGAAAGAGCAGCCTGATATTTGAAGTACATAATTGTCTACATTCTTCCCCTAGGAAAGAGCCATGTTAGCTTAGTCTTTTAGTCAAGAAGTATCTTTGATTCATAAATATTACGAGCATCCTTAATGTCCCATGACGATTACCTGGAGGAGTTTTAGCTTTGAAGTGAAGATAGCAGGGGAAAATTAACATTTATATCTTTCGTACATATATCTGCTGATCTGTTATGACATTTATCTATAGTACGGAGATGAAAGCATCATTTGGACATTTGTGACTTTGAATTCCTTCTTTTTAAATCTCCATATTAATTATTTTACAATGAGAAAATAGCTATCCAGGAGACAAGATTTTAATAGCTCTTCAATGAAGCCATTTTGATATTTTCTTTCAAAGAGCTCAATTATGAATAATTTTACATTCTTAAATTAGGTCTGACTTTCTCAAAGCAGATTCTCCATGCACAAAGAACCATGGAGAGGGAACCTAGTGCCTCATAACACCAAGAGGACTGTTTAAATGTAATAGAAAAAGAAATAGACTAAAAATGGGCTTTATGGTTAGTGTCAGTACACAGAAAAATTTCAGGCCATGATTGGCTATGTGGCACAAACCACATAGAAGGAATTCCAAATTAAAGAAGTTTAGTAAAACAAAGGAGGGGAAAAGAGACTACTGCTATCCTCAGATAAAAATACAGAGAAAAAGTGTTTCCAGGTAAATAAGTAAATTTTTTATCTCATGTCATTCTACCTTTAATGTAAGTCCCTTCATATTTTCTATACTCTTAAAAATGAAGTGACCAGATAGTAGCTCCAAGGCTTTTCTGTTTCATATCTATTAACCTGCCTCCCATCAACAACAAGTCTCTCTGCATTTATTAAGTAATACAGAAGATAAAAATACCCAGACAGATTAATTTTTCATACCTTAAATCCTCCAAGAACATGGGGAGAAAAGCAGGTATTTAACTAAAGCAAGCATCTAGGTCCCCAAAATTGTTGGAAGAGAATGATGAAGAACTAAAGAGGTGCACTAAAAGAAGACTCATGTGTTAACTCTTGGATTGATCTCCACATATTGCTTACTTTGCTTCCTGTTGCCATTCCGATATTTCTTTTCACACCTCTCCCTCAGCCCCACCCCAAGACTGCAAAAAAGTTAGAGAAAGAAAGAAAACCCTAGTTGAAGAAATTAGAGGTATGGTGTGACAAAAGCTAGGAGAGGTGTTTCATGAATAACAGGTGCAAAAAAGTCAATGAGGAAGAACATTCTAGATTTGATTATTCTAGATTTGAGGGGAAATAGTCTATGTTTAATTATTTTAATAAAATTATAAATATTTACGTGAAATGATTCATGCAATGCATTTATTCCTCAGCACATATCCTGAGAAAGCAAATGAATTTCATGGTTTTAGGGTACAAAAGTAATAAATATTTAAAGAAGTCTAGCAAAGATTCATGGGAAAAATACATTTATTATAAGGAGTGTTTCTTTCATATCCTTCAAATCCTTCACATCATTCAAGTCCTTCAAATGAAGAAGAAGGAGAAGAAGAAGAAGAAGAAGAAGAAGAAGAAGAAGAAGAAGAAGAAGAAGAAGAAGAAGAAGAAGAAGAAGAAGAAGAAGAAGAAGAAGAAGAAGAAGAAGAAGAAGAAGAAAGAAGCAGAGGAGGAGTAGAAGGAGGGAGGTGGAGGAGAAGGAAGAGGAGGAAGAGGAGAAGGAAGAGGAGGAGGAGGAGAAAAAGAAGGAGGAGGAGAAGGTATAATGCAATGGTTTATATAATCAGGTAAATTAAATCATAAAAGCAATAATGGACTTTAAGAATATATAAATTTAAGGTTAAAGACATCAGCTGTAGGAATACTTGGAAGGGGACTGGGACTCAGAGAAAAAGTCAACAAGGAGGGGATGTAACTGCTATCTGTAAACAGTTTTGTTTCTCTCCCTCTCTCTTCCTCCCTCCCTCCCTCCCTCCCTCCCTCCCTCCCTCCCTCCCTCCCTCCCTCCCTCCCTCCCTCTCTTCCTCTCTCTCTGTCTCTGTCTCTGTCTCTGTCTCTGTCTCTGTCTTTCTCTCTGTCTCTCTCTTTGTCTTTCTCTCTGTCTCTCTGTCTCTCTCTCTCTCTCGCTCTCTCTCTATCTCTCTTAGAAGTAATACGCAAAAAGTAACAGGAAAACCATCACATCCAAGCAAATGAAAAGCATTACATCCAAACAAATTATTATTTTATTCATTTCTGAAAAAATAAAACCAATAGATTCCCAACATCATCTTGTAGTTTTTTTTTTTTTTTTCCTGGCTGTCTGGATGACTTCTGGCTTTTTTGGAGCAGCTGGATCCCTTCTTCCTCTAACTGATTAGTGTCTCTTAGAGGTTTCTTTTACTGTAGAGGCAGGGATTATGGTATGACCCAGGACTGACAACCAGAATCGTTTTCAAAAACAGTTGTTCATTACTGCACGGGATGGTTGGTTTCCTTCTAAGAGGAGCGAACATTTTGTCATCTGCGTAGGGTATGGAACTGCGTTGTGGGTTGTTGTGGGTTGTTGTGGGTTTAGAGTGATGGAGAATTAAGCCTATCTAGAAAGCAATGCTGAGAAAAAATGAGGGGAGAGAGGGAGAAGGGAGAGAGATGACTACACTAGCATGACAATGTTGATGAGTGAGAGAAGTAGAATGCCTGTCCCAAATACAGGCTGGAGTTGGGAAGGAGGGAGATTGGGGGCATTTGGTGGTGAAAAGGTTGCACTGGTGAAGAGGGATGTTCTTTTTATGACTGAAACTCAACTACAATTATGTATGTACTCGTGGTGTTTAAATAAAAAAATTAAAAAAAAAGGAGATAGAGGTTTGAAGGAGGAGGAGAAAGGATGGAGAAGGAAGAGAAGGGAGAGTAAGTGAGAGAGAGAGAGAGAGGGAGAGAGAGAGAGAGAGAGAGAGAGAGAGAGAGAGAGTGAGAGAGAGAGAGAGAGAGAGAGAGAGTGTGAGAGAGAGAGACTGATTCCCTGTTGCCCTTGGAATTCTGAGTTACAATATGTAATATCCTGAGGGAATTCGATCTTAAACCTCATAATAAATAGCCCATGAAATATTTGGAAAAATGGCATTACCATTACAAAAACTGGAGATGGCCTAAAAGGAAAAAGAATCAAGTAGCTGGAAATTAGCCAGTGAAAGACCATCTATTTTGATTAAGATGAAAGACAATCTTACTCAATCATCCTATTTGGGGCTGTAGACGGCACCAAATTGTCAAAGTGGGAAGGAATGGAACAATTTAGGAGGAAAGATAATTGAAAATAAACACTCATTTCACTGTAGTTCAAAGCACACCGCTGTTACTTCCATACAAGATTAGAAAAAATAACTCTACTTCTTAGGAATGGCAAATAGCCTAAAAACAAAACAAAACAAACAACAACAACAACAACAACAACAAAAAAAAAACAAGATCCGAGGGATTTAGCGAGTCTTGGGGTTGCAGCTTTGCCAAACTTGTAGGCTTCAGTTCTCGGTATCAATTCCATTGAACCCAAATCTCGAGCTGGCACCATTTTCTTTTGCAATTTCAAGTCCAGCTGGAGAAGGAAGGGTGCAAGTAGAGAGACCGTGAGGGGGAAAGAAATGACAGCTGAGATGAGACAAGGACAGCCAAATCACCAAGGTCAAGGTGTCTGCTGGCGAACTTGGCAAAATCCTGCTGGAAAGGCGTGTCAACCCCCACCCCCTCCTCAATTCAGCTGGCTGCACACAGCCCCTAGGGAGTCTGAACCTCCTTCCTTATCTTTCCCTGCAGGAAACCAGGAACCCCAAAAAACACTTGTGATTTTGTTTATTTGTTTTCCCTTTTCCCCTTCTAGAACCCTTAGCCCAGGAGGTGGAGGAGCCAGCCCATTCCGCACTGCTTTAACCCAACTTTCCCTCTTTTCTAGGGTGAGAACTTGCACTCGAAGCTGCCTGGCAGGCGGATGCCCAAAATTAGCCACCCCCCTGACACCCCCAGCCAGCCAAGGCGATCAGCTAGCTCAGTGGCAAGGAAACCCGGGGCATCAGCCGGGCTCCGGGCTCCAGCCTGAAGCCGATCCAAAGAGCGCTCCAGGATTGCAGCGGCTGCAAGCGCAGGGGTGCGAGCCCTGGGGGTCCCCCCGAATCCAGGGCTGCGCGGGAGCTATTTTTAGCAGCGCCTGCTCTCCATCGGGTCCGCCATCAATCCCACTTGGTAGCTTGGTAGCCTCCAGCAGCCCCCCTCAAGTCCAGGGGTTCTTGGTAGCGTCCACGCGGACCGGCTCGGGGAACTGAGCATGTCAGCAAGCACTCGGCAGCTTCGGAGGCGGCGGCGGCGGGGGGCCGGGCCGGGCTGCGTCAGGCTGAGCCGCTTCCCCGGCCCCGCCGAGCGGGGCGCACTCGCCGCTGCAGCCCCCCACTTGGCGACCCGCAAGTAAGTTTGCGCCGCTGCGGGGCGGTGGGCTTGAGGGTGCGGCGACCCGGGGTGCCCGGGAGGACTGGCAGGAGCGCAGGTTGATGATGCTTCGGGAAAGCTTGGGGTGATCGCCGCCCCGCGCGCCCCTCTCCTGGCCAAGGCTTTTTTGGGTGGGAAGCTGATTTCCATGCAGGTGGTCGCGGGGAGGATGCATTTTGCAGGGATCGGGGTGGGACACAGCGGGGCAGGAGGAAGGAGTGGGTCTGGATTTTGGGGGGCTCCAGGGAGGTCAGTCCGGGATGGATGGGAGGACGCCCCGGGCTGGGTAGGGAAGCTAAGATTTGGGCATGCGGGCGCCTGGCCGAGGACAGCCGCAGAGGAAAGCGGGGGTCCCCGGGAAGGAGGACCAGGGTGGGCATCGCTTGCCGACGCAGTGTTGGGGTATCGGGAAGGTGTCCCGGGCGGGCAGGACCAGTGGGGAGAAGGGAAGGAAGGAAGGAAGATGGGTGGAAAGTGGGGCGCGAGGAAAGCGCATTGGAACCGGTGCCAGAGGACGCCGCTGGCCGGATCAGTGGGGGGCTCCGGGAAGGAGCGGACAGCAGCAATTTTTGGGGTGGGGGGGACCCGGGAGCGGTGCAGGTACTGTTGGAAGAGTGGGACAGCCAGGACCGGAGCGAGGTTGGAGGCCACGCGTTAGGGACCGGCTGGAGAGAGGGCAGGGGGTGCGGGGCGCAGAAAGTGCCACCGTCTCCGAGGCTTTCTGGATGCCTGAAAGGAGGGGAGCAAGGAACCGGTGGAAGGAAGGTTTAGGGTACTGAGGGAAAGGGAGGCTCCGAGAGGCTCAGCGAGGGATTGGAGGCCTCAGAATAGGGACTAAAATAGAGGTCCCTGGGGCTTCCCAGGCGCTCCGGGTTCCTTCTTTGCCTACCAGGTTTGGGCACCCGACGGCTCGTGCCCGATCCGGGAATCGGACTATGTAGGCAGCCTGGAAAGGAATCTTGGACCGGGGAGCCACCTGCGTTTAGGGGGTGCAAGGTGTGTGTGTGTGTGTATGTGTGTGTGTGTGTGTGTGTGTGTGTGTGTGTGTGTGTGTGTGTGTGTGTGTGTGTGTTCCAAGGGCGCTGGGGAGGAGGAGGGCGGGTCGGTTCTAGGCCACGGTGGGCCCGGGAGTAGCGGGGCGCTGGGAGAGGAAAGTCGGGGTGAAGTCTGCACCAGGCGGCTGGGCTTGTGCGTGTTCCGGAGCTGCTGCGTCCTGGTCGGGGGGGGGGGGGGGGTCCTCGGTGTTTGCACGCACAGAGATTCCTGGCTCCAGGGCGGCCCAGGAAAGGGATTAAGGGAAACGTGCATCCTTGAGTTTCGGGGTCAGATTCTCCGTGCGCCTCTAGAACCTCTACCCTGTCTTCCTACCCCTCTGGTACCCCAAGCCAGCGCTGGGTCTGGCTTGCCCCCGGATCCCATGCCTGGAGGATGCTGCCGCCCTTCTCAGCTTGGGGGAATCCTCGGAGTTTCGGTGAGGAGAGTGCCTGGCGAATAGATATCTAGGTCCTTCCAGGGGGGCGTCTCTCCCGGGGCTCCAGTAGCTCTGATGCCCCTGCAGGTGATTTGGCGCTGCTGTGGACCCGCGACCCCCCCAGGTCCTTAGAGGGTTTCTTGAGGGCCATCAGAGGAACGGAGAGGAAACCTTGACTGTTAACAGATTTCGGAAAGGAAGGGAGGGGGCTCCGGAACACCCCACCCCTACTGATTAAATGCAATTCATAAAGGAAATGTCATACAAGTAGAATAAGAAGGCTGGTGCAAAATGGACTAATGCATACATAATAATGCAGATATATCGCATTTGTGTATTTACGCATATGCATTTCTCTCTCTCTATTTTTACACTTACCTCTGTTTCTCCAGAACTCCCCCCTCTCCCAGACTCACACACACACTAGTTGCAAGAAGGGAAGGACCTTTCTCCTTGTTCTGGAACTGATACGGGTGGGTGGAGGCTGGAGTTGGCTCCTGGACCAGCATTGGCAGTCCCCAACCAGCTTGGCTAGATATTCTGTGGCACCACCACTGTCTTTTAATGGGGGTTTTAGCATCTGTGGCAACTGAAGATGAAGATGACTTTAAGAACCTGTTGTTGGTGGGAATGATGCACTGGTGAAGGGGGAGGTGTGATTTTTATGACTGAAACCCAACTACAATCATGTTTGTAATCATGGTGCTTAAATAAAAATATTATTTAAAAAATGAAAATAAAATAAAGCCTAATTTAAACATAAAAATGAGGTGTTTTCACGGAAATTTGGATATTAAAAGTTGGTGGGGAAAAAAAAAACCCAAAGGTCTCGGCCTGCTGTGCATGCACTGAAAGCAAAGACAGCAGCCACTTCACCTGCTGTGTGCCCAGATCTGAGAACTCCAGACCCCCCGAAATGACAGATCTAGTAAGGTGGTGACCCTGGTTATGTCTTGTCCTGTAGTATGATCTCTGACCCATGGAGCGACAGCAGGACGGACAACAAGCTGCTAAAGGCCAGGGCCTCTCTTCCTTGGAATCAAAATGGCCCCTGGGAATTCATTCCCAGAGAGGCTGGCCCATTCTTAGTATATTAAAACAGACCCTATGGAAGGTGGAAAGTTTAAATAAAAAGATCAATGAAATAGGCTCATTTTATTTTATTGCTGTTACTATAGCATCCCCCCTTGATATTCCTAGACATGTGGTAAAGGTAAATTAAATGGTATAAACCTGCACTTTGCTCTCTGAGTGTTATTCAAATCAAACATAACTGGCTATTATGGTTTTACCTCCCCTCCTTCTAATAAAGATAGAATTTTAGGCACCTGTAGATCTTGGGAACCAGTGGAGTGAAGCCTTTCTGTATAGAGTATTCGATGGAATGTTAACTGAATAACCACTTGTCACTCCTTACCTCCTGATTTTGAAATCCAAATGACTGCTTCTTTGGGCTGTTTTCTTCTTGGCACCCAGTACTTTGCCTGGAGATTTGATGAAGTCCCAGGGATGCCTTTGGAAATAGCGACTGGGAATTATATGCCCTGAAGCTAAGAAAAAAAGGGAAATGGCTTGCTGAGGCTGATTTATGTATGAGAAGTGCCAATGTGAAAGAAGATAATCCCCCCCTTTGACTTCTGAAATGGACATTTTGTTTATAAACTTGGGGTAGCAGCTTATGGGGAAGCCAGTGTTACTATACCCAGAAGTCATTGGCAATGCCACAGATTTTTTGGATGTTTGGGGTTTGTCGTGGTGCTATTGATATTCCATGGACAACTTTCTGTGATGCACTGTATAGTCCCCTCAACAAAAATTATGGCTTCTTGCATATTATTAGTGCTGAAGCAGAGAGACATTCCAGTTGATATCCCAAGTTTGACATGAAAAGCAGCCTCTGCTGTGAAAAAAAAAAAAAAAACAAGAAGAGTAAATTTGTACAGTCTGTCTTTGCAAAATACCCCTATATTGAAAAACACTTGTTTTCACAAAAGCAAGGTATTTTTTTCCCACTGTACTTTTTATTTTTTAGTTTTCAGGAAAAATATCCTAAGCTATATTAGGAATGTGCTAAAAGATTGGTCCTATGCTAGACATTTGAAATGAATGAACACTTTTGGTAAAATTGACTATTGTGGCTTCCCTGAACTTGTTTGTTCCCTTTTTTCTCTCTAAAAGGTAGGGTTTTAAAAATTATTTAAATTCAAATAAATTACGTTCTCAATTAGGCATGTGCCTTGCATGCAGTTGATCCCGTTTCTATCTTAGGCACCTTATATAGTCCCCTGACCCTTGTCCGCCAACTAGGAGTGAATCTTGAATGCAAAACTAGAAATGAGTCCTAGTTGGTTACAGCCACGTGTGATACAGAAGCCAAGACAAAACAAAATATAAAAACATATTTCCAAACCACACTATTTATTTCCCATTTAGTACAAGGGATTGAGCCAAACCCTGTGAGATATTCTTGAAGAAAGCCTTCTTGGTATTTGTGGACATACAGTGGAATCGGGCTCTCTGATATGTGGATAATTTGCCTGTTTTGAGTTCCAGTGATCAATCCTTCAGAACTTCTAGACAAACAAACCTTCCAAGATCCACAGCACAATCCTAGAACCAAGAAACAGCAACTTTTACTCCTGAATGTAATAAGGTCTGGGAACTGTTCTAATACAGCTCTAAGCTGGAACTCTGATCTCAGTATTGTCATGTTTATGCTAAAGCCTAGAGTAAGAAAAGGATATTTGGTTAGTGTTTTGATGAAACCCCCCACCCCAGTTCCCCAGGACCCATACCACCCTTCCTTTAGGTAGGTTGTGGGCTTGAGAATCAGCTCACTGAGGGTCCTTCATCAGAATTGCTGATGCCCTTCTAGCTCTATTAACTGTTTCCTCCATGCCCCGCCCTTCTCTCTCTTTGGTCCCTCTGGATTTCATGCTGCACCAGAAGCTTCATTTTCCTGCCTGCTCTCTGGGGCACCCCTTAATCTGTGTGTGCAAACATAAACAGCTCTTTCCTGTTTCCAAGTAGAACTGAGATTAGTCTTGCTCTTGGATAAAGATTGGGACAGTAGGGTCAGCTCTCTGACCCACAGACTCTAACCTTTTTTATCAGCTTCTTTAAATTGCTTTGTTGAAGTGTTCAGTTGCATATTCTTGCTGTTAGGAAGATGCCCTCTTTCTCAAGGGACCAGTGAAAGCACAAGGGAAACAGAACTTGAGTTTATGCTTGGATGATGTGAACCAGGGATGTATGTGAGCCTAGGGAGAGGATCCCAACCAATGGTGAACCCATTGTTGTAAAGTGGGGGGCGGGATTTGTGAAGTCTGGGGACTCCGGCCTTGGCAATGCAAGAGCTGACTTGTATTTTGTAACCAGGTTGCAAACTCATATTTATTTAGAATGAATATGTTCATTTAGAAACAGTCTCTTAGAGTCTGTTTTCAAAAGAAATACTGATTTGTGTTCTTTGAATTTGGACCAGTTATAGAGGTCTGTAGGCTGATGGCAGAAAATCTTGAACCCAGTGTTAGAACTGCAATGAAGCAGAAGAACTCATTAATGTTATGTGGATTTCTGTAAGACTAAACACGGGTGAGTAAATAATTTGAAGTGAATTTGGTCAACTTTCTCTTTATTTTTGAGAAATAGTTATTGATTTTGTTTGGCATCAGTGCAAGGAGAAATGTCATGTCAGTAGACACTTGTTGAATGAATAAGCCATCTTTATGATTCTGATAATTGTTAGTTCAGAAGGCAGGGAATGGTCAATATAGCTAGTAATAGAATTTCAAATACTTTCAGCAAAATTACAAATAAATTCTGTTCTAGTAATGCTTTTTCATCATGGGTTTGAGTTTTTAAAGATTGAGCAAATGATGTTATTATTTTGGTGAGACTAATAATTATAGAGCCAAACATTTTTGATGGGGTTATTAGGCAGTAATACGAATGCCTTTTAAAGACCAGAGTATAGGTGTTTATAAGGAAATGTAATAGGACAGCCCTCTTTCCTATTAACAAAGCTGCTGATCACTGTGGCCTATCAGTTACTGTTCAAACTGGAAGGAAGAAGTTAAATATAATCTACAGTCCTCATACACTTCAGGATCAAGACAACAAAACTACGATTTTGAGATTTTTATGTTGTAGCAAAGGTGAAGGGCCTTTCTGTTTTTCATTTTAGACCATAGTTAAAGACAAACAATGCATGAAAATGCAACCTTGCTGGCTCATGGACAGTTTTACTGTTGTTTATAAATGCTTATTCATCTTTAAAAAATAGCCTTACAAAGTCCTGAGACTTTCAGAACCTTCATTATAAATTATGTGTCTCTTTTTATCTCTCAACTATTCTTTGTGATAGTTGGGTATCTGAATACAGGCTAAATATTTCTAATTTTGTGACGTTGTTGTTTCTGTTCTCCTAAAGAAGTGTGGAAGTTGATATGGGCTCCTCTTTTCCACGGATATACCTGTAACTTGACATGATTTGAGACCCTCTCAGGAGCAAAACATAGATCCCACTCTTTTCGATTATGAGACTCAATTGAAATAATTTTGACCCGCGGTGCTGTGACCAAACAAAATCAGTTGGTGTCTTTAGAGAAGATCAAATGTTAAGCCAGAACACCTACTACCAAGAAGGACATCAAGTAGTTAGGAAAGTTCTAGAATTTTGCAGTCAAACCTGGTATTCCAGTTGTGTAGTTTTTTTTTTTTTTGTTTGTTTGTTTTTTACTTTAAATGATATTAAAACTTCACAGAACTCTCATTTTCTTTCTTTGTTTGATTGAACATCACACGCCCAGTGATGTTCAGGGGTTAAACCTGACTGCACTCAGAAATCACTCCTGACAGTGAGACTACATGGGGTGAGAGGGATTGAATCCAGGCTGGCTGCATGCTCTGTAAATTCCCTTCCTGCTGTACCCTCATTCCAGCCCACTCTCATTTTTATATATTCAAATGGCTATGATATTTTTCTTATCTTATAAGATAGGAGTTGTCTCTGAAGTGTATCCAAATAAACAAAAATATCATTCAAAGTATTATTTTTTTTCTACTCAGGATGAACATAAGTAGGGTTTTAGATAAAAATATATATAAAGCCAAAATTGCTCTATGGGTGTTTACCTTGTTAGGTTATATCTAGTAACTATTTAAATATTGGCCTTTTGTAAGAAAAAGATTTACTCTGCATTGTTCTTTTACTTTTCTGCTAATTAGTTCTGTGTTATTGCCAGTGTGTTAGTTGAAGAATTTCAGACTCAACAAAATTGGGAAGGTAGAATTATTTTGCTACTCATAAGATATAATATTTATGGAATCTTATTTATAATTTACAGTGCAGCAGATAATCATCTGCAATTATATAATGGCTTTAAAATCGAAGCCACGGCAGAGGGCAACTTGGAAAGGACATTTCCTTTAAAATCAGACAAACTTGAATTTAAATCTTTGTTCTTTACTTACTAGCTATGGATACTTAGGCACATTAACTTAATTCTTCAAGTTTTCTTCTCTTCAGAGCCCTTTCTACTCTTTGATGAGTATAAACTTAGAATGGGTGCATGAGAGACATAAAGACCCCAGCATGTGTATTCTTCCTTCTTTATCTTTAAACATTGCTGCTGCTTCTACACCTCACTCTACTCTTGAAAGTGAGCTTTTATTCTTGAATCAGTCCAGCTTCTCTCAGTGGCAAGAATCTGAATATCTGGTTGAAAGGTGGTGTGTGTAGGGAACAAGAACTGCTTCAGGGAGTATTTGAGTCAGGACTAAAACCTTGTCTAACCCCTGTTTCTCAGACTCTTTTGTGAAGTTTGTTTTCAAACCCCAGTTTAAAATCTAGGAAGTGGAGAGTCTCAACTATTGTGTTTCCACTGGAAAAGCTACTGTTTCTAGAGGCTGCTGTTTCTAGAAATTCCAATTGTCTCACTTGCACTTGACTGGCTCTAATCAAGAGCCAGCAGGATGGTGGTAAAAGCTGGTTTCGGGTGTGTAGGGGTTCTTGTTGGAAGGAGGGTTGCTGGTAGGTACATATACCAGAAGGGACCTCTCAGTAGGGCTCATGTTAGTTCTGGAAGAAAACTCTTTGAAATGTTGTTTTACAGAAGTTGGGTCATGCTTAAAATCTCAAAGATTCTTACTTCTCTATTATGAACTGTATCTTTCTAGTGGTTGATCTGAATTTCCATGACTTAGTGAAATCAGTGAATGTTATTAGCTCTATAGTTCATTCATGGAGCAAATGGCGATATTTTCCTAACTGAGCTTTTTGGTTGTGTGATTACTGTTTTCTCACAAGTGTCAGGAAATCATTCAGGGATTTCTCTCTTGTGGCTGACCTTGTAAGCTTCAGGCTCTACACCTAAAGATCAAATTGTAATAGTTTATAAGTCTATTATGGTTTACAAGAAGTTCTTCATGTCTACAAGCTGTTACATGTGGGCAGTGAACAAAATGTCACAGAGAGAAGTTAATTTGTAAAATATTTATTTAAAAATTTTATAGGCTCCATAGGCTGCATGATAGTACAGTGAGTAGGAAGCTTGCCTTGCATGTGGCTCTCTGGTTCCCGTCCCAGCACCCCATGGGACCCCTAAGCACAGAGGTAGGAGTAAGGCCTGAGCATCACTGGGTGTCACTCAAAATCATAAAATGATTAAATAAATAAAATTCTATAGGCTCTGTTGTGGCTCTTGTCTTGTTATTCTCTTAAATATGCCTGTGCTGTTTGTTTGTTTCTGGACTATTATCTGGCTATGGCTATGCTCAGGAATTATTCCTGGGTTTATTCTCAGGGCTCACTTCTGGGAGGGCTTGGGGTACTGGCAATTGACCTCATTTTCAAGGCAAGTGCCCTTCCCATTCTATTATGCCCCTGACCCCAAATATACTTATTTTTATTTTTTAATTAATATTTTTATCCACACCCAGCAGTGCTCAGGGATAACTCTTGGCTCTGTGCTCAGAAATTACTTCTGGTAGGCCCAGGCTACCATATGGGATGCTAGGCATTGAACTCAAGTCAGCCCAGGACAATGCAAACAACCCACCCATTGTGCTATCACTGTAGCCCCCAAATATACTTATTTTTATTTTTGTTATTATTTTTTTTTTGCGGGGGTCCACACTCGGTGGCACTCAGGAGTTGCTCCTGGCTCTGAGGTCAGAAATTGCTCCTGGAAGGCTCCTGGGACCATATAGGATGCTGGGGATAAAATCCAGGTCTGTCCCACTGTGATATTGCTCCAGCTCAAATATACTCTACTTATTTTTAAAAGTAAGTTGTCATCTTCCAATGTGAATTAGTAGGCTAATGGATTTAAGATTCTTCTCACAGTGACAGGATGTCATAAGCATAGATCACCCATTTAATAGAAGAATGTTAACATTCATGATAAATGGCTTTAAGTTAGAAAATAAATAAAAATCTCTGTTTTCATTGATCTAAATGATTTAATACCATAAATGCCTCTAATTTTAGCATTATGGAATGGGAAAATGGAATCAGAGTCTGCCACATACTTAGCTAGCTTGGAGACTGCTGTAAAAGGTAATTGAAGCCAGGAAGGTAAATATGTCAATGTCTCAATTGGCTTTGCCATTGTTTTCAAGATAAAGGAAATATATTCAAGCATAAAAAAGTGAACAACTGCAGAAGCCAGGCCATTCATTTTTTGTTAGCCCTGTTTAGAGCTAAAATGGTGGTCATAGGTGGTTCCAGGAAGGTAAAAGCGCTTCACTTGCCACACATAAATATGATTTTCACTCTTTACCAATATGGTAAAATTTCAAATCAGCACTCATTAATCTATTTTTCATGAGGTTTTTGTGAAGAACATGCAGATTTTTGTTGATTATCCCACCATGTCCAGTCTTCATTGGGTATAAAATAAATAGTAGTATAATGAATAATAATAAAAATTTTGAATGAGAAAAAGAATAGTTTTATTTTTACATAAACACAAAAATAATAGAATTCTGGATAATATGTTCTCTTTACTACATAACTTCACTAATACTATACTTTTTTGTTCCAAAGAAAACTAATGTATCATTATAACACTGTAAATTTCATTGTAAGTTTCATTGACATATTCTAGAAGCTTTGTGATTCTTATTTCTTTTTTGATTCTTATTAGCTATTTGTGTATCATATGTTGAAAAAGTTACTTGTAATAAATACTTTAATACAACTGAAAAAAATAAATATTAATTAAAAGGGGTAACCTTTTATCCTCTGTTATAAACTCTCTGAAATATTCTGTCTGGTTTAAACTACCCTGTTTTAGATGATTCTCTGTCCACTGGTTAAGTAGAGAAAAATAATTTGTAAGAATTATGAATAACAGACAAACAAAACCAAAAAAGTACAAACACTGACTATAAACTTGACAATAAGCTGAGGATGAATCTAATGAACTTACAGATGTCAAAGAAAGAAAGATGCAGTTTTTATGGAGAGAACCAATGTCTAGAAATTCCACGGAAGCTGATTTTCTCTCACTATGAGCTATTACATCATTTATTCATCTCTGTTGCAGAGAGGAAATGCTTGATTGCTAGTTGCCAAGGACAATGAAGAAGAGATTTCTGAGTGTGAAGGGAGCTTAAATTAAGTAACTGCTCAAGAGTATGTTTAAAATTCTCTTCTCCCATGAGTAATGTGTCATTGGCAACCATCCTACCCCCGCCAAATATTTATTGAGCATCCTGTCCATTGGTACATGTGGATGAAACTTGAAGTAAACATGGCAGGCAGAGTCCCTAGCTGTTACAAAGTTTATTAGGATTGTGATAAAGGACAGTCTAGGATCTACAAAGTAGATCCTACAAGACAGAACCAGTTATAAAGTACATGCTCAGTAACTGTTTGCTTTATAAATTTGTTTTCTGAGTCTCCTTTATAAATATTCACTCATATGGCTTGACATACATATCTGAATATGACTAGCCCCACCAATTTTATGAAGACTATTTCTTTTTTGCTACTAGTTAGCAAGGGTAACTTTGTTCATGTACCATCCTCTGTTTTATTTGGACCATCTTAAAAATAGGGAGGCAGAGGGGTGTATTTGTATGTATGTATATGTGTGTGTGTGTGAAAAGGGAGAGAGACAGACAGACAGACAGACAGACAGACAGAGACAGAGAGAGAGAAGGACTGAGAGAGGGAGAGAATGTGTCTTCCATGATCACTTTTCTCCTTTAGTCTGTCTTTGCCAAGATAGAGAGCCTTAATTCTCTGAAACTCTAAAATTATTGCATTATTCTTTGACTAAGGTGTGCGACATTTATGCAAGATGACTCGATGCTATATGACTGACTAATGAATTAACAACATTTACAATATGTTCTCTTTCTCTAATTCTCACTCAGAAATGGAGAAAAAGCTTCAGTCTGTGCTAGTTTTTAAATACCTCCCTCACACATGTGGACCTCCTGTTTTAATTAAAGTAGGCTTTAGATACAGAGTATTTAGAACCAAACAAAATTTTTGTTTTCTTTATATCTTTCCTCAAGTTTCTTTTTTGTGGTAAGTGCTAATTTTCTTAGAGGAATGACAAATATTCTTTTAAAATTTTATGTACATAAAATTTTAAATGCTATGATATTTTTAAACATGAAAAGGACAATTATATGTGTTGTAAATACCACATATTGGTAATTTTAATTATAAAAGTTATCTTGAGGGCTCATTTGTTTGGAGTTTCTTGACATAGTGTTGGCTTTAAAATTAATTTAGGGCTGGAGAGATAGTACACATATTAAGGTACTTGTCTTACATGGCTAATCCTTGTTTGAATCTTGGCACTCCATATAATCCCTGAGCATAAGCATAGGGCAGTTCTGAGCATAGAGTCAAGAATAAATAGACCATGAGTCTTTGACTCAGGACCTGTACAGAAACCAGGGTCTTTAACTACAGAAACCTGACAGCAACAACTGTGAGACTGAAGAGCTGACCACCGAGAATTATTATAGGGTTGGACAACTGAGTATGCAAACAAAACAAAAAAAAGTGCCATTGAGGTAGTCAAAAATTGCAATTAACTACATGGATATGTACCAATGGCAAAAGAGAGTAACCTACAGAGATACCACAGCTCCATTCAGTGAAGGGTGGGGATTAGGTATCTAAATGGACTCCTACTTATATATATACACACACACATACATATATATATATAATATATATGTACATATATATGTATATATACACCATTGAAGATCATTAAATCATACAAGCATTTCTCTCCTGGCAGATCAATAAGCAGAATAAATAAAGTTCAGAAGGAAGCAGAAGCATATTAATCATCTTTTCAAAGAAGCATAAGTGGAAATGATTTTTGTCAGCATTTTTAAGCATCTGTAACATGAACTGACATTGTTGGTGGCTTTGGATGGCGACAAAGTCACAGAAACTTCTGACTCTGATGTTACTGTGGCTTGTGCCCCATCCCAATGAAGTATGACACCAAATTGCAATTTAAGGTTACTAACAAAAAGGAGATAGTTTTCCTCATTCAAGTTTTTAATGCTAACTGAATTCTATCCCTGTCAACAAGCTGCAGATACAGAAACCAACCAAAGGAACTTAGAGCAATCCTAAATCTACCGTTCACTTTGAAGAATCTATTTTCAAGGTGGCAAAGATATGTCAAAGAGCTAGGTACATGCATCACCTAGATATTGCCCATATCCAATCCTTGGCACTCCATGGTCGTCTGAGTACCACTAGAAATGATGCCAGAAAATAGAAACAGGAATTAGCTCATGAACACATGCCCAACTCTTCCCTCCAAGACAAAAAATAATAAAACTATGATAATTAGCAATGTTTGAGATAGGGCAAAGTTATATATGTATAGAGGTCTTTGGACTTTAAATATAGACTAGCTCACTGATCTAGACTTTTCTACCTATCATTACAGAAGATATTTAGATCATAAGGCCAGAATTTTTCTTTCTTATTGAGCAGCCTATGATCTCTAGATCTTTTTTCTACTAAAAATCTGCTCCTGAGTTTCTTCCCTTTCCACACAACTCTCTTGATCTGATCCTAAGTCCTTAAGCTTTCCAAAATACCATGTTTTTAATGAAACATGATAGCTCTCACCCTGCTGGTTATCCTCAATGGTCACTGGTACAGCACTGAGGCTGGAAACTTCCCTTTTGTTATTTCTAATGCCATCATCCTTTTACTACCACTAATTTTTTTTTTTATCCATTCCCTAACTGAGAAACATCTGAGTGGTTTCTGGGTTATTGGCAGTTATGAACATAGCCACTCTAAGTGCTCAAGTTCCCTAGACTAACCCTAGTCTCAGTCCCTGAGAACATAGGTCTTAGTTTGGTTTTGTCAACCATTATGCCCCTCCCTCCTTATAGAGGCTGAAGGCTTTTGTATGCATGAGGAATCAGGGATGTTAAGTGGGATTTTGTGCTTGTTCAAAGAGTCAGTCACTAATTACACACTCATCTGGAACAAAGGTAATCTCTCTCTGGTCCTCTGTAACACCCCTAACTGTCAAAATTTCTGATGAGTACTGAGCAGATGGTACTGAGCTTGTGAATGACCCTTTGGTATAGGCATTTACTCAAGTTTTTCTCAATTTCCCTGTCAGTCTTTTTTTGGCTCCTAATAATTCACTGAGGAATGCTTTCTTTTTAAATCTTATTGTTTTCAGTTAGGTGAAAACATAGGTCATAGGACATTTGCTGCTGTCACCATTACTAAGTGTCAATGCAGTAGTATTAAATCAATTCAAGCTGCCTTGAAAGCACCACCATCCCCTGCCAGCCAGTTTTATCATGTAAAACTCCAATTCTGTACCCATAGACCAACTGCTCCCCATATTTTCTCCCCATCACAGTCATCCTACTTCCTGTTTCCATGACCCAAATTATTCAAGGCACCACACAAAAATGGACTCCTTTCAATGTTTTCCTTTTTTTTTTTTTTTGACAGGCTTATTTTATTTGCTGTAATGTCTTCAAGGTTCATCTACCTTGTAGCACATTCTTTTTAAAGAATGACTAATTGCCTATAGACCATATCTACATTCAAATCAAGATCTACCACATTAAAAATATCCACTAAGCTATGGAGAGTCACTAGGGTTGCATCAACCCTGTAACTACTACAAGCACTGCAATGAATTAAGTAAGTATTCTTACTCATTTATGGCAGAATTTCTTTCTCATGAGTTTTATCATGGACAAAAGAGGTCATCTCTCATTTATCCTAGAAGATACATATACTCTGATTTCAATTCTTTTCTTTATATTGGACATAATCCTTAAGAGAGAACTTAAGATCAAGCGATCTTTTTGTTTTTTGTTTGTTTGTTTGTTTGTTTTTTGAGTCACACCTGGCAGCATTCAGGAGTTACTCAGAAATCGCTCCTGGCAGGCTCAGGGGACCATATGAGATGCCGGGATTCAAACCACCAACCTTCTGCATGCAAGGCAAATGCCTTACCTCCATGCTATCTTTCTGGCCCCTAAGTGATCTTTTTTTTTTTAATTTTTATTTTGATCATAGTGGTTTACATAGTGTTGACAATAATATTTTAGGTACATATTTACATAAAATCAGGGGGGATTCCCATCACCAAATTGTCCTCCCTACACCTCCGTTTCTGTCCTACCTCCCATTTCCTCTTCCCTCATCCCAGGTCGGCTAGAATATGTGGTCCCCTCTGTATCTAACCCACAACTTAGTAGTCTTGCACCTGTTTGGTCTTGATGCCTCCCTTAGTTCCCTCTCTAACTGGAGGCAGGACTAGCTAGTTCAAAATTATCCAGGCCTTTCTAGTTATGATGTGGTTGTCTACATCTTAAAATGAAAGCAGAACTTTTGAGTTTTATTTTATCAAAAAGAAGGAGAAAATGTTAAGATTAATGGAAAAATAAAAGGAGATAAAGTAAAAGAAATATCATCCTCATGCTTTATATCTTCTAGGAAGTGAATAAATAAAAATCAATGACAAGGCCTAGAACTCTTAATATGTATTTAGACATATGAGTGTAAATATCAGGAGAAAATTCAAGTACTTATTATGAATTGGAAATAGTGAATACTAAAGCAGAAAATAGCTAGTCTATGTAATAAATCTTTGAAAAAAATTTTAATTTTCATTTTTATTGAAAGAATATTGATGATAAGACAGTTCAGGCATCAGAAAAATAAATATCTGCATGCACTAAATTTGCCACTAAAATTTCATCCTTTTGACTATTTAAACATGCATACGTACAAGTTTACATAAAAGTCCTTCAGCATAATTGAATTTCTATTATAGCAAAATAAAAAAATTGTATGAGATGACAAAACCCACCTTACTCTTTGAAGTTCTGTGTTTTATAAGGCAAAAGATTGATCAAACAAAAACAAAGGTGAACATTTATACAAATTAATTTGGCATTTAGCTAATCTACCTAACAAACTTATTTAAAAGTCATGAAAAGCAAGTTTGATTTTTTTGTTTGCTTATTTATGTGTTTGTTCTTTAGGGGCCACAATCCATAGTGCTCATGGTCTATTCTTTTTTCTTTTAATATTTTATTTAAAGAAAATGTATCACATTTTGGCATAACTGATATAATACATTTGTTTCAGGATGACAGAAAGCAAAGTTATTAAGAAATAGAAAGAGAATAGAGAATTAAAAATGGAAAAAGAAGGGAGAGCGTTCATTAGTAGTTATATCTGTGAAAATTATTGTATCACCAGTATAGTCATTAATGCAATAGCCGGAGGTTTAGTGTCTCCCATTATTTTCTCAGAGATGTGCAATACACTAAAAACAACAACAACAAAAATAACAACAACAAAAAGATGCATGTGTGGCAATTGTTTGCATGGGCACAGCAGATATGGAAGAAATTGGAAATAAAAAACCTTTGGCCTAAAAAACAGGGAGATCTTACTTCCAAAGAAAGCACTTTGAATCACTTTGGCATAAGACCAACTCAGGGAATACTTCTGGCTATGCGCTCAGAAATTACTCCTGGTTGGGACACCGGGAGATCCAACCCACAGTCTGTCCTAGGTTACTGCACATTAGGCAAATAGTCAAAAAGGATGACAATAGTCAAAAGGATGAAATTTTAGTGGCAAATTTTGTGTATGCAGATATTTAGGCCCTGTGCCACCGCTCTAGCCCCTCAATGGCACATTTTGCCGTGTGTGTGTGTGTGTGTGTGTGTGTGTGTGTGTGTGTGTGTGTCTCCGGCCCCTTGATGCCACATTTTGCTGTGTGTGTGTAAAATTTTTCTTTTTAACCATACCTAGCAGTATGAGGCTTACTCTTAGGTTTGTTCACAGGAATGTACCCTGACAGTGTTCAAGGGATTCTGGGATGCTGGGGATTTGAACCCTGGGTTGGCTGTGTGCTGGGCAAGTAGCCTATATTATCTCTCTGGCCCGGCTTTTTCTTACTTTCTGTCATTGACTTATGTTTAATTTAGAAAGTCCTCCCAATTATCTAGGAATTTCCTAAGTCAGTAACATACTCTTCTGACCTTCCAAATGTGCTCAAGGAATGCAGAGCAGAGTGAAACTTTGCCAAATCAAAATACACTTTGGCAGACATGTACTTACTAGAAGATATTTGTGTTAGGTTGTGTGGAACTTTTTTAACAGATGTTTGGGATCCGATGATATGCCAGTTATTCAGCTGGCAGACCCATTCTCACCCTGGTGGAGCTTCTAATATGATGTGTGTTGTGGGTTGGATAAAGCCATTGGCACTAGAAACAGGAAATTGTGCTGAGCCCACCTTCCAACTAGGTGGGAACTATATGTAGAGAGAGGGTCCTGAGCCTGAGGAGTTTGAGCACTGCCTGGGACTTAGGGAGCAGAGGGGAGTTTCTGACATAAAGCACACATTGGCAAATATCAGGGAATAAAAGATGCTGAAGGCTGGCCCCAAAGGAATTGTGACCCACAAGCCAGCTGTGGACAATTTGGAGCCTTTTTGGCCAGGCATGGGGACAGGGTGATGGATGATGTAGCAGTGTTGATGGTAGGTTTCTGTGCATGTTTAGGGTTCCCAGCTTCTTCACTATCTGAGTAATAATAAACATGCTCAGACTCAAAGTTAGAAAAGTATATTGGAAAGTGGCAGAGAAAGTCTTCAGCAGGG
Organism: Suncus etruscus; assembly: GCF_024139225.1. NCBI lineage: Eukaryota > Metazoa > Chordata > Mammalia > Eulipotyphla > Soricidae > Suncus > Suncus etruscus. The sequence continues at coordinate 146,465,799 of NC_064852.1, read as the reverse complement.
GAGGAAATTCATAGAGGGTTAAGTATGTTTTAATTTTTGTAAGGTTATTACTAGGAAACTGGGTTGCGTTACTTAGCAAACATAGTGGGAGAAGATTCCCATTTGTTTCCCAGAAATGTCTTGTTAATCTAGAGCCTCTGTGTATTACTAAGATAAGATGAACATTTTGTGTTTCCACTTAGATTGGTAGGGATTGTCTTTAAGATCTTTAGCTTATGTATTTTACCATATGCCCAGTTATATGAGGCCATAGACTTGGTCTTAGGCGCCTATGAACTCAAGATCTGGGGGCAGAATTTATGGTTTTGGGAAACTGTTAACTTCCTCTGTCTCAGAAAGAGCTCACGAATTGGCAGGAATGTTTGAAACGTAGGATAAGAACAAATGAAGCTGTTTGGTGCAGCTGGCAAGAAAAAACTGAGGCTTCCTCTTTCATTGATGGGATTGTTTGCTCTTTCTGTATGCAGAGGTAGCAACAATCTTTCCCAAGGAAAGCTAAGAGGGACCAAAAAAATTGATTGCTGACAACTTGAGAAGAAATGTATGTGTGGGGAAGGAGTAGAGAATGCAGGGGACCCCCTTTTCAGACCAGGTATGACCAGGAGTGATATTCCTAGCATCTCATCTGCTATAGCCCCTGAATACCCCAGGTATGATCAAAAAAAAAAAAAAAACCCAAGTAAACAAATTTTCCAATTATTCCTAATGAATATGGCATGCTGCCATTGTCATATGTAGTAATATATTTATTCATTCACCTCTGGGTATATGCTTTTAGTGTCAAAGTATTAAATGACTTGCTTCTTTGAAGTTCTGAGTTGAGAGAATTCTAAGCCTCTTGCCTTTTTCACGTGCCTTTGAAGAATTTTTTCTGATGTTTCCATTATAAAATTATTAACAAATCTTTAAAGAAAAGGTTATTAAAATCCTTTAACTACCTACTTGCTATTTTAATGGTTATTGTTTATCTATTTACTTGGAGCTCCTTTATTTATGTTATTTTATTCACAAGACTAGAGATATACTTACTGTTATAGAACTGAACTTATTTATAGGAAAGTCCTTTGTGGAGAGGACTATGATCCCTGATATATTTAAATATGCAGAAAAAATAGGACATTTTTTATGTGATTAGCAAAAATGGGCCACAGAAATGTTGAACATTGGGAGCTCTGTCTAGTCCTCTTAAGTTACTAGATGGAATTTAAAGACTTTGCATTTTTTTAATTATTTGAGTGGGTATCTAACATGCCATTTATATTTCATATGCTTTCTTTTTGAAAGATCAAAAAGGAGATTGAGGGGCCGGAGAGATAGCATGGAGGTAAGGCGTTTGCCTTTCATGCAGGAGGTCATCGGTTTGAATCCCGGCGTCCCATATGGTCCCCTGTGCCTGCAGGAGCAATTTCTGAGCCTGGAGCCAGGAATAACCCCTGAGCACTGCCGGCTGTGACCCAAAACCACAAAAAAAAAAAAAAAAAAAAAAAGAAAGAAAAGGAGATTGAGCTGATGACCTCTTTTTAAAATCAAACTATTAATGAGACTAAATTCTCTACCAGTTATTATATTGCTCTTACAGCTGTCTTTGGATATTCTTGAGCTTTGGGAAGAAAGAACTTCCTACCCTATAAGTTGGCCTGAACACGATCTGTGCAGCTCCAGAAGTGCCCCAGAATTACTAGGTTGTTCACCTGCTTCTTATTTGTTCCCCATTCTCTTCTCTCTAGAATCCAGCAGAGATAAGATGCTTTTTTGCCTCTACATTGTAGAGGCCCCGGAGAAAAGGAAAGCAGGGACTAAGAACCTTTACAGAAAATGTCTTATAGTGGTTTTGCTTTTTCATGATATGTCAGCAAGAACCCCAGAGCCATTCCAAGTGTGGCCTTACTGGATTTTATTCAGAAGTTCAGCATCTTTTCCTTGAAAATTTCCTTCTGCCACATGTGTCTTTTATCTGAACACTGCGTTTGTGGATGGGCTTCAACCCCACAATCCACTTTTTGGAGGTGAAACCTGAGTTTCTTCGGAGTCTGTTCCCCTAGAGGTTGGTAGATGATTGAGCTGAGTCTCTACCCCATCTCCTCATCCCTCAAGCCCCAAGTCTTTGGGAACTGGCATCTGAACTCAGCTTGAGAAATGCTGACAGAACTCCCAAGGATTCTGACCCAGCACCAGAAAGATGCTCTTTTTCTCGAGGGGACTCGAGAGATTTTAGGATTTGGATCTGGAGCCGCTGATGACCATCTGTTTGCAAATGGCAAAAGCTTTCCTAGAAATGATGCCAGTGCAAGGAGAATCAAAACAAGAGACCATCAGGCTCCTTTCAGCTGCTTGATCCCACCAAGATGATTCTAGAGTCATTCCATTTCGTGACCACTTTCCTTGCTATCTCTATTAAAGTGCATCTGAGGTAGGATTCAGTTCTTTTGAACCAGATACTTGAAGCATCTGTGTTGTTCATAAACCATCACTCTCCAGATTTGACAGTCATTAAAGAGAGGTCTGGAGACTTCAAGTAGCAGAGTCATCAAGGACTGGAAATCTCTGTTGCATGGAACTATCAAGCATTTGATAAAGAAGTCTCCAGATAGGCTTGAGTTTTTCTCTTCTGGTCAATGCTTTGACTAGTATTGGAGTTTTAGATTTACCTTCTGAAGTGTCTCATGTGCAGACACGAGAGACTCAGTATTGCTGTGTAGGACAGCAGCCAGCAGGAATGGTAACTGGCTGACTCCTAGTGAGATCCTTGTTATCTGAAACCCATGGATATGTTTATTTGTCACGCATTCGCTTTTAACATGAAGCATTTTAGGGTCCATTGTTCAACAAATAGATATTACAATCCCAGTAATGGTCTCTCACATGAATAACAGGGTTAGAGTGACAGACAGTAAAAAAATAATAAATGACAAATTATCCTTTATTTTTAGTAGTGCAGCAATGAAGGTCAGTTATGCTCTCATTTGGACAAGAATTAAATAGCAAGAAAAAATGAGTCAGTTATTATTATTATTATTATTATTATTTTTGGTTTTTTGGTCCACACCCATTTGATGCTCAGGGTCTACTCCTGGCTAAGCGCTCAGAAATCGCCCCTGGCTTGGGGGGACCATATGGGACGCCGGCGGGGATCGAACCGCGACCGCGGTCACGATCTTTCCTTGGCTAGCGCTTGCAAGGCAGACACCTTACCTCTAGCGCCACCTTTCCGGCCTCAGTCAGTTATTCTGGATGCAAAGTGCTGCCACTGTTTCATTCCACTTCGTATCTTAGTATCTGCTTTCTGCAGACATATCCCTCTAAGCCATGCAAGAAAAAAAATGTATGATGGTGCTAATGAATGAATGTTTCAAGTGTCCTATGATCTTGCAGTAGAAAACAGAAAAGCAGAAGAACACAAAGGCCATTTGGATTCAAGTTTATGGTGGTGGCTTTTCTTTCCCTAAATAATTTCTTGAAGGGATACGAGACAGCTGTCAATGGGAATTGTTCATGGCTAAAAGGAGGCGCAGGGCATTAAGATTCACTTTATCCTACGTTGATGCTTGTCTCATGGATGATAATTTCTGCTAAGAACCATTATGAGATAAGACTTTTTGCTAAAAATAGAATATGGTTACGAAGCTATCAAAAGAGGCCCTTTGCAGGTCCTGATTCAGTGATGAGAAAACATTGTTTTTCAAGGTCTGGCCTCAATAAATTCCCAAGAGAGTTTTGAATGCTTTTGCTTTGAGCCCTTTCATTTACAGAGCTTGCATGTAATAAACACCATTTATTTTCCCTCACAAGGTATCATAGACTCTACTGACTCTACTGTTATTAATTCTTTCTTGAATTTCTTCTAACGGAAAAATAAGTTTTTTTTCTTCACAAGTAATTTAATGCGGGAATGACCCTACTATTTTCTAAAGGAAAAGAGTAGAAGAGGAAGCCACAAGGATAATTGGATTTATTATGCTAAATTTAATCAATACTTGTCTATGAAACCATCATCTTGGTGACCAGCACTCTCAACCAGGCAGATCTTGCTTCTGTATTCATAGAAAGAGATTAGTAAACAAATTATAACACTATTATTAAAATTCCAAGTTTGCCTCCAAGTATGGCTTATTGCAAATTGCTGTTTCCTATTTGTGTGAATAGTTGAGGGAGCAGAACCTTGGGGTTAGGGAAATCATATGGGACCCTTCTCACTTGGAAATAGTTGGAATCACATTTTTTTTTTGCAGCAGAGCTCTCTCTCTCTCTCTCTCTCTCTCTCTCTCTCTCTCTCTCTCTCTGTCTTAGTCTATATGTTCTACCCAAGAGGAGGAGGTATGGCACACACATGGCCAGGCAGCATCTAGAGACTGCTGGCTGGGACCTGTACCTGGGAACAGATAGGTTGGCAGACAGATGAGGTTCCTGGAGAAAGAGGACTCAAATATAACAAGCAAAGCACAACTGAAGATGTGGTAGCTTCCTGAGCTTTTGTGCAGTGTTAGAAGGAGGGATAGGCCTGCCAAAGTCTCACTGATAACTCTGGATTTCCACTTTGCATTTGGACCAATTACTGACAGAAAGACAAAGCTGTCACTTACTTGTGGTACAGACTGAGAAGCCAGGAAGAATAACTAGGGACAATGAGAAGCCACATATGGGCAATGAATGTAAAGGGATGGTCGAGTCATTTCCTAGAGCTTTGCAGGTATGAAGTTTTGATTTTGAGTTGCTATGGGAACTCCCTTCTCTTGTGCCTCACTGGCACATAAATCGCATGATATATTTTAGTGAGGATAGCATAAATGGAGTATTTTCACTCCATATCAATTCCAGAAATTCCCTATTCACATATTCATTCTTATTCAATGCAAAAGTAGACCTCTCATTCTTTACAGACATTTAAAACAACAAAAGCAACCAAATGTGAATAAAGCCACAGGAATCTCTGCTCTCACTGACTTCATACCTTGTAGAAGCAAAGCAGATTTGAGTACATATATAAATAGAGGGTGTAAAGAAAAGCTATTCCTTAATTTAATATATGCAAGCATGGGTGAGAATGAGGCCTGGCTGACTGGTTGGGCAGTATAAAGAGAGAGGGAAGCCAGGAGCCTGTGGAGGACCAGGAGAACTGAGGAAGCAATCTTGAGGAAGTGTAAGGTTAAAGGTTAAGCCCAGAGTGGCCAGATCTAATTGATCCTTTTGTAAGTTTCCCTCTGAGACAGGTGAGCAATTGGAGTTGTAAATATGAACCAACACCAAAAAAGTATTTTTGGAATCCTGAATGCAGTGGCAGAGGTACATTTCAGACATGCATCAGATATTTCAGAAACCAGCATGTTGAAGTTGCAGCACACACAATGTGCTGATAGATCGCCCAAGGCAAGTGGGAGAGAACTGCACTATTCGGGTATTTTCCTTTAAAGCTGATCGGTCTGCCAGTTTGGCCATTGGTCTTGCAGCACTTATGAGCATTTGACTTTTTTCATAGCAATATTTCCCCAAGGCAGGAAGCTGTGCCCTGATTTCCATTCTAATACCAGCACCATCTTTGGCTACATATTAGTAAGAGTTTCTAGAAGCTGCTAGGCCTTCACTTTGAGGAGCATTGCTGCAGACGTCATCAGTGTTAGGATCAAACTGTCATCTTTAGCCACATTTGCCAAGTTCTTGAAGCTTTGTTGCTTTGGTAGTTATCTGTGGGGGCCATGGGTGTCAATACCAATGGGTATTGTGTACAGATAAGTTCTACAATCCTTTTGGAACTGTGCTTCTTTGCCGTGGGCATTCACTATATGCAGAAACAGATGGTGCCATTCAAGTGCAAGATGATGTTGGCTAGTAGAAAAACACCATCAAGAAGGAATAGAATGATCTGCTATCATTCTCTTGGCTCCTCTGACCTCCAAAAGTGAAAGAACTGACTTAGTTCTTAACCCTGGAAAATGAGCCATGCTTCCTGATGGAGATCTCAGAGCTGCAGGCCAACAAACCTGATTGCTTCTCTGTATAGCCAGGGCTTCCAAAACTGTCCTCCTTTTAGACAACTCACCAGGGAAGAGTTCTCTTAGGGAAATCCCCAGCAATATCACTGCTGTTCAGTTCCCTGCTACTGTTTCAGTCTTCTAGTCACTTCTTTTTTTTAATTTTTATTTAAACACCTTGATTACAAATATGATTGTAGTTGGGTTTTAGTCATATAAAGAACACCCCCCCCCCTTCACCAGTGCAACATTCCCATTGCCTAGTGTCCCAAATCTAAACTCATCTTCCTCTTGCTTTGCTCCCACCCATTTCCCTGCTTTATTTTGCCTGGAGGTAGGAAAATGTTCCTAACATTTCCTGAATTCCCTAAGTGTCTCCTTAAAGATAATTTATAAAAACAGAAATTTAGTGATTGTCCCAAGGTATCTTTTATATAAATGTTATCATGTGCATGATAGTTTTATTTTTTATTATAATTTTTTTGGTGCATGCTAGTTTCACTACTAATGACTTCTCTGGTATTTATTTAGGACTAAAATGGTGAATATATTTTGTTCTGGATTGTTGGCAGATATTTTCTCATGTATTCTAATAACTTGGATAGGTTTCTTGTGATATGCATTTTACAAGTAAATAAGCAATGCAGAGAGGAGTAATGTGCTCATCATCCTCAGTTCTAGTCACCAAGAAGGAGGCATCTCTAAATGGTTTCTACAAGTTCTGGTTCTAGGTTTCCTAGGCCCATTGGCTTCTTAAGCTTGAGCAACCTACAGCAATGGCCTATTAAGTGAACAAACAACGGGGAGGGAGGTGCAGGTATTATAGACTCATTGTTGCATCTGGCTGCCATTTTCTCTTGGAGAAAACAGTGATTTTTGTCTTCATGGGCCCTGAGATTGGGTCAATGACCATGGTAACTTCAAGAAGAAAAAGATAATATGGGGAACAAAACAATCTCAGTCTTTGACACCTCATCAGTAGTCCACACTTATACAAGTGTACCTAAGTTTTGGTTTATATTTTCCACTGGCCTGATCTGGTTATAGACTCTTGTCTAGACATGGACTTGTCATCCCTAAATAATTCTTCACTTATCAAGATATTCAAATGTATCCTAATTCCATGATAATATTCTCCTAAATAGCATTACCTCTGTTGTTGAGAGATATTCATGCCTGACATGGTTGTTTATGATACACACACATCAGGTGAGTGATCTCATTTAATCTCACAAGGTTGATCCCAAATGTATTACCATATGCTCATCTCTGCTGTGATTTGATTTGATTTGCCTTAGGTTACTTAAATTTATTACATCTTAGATTATATCATTTTAAGGTAAAGGATTGCTGGATGGTTTAAGGGGTCTGATTTTCTTCTTATATATGTTAGTTTTTTACCAATACTTTGATCCAGTGTAAACATTCAGTAGGAGGGTCTTCTCATATATGTACACATATCTTTCTAAAGGAGTAGAGAGAAATCTCTAACATGGAGAAGATAAGCAAATACTGGTGAGGGCATTTAATTAATACAGAACAGATGCTTAGCAGAGAACAGATTTTTGGTGGCAAGCTTTTGCCCTTGCCCATCCATAAAATTGCTCACTGTGGGAGGCAGTTATCTAGAAATTGATCAAGTATAAAACTTTGGGAAGGTAGATAAGAAAAATGAGTAGAGTGGTAAAAGAGTCTTAGGTTACTAATTTGCCTTCCTTGTCAGATTGACTACTGCTTATTGATAGATATTGAGTAGGGTTAGGGAAAAATGAGTCCCCCACAGGAAACTATCACAATGAAGGAAGCCTCTAGCACAGCTATACCAATATTTTATATCATGATTTATAGAGGTGAATGAACTAGAATAGATGAAATCAAAGAGAACACGAGGCAAAGGTAAATACTCAGAACTAGAGCACAGCTTATTTGATGTGATGAGTCAAATGATATTTGTGTTTGTTGTCTTATTGAAAAGTCCTGCTGCACAAGAGAATAGAGCAAAAGCAGTCCTTCTTTCCAGGATATGAATTATACCCTGAAAGTGAAAATATAAATGATGTTATATAAAGCTAGACACAGAGGGGACCACTTATATTAGAAGCCCAGGGTACAAAGGAGGGGGATATGGGATGCATGCTAGGAACAGGGGTTGAGGGAGGACAACATTGGTGGAGGGAATGCCCCTGATTCAATGTCACTGTGCCTAAAATATTACTGTGAAAGATTTGTAATCCACTTTGGTCAAAATAAAAATTATTTAAAAAAGAAAGTGATTAAGAAATAAAGCTTATTGTTTAAAAAATAAAAATAAACCAGTATTGAACAAAAAATTTATGTCATATATATATACATATGACATGGATGTAAATTTTATGTGTTCCAATTAGAACATTTCTATGTCATCTCACTTATGAGTATTAGGCTAGGCAGTGGTGTGTTAATTGACTCTCAAATCTCTGTGATTTAGATGACAGAAGTATATGTCTCTTTCTATAGAAGTGACCATAATGCAATATTTTATGTTTTAAGTGCACATCATTAAATGTAGTGTCACATGGCCATTGCAAGTCCTCTGGGTCTATCCTTTATTCCATTTCTTTGGGCTCACAGCAGTGTAGCCTATACTTGGAACACTGCCTTCCACCTAACAGAGAAAGAAAAATATATAAAAGAGTCCATGATTGGGATAGAGAATTTTGCCCATGAGTGTCAGCTTTTTCCACAGGCCACTGTTGAAAGCTGTTCAGTCCTAATATTGGACATGCAATGAATACATATGTTCGCCACCAGTAGCAATGCTTTTGAGCAATAATACCAGCTGCTATGGTAGAAATGTTAGTGCCTGTTGGTATATACTTAACTCATGATACTTTTTAGAATGTAATTATCTCTGAGATAGATACTTTTGCCACTGAGTGGTAGTTTTAAGAACAAACATTTTGTGGCTTTAGCCAAAGTTATTCTTATAATCTTTCTCTTTTCTCCCTTGTTTCCCCTGTCATTCTTATTTTTTAAAATGTATGTTTTTGGACTACACATGACAATAATCAGAAGTTACACCTGGCTCTGTACTCAGAAATCACTTCCGGCTGTGTTCAGGGGACTGTATGGGATACTGGGGATTGAATCTGAATTGGCTATGTGAAAGGCAAGTGCCTTACCCACTGTTCTACAAGTGCCTTACCCACTGGACTATCTTTCTAACCCACATACTTCCACTCTTTCTATTGATGATATTGAATCACTGTTCTGCTTTTAATAAGCTTATAGACTATTTCTTGAGAAACTATTCTGTTCTCTGAAGCCTGATTTATACATTGGTCTTATTCAGAATCACTGTTTCTCCTTTGAAACTCTGTTTCATTATAAAACCTATGGATTAAGCACTAGAGTGGGTGAATGAGACACTGATTTGTGTGTGTGTGTGTGTGTGTGTTGTGTGTAAATGAGACAGGTGAGAACTGAGTTTAAAATTTGGAGCAGAGAAATATAAATGTTGGGAAATGGGCTACTCTGGCTCTACAGATGACTTGAAACCTTTCTTGAGAAAGATGAGTAGGATCTGATTAAAAATCTAGTTCAAAAGGAAGGGATTTGGATATATGCAGATGCAATACTAAAGGTGTGCTTGGAGTAAACTGGATGGGTAACTTTGTAAATTACAGTTTTTAAATAAAAATAATTAAAAAATATCAAGGAGAGACAAGAGTAATAGAGGGGGATGCATTTGCCTTACTCAGGACTGATCCCAACACCACATCTGGTCCCCTGTGCATTACATATGGTCCCCTGGGTCTCTCCAGGAATGATTCCTGGGCACAGAATCAGGAATTAAACCCTTTGTACTGTTGGATGTGGACCAAACCCACCCCTGGCAAGACACTTCTCTAAGCAAAGCCAAACGAGACGTTTTAAATAGAGCAGTTAGTGTAAATGAAAGTGAAGCCATGGAAAATGTCAAATGTACTTCAACAGCATATGTAGTTCCTTTTACTTGCCATATAGAAATTGCGGAAGCACAATGATAAGATTGATATGTAGTTTAAAAGAAATTAATTATTTGATAGATTCCTTAATTTCTATTGAGAGGAACCTTTCAGGGGCCGGAGAAATAGCATGGAGGTAAGGTGTTTGCCTTGCATGCAGAAGGATGGTGGTTTGAATCCCGGCATCCCATAGGGTTCCCTGAGCCTGCCAGGAGTGATTTCTGAGCATAGAGCCAAGAGTAACTCCTGAGCTCTGCCGGGTGTGACCCAAAAACCAAAAAAGAAAAAAAAAGAACCTTTCAGAACTTTCGTGTTTTTCTCCACCTCCCCTGATAATAAAATCCAATCTGTTCTTTGTAATCATCTCTTCTATTTAGGATTGTCCCAACTTCAGCCCATGGTTTCTTTACATCTCTTCCATCTGAAATTTGGTCCCTGGATCTCTCCTAGTTTTCAAAAGTATATATTAAATTCTTATTATATGGCTTATTCCCTCTGAGTAGCATTGGCTGGTGATCGTGACTGACCTTGGAGAGTGCTCTAAATTAATTTCTGTTGTGACTTTCCATATTTCTATATAGCATGTATATGTTCTTGGTCTGGAAATGTATTTAGAAAAAAGGAATTCTGTCAATTTCAGCATGAAAGGTGCCTGCCCTGAATCATTGTTTTCTATGATGTTTTATACAAGTTCCTTCCAAGGCCTTCAATGACTCATTTGTGGCAAAAGGACTGTGTACCACAAACCTTTTAGGGACAGAACAACATGTAACCTGGTAGGAGCAGCTTCATTACTTCTATTCCTCTTACATAAAAGCCACTCATGGAAACAATGAAAAGGAACTTCGATGATGAGACCGTTTGAAGAGGTCATTGACATGGGGCTCGGAACATTGTGTTTCTATGTTTTACTTTCCATTAGAAGGAATCCTTCCTTCATAGAGCTGCCTTCTAGGGTATTTCAGTATGAAATATATGTTGGAGATTTTCTTTTTCTTATTCTAACCTTTTTGTTTTCTCCTTGATATTTGAGTTAGTGATTTGATAGTTGGGGTTTAGAATAGCAAAACTTCAAAGTGACTCAAACCTTTATGTGAGCAAATGTGACAATTTTAGGTTCAAAATGTGAAATTATTTTGTAAAAAGTCAGATAAGACTTAGGCTATTAAGTCAGAAGTCTTGACTTTTAGTGAAGTGTTTGAATAGAAATGTAAAGTCACTCCCAAATGGGAATTGTAAATGTAACTTGGAGACAAATGCTCCAAGGAAGCAATGTGTGCTGCTTAGAAGTTGTTTTTAAATTTTGCAGTCTTACAGATTTCTTAAGTTCAAACTTTGTCTAGTTCAGCTAAATTGATGTATTGATTTACTTCTTACAAAGTTGTCATATCAGCAGAGCTCAAGTATTTTCCATGTAATAGATCTAGTACAACTATGGTTTGGAATGTGGTTACTATTTTTTTTTATCTTTTTGGTTTTAGGGTCCCACCTGAAGGTGCTCAGGGGTTACTCCTGATTCTGCACTCAGAAGTAGCTCCTGGCAAGCTCGGGAGACCATATTGGGTGCTGGGAATCAAACTGGGGTTTGTCCAGGGTTGGCTGTGTGAAAGGCAAACACCCTACCGCTGTGCTACTGGTCCAGCCTCCTATTTTTGTTTTATTTTTATATTTAGTAGAAAAATTAAATAGATAGTTTTAGAAATTCTAGGAACTATAAGTTCAATCAACTTTTGAACCATGGTTTAGTTTAATTGCATAAAAGCAAAAAGGTTTGCGTTGAATAAATTGGGGTCCCGATTTTTGCTCAATGCTTAACATTTTTCTAACCTATATTCATCAAATAGAGCCAACACTGATTATAAATGTACCCCTGTTTCAGGAATGCAATAAAATGAAACAAGCATATTTTAAAAGTTTGGAAATACAATGTCTATGTAACTTTGGATGAATTAAATAATAAGCTCTTTAAACATTTTTCAGTTATCTGTTAAAAAAGAAATATATTCATTTCCTTGAGAAGATTTAAAGATTTATTTGGAAGCATTATTTTATATTCTATTTATTTTTAAACTCACACAGATTATTCTAAGAGCTATATGAGAGGTTATGTACAAATGTTTACTCATAGTTTAAGAACTCCTTAAATGTATAGGTTATCAAGATAACTTATTTCTATTTTAATAAAAATACATCCACTTCAAAAATCAGAAATTCAATGCTGTCTTAGCTATCCTTCAATACAACAACAAAAGTTCTATGAAAGAATTCGAATTATATAAAAATAGTTTTTAGTTTTGTTGACTTACTGGCAAGAGAGTAACAAAGATATAGCCAAGGAAGAATATATTTCTGTGAAAACATAGAAGTTGGACATACATCACAACTTCAGAATTGGAAATAAAATAACCTAGGAAGATATTAGCTGATGGGCTAATTCTATATTAAAGTCTATGTTTGTTATACCTTCATTGTTCCCCTTTTACGCACACCGGGGATTAAGAATAACTCGTCAGGTAAGGAAGTTAATAACATAGCCTGTGTTTAATTTATTTTATTTATTGTAGCTACCTATAACCTCTGGGGTCTGTTATTTTCTTTGTCCTAAATAGTTCTAAAAGTAATCTTCCATTCAAGGAACTTTTCACTGTATTTGGATTCAGCAGTATCTTTTTGTTTTCCCATAATGCTGATTTACACATTTTAAAATTAAACGTAAGATTTGGATATATATCATTTATGAACTATGACCTAGGTGTGACAAAAAAGTACAAATGAAGGACAAAATGCTGCCCATAGGATATTTTGGGGCAAAAAGGGGAAAAGAAAATCAAGGAAAAGAAGTCTGACATTTCTAAATGATAAAGAATGTGGTCCAGAGAAAGATAGTACAGTAGAGAGAGCACTTGCTTTGCACACAACCAATTCAGGTTTGGTCCACAGCATCCCATATTGTTCCTGAAGCTCATCAGGTGGCTGTTCTGTGTATTGAGCCCAATGTAAACTCCAAGCATTGCCATGTGTGGCCCCAAACAAATCCAAATTTAAAAAGATTAATATAAATGAGTGAAACCTGTTTTAGTTTTTCATATTGATGTGAACTAAGAGTAACTAGCACAGCGGCGTTTGCCTTGCAAGCAGCCGATCCAGGACCAAAGGTGGTTGGTTCGAATCCCGGTGTCCCATATGGTCCCCCGTGCCTGCCAGGAGCTATTTCTGAGCAGACAGCCAGGAGTAACCCCTGAGCATATATATATATATATATATATATATATATATATATATATATATATATATATATATGTGTGTGTGTGTACATCATCTTAATAGGAAAAGAACCTATTGTATACTTACTATGTCATGGATTTGGAGAAGTATGTAGTTTTTGTTTGGTTTTTGGTTTTTGGGCCACACCCAGTGACTCTCAGGGGTTACTCCTGGCTATTCACTGAGAAATCACTCCTGGCTTGGGGGAACCTAGGGATGCTGGGGGATCGAGCTGAGGTCTGTCTTGGGTCAGCCGCATGCAAGGCAAGTGCCCTACTGCTGCGCTATTTCTCCGGCCCCTGGAGAAGTATGCATTTTGTTTAATTTATTTATTTAAGGAAACTTACTAAGAAATTTTAAAATTCAATATTAAAGGTCCAGAGTAATAGTACAACAAGTAGATAGCACTTACCTTGCAGGTGGGCAAACTGGGTTTGATCTCTGAAATCCCATAAGATCCTTAAACCTGCCAGGAGTGATCCCTGAATACAGAGCTAGGATAAACCTTGCGTTTTACTGAATGTGGCTGTCCAAAACAAAACAATATATAGTGGAACAGTTTCATTTTTAGAATTGTTCACATGCTCAGAAATGAAAATATCGATCTCATGAAGAATGTTAAATATTTTGAATTAAAATCCATACAATATTTAAGTTTCTTTTTCCCCACCCTTATGTAACTTTATTTATTTGTTTTTATAATTTTGAGATGGTTTATTGGATCACTTTTGTGCTATGTAGGTTTATGTCATTGCACACACACATGTGATCCCAGAGACATATTAGCACCTGTATCTAAAGTAGAAGCTCCACAATTTTGAGTCATGGCACCAGCCCTGATTTGGAAAATTTTTTAATATATTTTTTATTTAAGTAGCATGATCATAGTTGGATTACAGTCACAAACAGAACGCCCCTCTTCACCAGTGTATCATACCTCCTACCCCTTCCCACCTCCGTCTGTATTCAAGACAAGCATTCTACTACAGTTATTTGTTTTTAAGTTCAGTAAATTGTTTTTGTTTCTTAAAGGATAAGAGTAAAAAAATATAGTAAAGGTATGATAGTGGCAATCGCCATTGTTTGCATAGCTCCAGAAAAATATGGGGAAAACGGAAAAAAATCCTTGGCCTGATTACAAGAAGGCCTCCCTCCAGAAGTTTATTGGCATAAGATCGACTCTGGGTTCCAGGTATGCCAGTCTGTCCAACCCGAGGTATGCCAGTCTGTCCAACCCGAGTCATTCTTCGTGGTCCGGTGAAACTTTTTCACACTTTAGCTATTGTTGTTATCAGGTTCTTATATTTAAAGATTCTGGATTCTATGCATTTCTTTGACTTACTCCAAAGAGTGTTCTCAACACCCAGACGACTCAGCAGCAGCCTGCCTGCAGGGCAGATCTCTCTGCATTTAATGGTATGCTAAAACTAGAGGATGCTCCACATCAGCCTGGCATTGATGAAAGAAATGCATAGAATCTAGAATCTTTAAATATGCGACTTTATTTTAACAGAAATTCTAACTGAATAGTTATAATTCATTTTGTTTCCTTCTATTACCTGTCAGATAAATATGCTTGAGTATGTGGTTAACCTTCCAAAATTATAATATCCCCTCCTGGTTAACAAGTATGTTTGTCACTTATCTTTATAAGAGCAAGTAAATGAAATAAAATTATTTCTTATTTTCTTTTTAGTTGTGAATACTGTGAAAATATTTATAAATCGTAAAAATCTATGTCATTAAATAAAATTGCATTATGATGCATTCTAATTACATTTTCAGGAAAATTGAATCAGTCAAGTCTTTGTGCTGGTGATTGAAATCCTGATTATATTGATTATATTTGAGTTGTTTCAAACAAATCCTTTCTAATTTAGTTGTTGTTGTTCCATGGTTTAATTTCTTTCTAATATTTAAATGGTAACTTAATTGTTTATCCCCTAACTTGATCTAACACTTACATTTCTATATATTTATGGGTGTAATAAACTGGCCTATTTTTTATTGTACATTTTATGCTTATCACTTGGTCAAATATAACTTTTTATGGTCTAAAATCTAAGCTTACAGTTATATCGAATAAATAAAAGTCAGGATTTACCTGTTAGTTCCCTGAATGTAGGGCACAATATGTACATTTTAATATGAAGAAAATCCTAACAATCCATGTCTTTGAACATCCATTTAAGCCAGATGCCCTGTTTTTACTTTATTTTAAACTCGAAACAAGAACTGTCTAGAAGAGGGGCAATGCCAGACACATAACTATGAAGTTCCTAATAGAATCATTAAAATTATAGAACTCAAAAGGTGAAAGTACTTTCAGTAATTGTCTTATTAATCCTATTGCTTCAAAGTTACCTTTTGAATTTATAAGAAACATAAAAGTGTTAAACCTTAACATTTTTAGGCTATATTTGAAATACACTGTATTATATTGTTAGGTTATTTATTATGTTAAAAATTTGTCCTCTTAGGGCCAAAGTGATGATAGCATAGCAGGCAGGGTATTTGAGTGCACAAGACCAATTGGGGTTTGATCCCCTGCATCCCATATGGTTCCCCAAGTCCACCAGGAGTGATTTCTGGGCACAGAGCTAAGAGTAACCCCTAAGCACTGGAGTGGCCCAATACAAAACAAAAGCAAAAATTATTCTCTTCACAGGTACCTTCTTTTCCAGTGTTTAATCATTATATGTTGCTTATGACTACCATACATATTGGACAACTCAGTTCTGAAGAGTTATTTGGGGTCAGAGTTTTTTTGGCAGATTCAACATTTGACTGTAGGTAACTTTAGTTTTTTAATTCATTTGTGGTTAATTTGTAATAGTGATGTCAGTATAATTTATAGTAGTAGCAATTCGGCAGATAGATACATAAAAGTTTTTCTTTAATTCTGAGAAGAGTTATAATTCATAATAATTATAATAATACTTGTATTTCTGGCATTGAAGTATAAAGTTACTAACTTCATACCACCCCAGAAATATCCAAGTCTTTGGGGAGTTCTGGATTCATTCCTAGAGCCTCAGGGTTCTTTCCAGCAGAGTTAGTAGTTTCCCCTCAGGTCCTGCTAGATGTTATCCAAAAAAGTAAAAGCAAGACAAATTTCCCAAATGAAAAGAAGAAATTACTAATAAGTTAAAGGAAAAGCTATTACATCCAAAATTACAGTGAAAATTATTAAAGTATTTTCCCATGTAACCATTCCATATGTTAATTATAATTAATCATTCTTTTCTTTTTGCCCTTTCCATGTAATTTTAATTTCATTTTTTGAGGATGACATCTAATTTATTTCATTATTTTTAGCTGTGGCTCATATTTGTGATTTGCCTGTTTTCATTCTTGACCTGCTAATGTACTCCTTGAGTTCTGTAGACTCAGTACTGAGTGATTTTTTTCCTGTGGTGTCAGAGTCTACTCTTGGCTTTGCACTGAGGGAACAATCATGGTGAACTCATGGTAAATTTGGTGAACCATATGTGGTGTTGGGAATTGAACACAGATTAGTTACATGCAAAGAAAATACCCTACTAGCTGTACTAATGCTCAGGCCCAATTACTGTTTTATTTTTTTAATTTATTTTTAAAATATTTTTATTTAAGCATCATGATTATAAACATGTTTGTAGTTGGGTTTAGTTATAAACACACACACACACACACACACACACATACACACACCTTCAGTAGTGCAACATTCCCACCAACAATACCCTCCATCCCCCACCTCCTTCATCCCTTGCCTGTATTCATGACAGACATTCTATTTCTCTTACTCATTATCTTTGACATGATAGTTTTCAGTGTAGTTATTTCTCTAACTGCATTCACCACTCTTTGTGGTAAGCTTCATCTTGTGGGCTGGTCCTTCCAGCCCTCATCTCTATTGTCTCAGGGTATTATTACAATAATGTTTTATTTCTCTTAAATCCCATAGATGAGTGAGACTATTCTGTGCCTCTCTCCCTTCCTCTGACTTATTTTACTCAGCTCAAAAATTGCTCCTGACTTGGGGGACCATATGGGACACTGGGGGATCGAACTGAGGTCCTTCCTGGGTCAGCCGTGTTCAAGGCAAACACCCTACTGCTGCACCATCATTCTGGCCCCCAGAATTATTGTTTTTAATTCAAAAGCCATGGTTCATATTCTAGAGTGAAAAACAAGAGCATTCCTAGATGATCTATTGAAATTCCATAAAAAAGGCTAAGGTAGAACAAAAGGCATATGCAATTTTAGGATGCAAAGTAGGTTACATTCTACTTTTCTAACTGCTTTATATTTGCATATTTCCTCCACTTTTCTATACTTCAGGACTTTTTCATTAAATGCAATATGATTATGGCTCTAGATTTTGAAGAGTTATTAGTAGCAACACATGTTTTAGTTTTACAGATTTCCCTTTATGATGGTTCTGTTTCTGTGTGGAGATGAGGAGACTAATTTTCTTGATGGTCTTTAATTGCAATATTAGATATAATTATTAGATATATAGAATAATTAGATATAATTATTCATATTCAACTTGAAAGAGAGATTCAGCAATTTTGGGTCCACAAAGCACTGTTGGACAAATCTTTAAAGTCAATTTTCTTTTACCTTTTTTTTTGTAGTAAATTGGGATTTAAAACTATGGGTATTATGTGGCCTCATTAAATATAGACCTAGTTTGTGTCATACAAAATGTTTATTAAAAACATGGGCCAGATCAGTGGATCTAATTGGTCACATCTAGAAGAATAGTCTTTGCCTTCTCAACTAGAAGAATGTTTGCTTCCTCTGTATTTTAGCAGCTTGTTTTCTGTTAACTGCTTTTTAATTCGATCATAGTCCAAAGAAGGAAGCTACAAGAGATTATATAGCAAGAAGATCTTACATCAGCATTTGTTAATTAGTGCCTAGAGCTGTTTTATTTATCTATGTATGTATTTATTTGTTTGGCTTTGCTAAGGAATCACTCCTGGAGCATCAACCATGTGCTAGGAAGGGGACTTGAATCAACCACAGATAAGGCAAATGTCTAAATTTCTGTACTATATATCTCTCTAAAAGCTACTTTTAGAAAATGTTAGAATGTCTGTAGAAACTCTACTGCATAAATTATTGTTTAGTGCAAAACTTTCATACACAATGTCCTATATTGTCAGTGTTGACTTAGGACAATAATTATTACTTATATAAATTATTGACAAGGAAGAAAACACACATCTTTCTGCATTTAACAGACTATATTATTTTAGTTCTGCTACTCAGGAAAGTTATAGACCTTTGGCTACAGTAAGTCAAGTATTTCAACACAGGATCTCATTCAAGAAATTACTCATCGTGATATTCTCCAGATCCGTATGCATAGCAACAAATTACATGATTTTCTCTTTCCTGATTAGCCAGAGAATATTCCATTGTAATTATGCCCCTTCTTAATGAACTAAGTATGTCTCATTTGTTTGGCCTTTATATTAATGTTTATTTGCTTTTATTTCTTAGGAGATTTTTTTTTTCTGGACCGTACCCAGTGATGCTCAGTGCTTAGTCCTAACCATGTGTTGAGGGATCCTTCCTGTTGAAGGTTTGGGGACCATGTGGGATGCTATGAAAACTGGGTTAGTCTCAATTGGAGCAAATACCCTACCTGCTATAGCAGGTATCTATCTCTGGCACTGGAATCTCTCTGACACTGGGTGATGTACTTTCTTTTACATCAGTTTTATATTTCTTGGAGGAATTTTGTTGCTGTTTGTTTGTTGTTGGGCCACACCAGGCAGTGCTCAGGTTTTACTCCTGACTTTGCACTCAGAAATTACTCCTGGCAGACTCTGGGGACCATAGGGGATAAGGATTGAGCACAGGTTGGTTGCTTACAAGGCAAACACCTTAACCGCTGTGCTATCACTCCTGTCCCCTGGAGGAATTTATGATTTTCTTTGATATTGCATTAAAGATAAATATTTCAGTTTTCTTTCGGAAATTTAATTGTCTTTGCTCTTCTACATTTCCATTTCAGTTTTTAAATAAATATAGATTTCTGATTGAAAGGTTAGTGGTTTTACAGGTTTATAATAAAACGAAGCAGTTTTTGATTTTCCTTCTCCTCTTCCCATTCTTCCTCCCCAGAGACCCCTTTCAACATTTTTTTGCTTGCTTCTCTTTCAGAGGTATCTTTTTCTTTCTAAATACGTTTTTTATATAGTTCATGCTTTTGATTTTCATAATTTTTGATTTGTTGCAAAGGAAGATGGGAAGAGCTTTTAAGGTTAGTTTTCCCCTCCTTGTTTTGAATTAGTTTTTGTGAATTTTTAGTAAAATCAATACTTAAGTTTAAAATGATGGCCATAGCAGAATATTTAAGTTGATCCTATGCTTCTTTTACCCTGGAATTAATAATTTATTCACTATCTTTTTATTTTTCTATTCTGAACTGTTGATTGGAAATGAAAACTTATCAAGAATTTTGTAAAAATGAGTTTGTTAATCATGCTTTTTTTCTTAGAACAATTCCTTACACACACACACACACACACATCTAAGTGCAAGTTCAGTCCTCTTGTTTTAATCTGTATCTTGCTGTATAACTCTGTGGTTCATTGTTTATGCATAGATTCCCTTCTCTGACATTCTACAAATACTCTTTGATTCTTTCGTCTTGGGATGCCTCTCTTTGGGCTCCAATGACATTATGCACCCCATTCCTCTCAGTGCCATTTATTTTCCTTGTGAATTTCTCCTCTCATTTCTGTCAGAGACATTCTCTTATAACTTCATTTTTGAGGTACATTTTGTGATTCAGCATGGTCTTTAAATGATTTTTACATTTGCACAATCATTTGGGTATAGAAACACAGATTGGAAATCCTTAAAATCTCCTAATTGTCAAAGATGATCTTCTATTTTCTTCTAACACACAGATTTTGCTAAGAAGTGTGAATTTCTTCAGCTAGCTGACATTTTGGTTGGTTTGGTGTGGATTTTCTTTTTTGAATAGTGTTCTCATCATTTGGAATTTTTAGGGATTACTCTTTATCCTCTGTGTTCTGAAATTTTACATTGATGTGCCTTAGGATGATCGTTATCCTTGATTCATTATATAAAACATTTAGTGGACCCTATCTATCTGTTTCTTTATTTCTATTTAAGTTCTAATATATCATAGTAGTCACATTTTCATTGATGCTCTTGTTCTCTTTACAATCTGTTTTATATTTCTGGAGCTCTTATTATATGAATACTAGCCTCTAATTTGTTTATCAATACTCTTTTCATCTCTATATTTTCTTCACTTTTTCCAGTTGAAGAGATTTGTACACCACTTTCATTTTTTAGATATATTATTATTGCTCTTATTTTTAGTGTCCACATATAATATCTTGTCCAGGTTTTATGTGCATTTTCTGATGATAATATGAATTTGTCTAAATAAGAGGCATGCTCTTATTTTTAATGTCCATGTAAATATCTTGCCTAAGTTTTATATTTGCATTGTCTGACTGAAGGTTGCTACTGATTTTTTGGTGTGCTCTGTATTTTTCACCATACCCCTGCCCCTGTTTCCTGTATCTCTGCTTTATTTGTCTATTCCCTTTTGCAATGTGGTAGAGCGCCTACCATACAGGGAGGAGGCTTTGGGCTCCATCTTTGCGCCAGACATCCCTTGTGCACCACAATAACAATGTTGACAGCAACAACATTCACAAAAAGGCAGTGGGATTCCTTCTTGGAGTTTGGGGGTGGAGTTATATTCATAATACACTTTGGTGTATTGTTTCTTATTCTTTGTATGCTTAATACCTGATTGGATATTCATACCCAGCTTTCAATATTTGCATTTTGCATCGTGCTTGTCATTTTGCTCAGAGAAGAATATTTTCCAAATGCTTTTGTAGGAGGCTACCACATTCTTAGAATGAAATAGGGAAGTTGAATGAAGTGAGTGCTGTATCTAGGGTAGAAAAAAATTGCTTTCCAGGACATGAATATTCACTAAATATTTACCTATACCTGCTTCCTGTACTCTTTCATACTTTGATTTGGCATTTCAGTTGATTGTATGGATTTTCTCTATTGGTTGGTTGCTCAGGGTGCAAGGTTGGATTCCACAAATTCTCTACTTCTTACTCATCAACACCAACAATGTGGTGTCAACACCACCCTTGCACTGCCTTCAGAAACACAAGTTGTCTCTATTTCAACCTTTTAAAAACATTTCTTTCTTTGCATCAGAACAATAGTACTGCAGGCTTGAATCAAACATGGCTAATCTAGGTTTTGCCCTCAGAATCCCATATAATCTCCTGAACCCACCAGAAATGATCCCTGTCTGCAGAGCCAGGAGTAACCTCTGAGCTCTGGTGTGGACTCCAAACCATTAAAAAAAATTACATTTCTGTGGACGAAGTTTGCTTGCTTCTTGGCAGTTTCTCCTCCTTACGCTTTTTTGGCATTAAGCTTAGCTTTCTCTGTTCTGCTAAGTCAATTATCTCGAGTTCTACTTTCCTTTTTGCCCTCTGCTATGGTGGCTTCCCTCTTCTCTCTGCAATTATCTTCATCACTGTTCCTCTTGATTTTCTGGGCTGATGTTATCTTGACCCTTTTGCTTATCACTTGATGTGTAGTTGTGGGGAGGAGTAGAGGCTAATGTATCTAATTAGGAGTCTTAAAGAATTTGAGAGATTAGATTTTAAGATTTTATAGTATTTCTATATGTTCTTAGTGTACATTTCTGTCTCTATTGTGCTGTATACTTTTCCTTAATTATTAAAGATCTTAGTGTTATCTAAGTACATTGAGTTATTGTGCTAGTGTCAATCTTAAACTTAACTCATAAGTGAACTTAGAGCAATATTTGTCATAAAAAGTAGGAAAAAAATATTAAAAACCACATAGAATCTCTCAAGGGGAATTTGTAGAGCAGATACTCTGTGCTTATTTTAGTTTTATTTTCTCATAACAGGAAAAAGCATTCCAAAACCAAAATGTGTTTGTGCTGAGAGTTCCATGAAAAAATATTTTCTAAATGTGCATAAGATCATTCATATATATTTAAATATTAATATAAATTAAGTGCCATTAAGATCAAGCACTTCTAGCTAGTAGGTTATAAGTGAAAGAAAAGCACTTACCTTATGGAATGGATACAGCAGCTTTTTGTACCTCGGTTGCAGTGAGCTCTTGGCTTGTGAGAAAAATGCCCAATTTTAAGTTGAGGCTCAATGCCTATGATTGAGCATATGTGGTAGTTATAAAACAGATATAAAATATCAAGTCAAGAACTATATATCAAGACTTATGAATAGGATATCGGGCATTTTTATCCATTAAACTGCAGCAAAGACATACCCAGTTTAAATGTTCTCTATTATTATGCAACTCGTGACCTCCCAATTAAAGAATTCAAAATTACATTTGATATTTATTGTATCACAAAATTCTGTGGGTCAGAGCTTTTGAAGCAGCTTCTCTGGTGCCCCAGGTGGAATTATCTTATGAGCTGGAGTCTGCTTGGCAGACAGAGTGATTCAGTTGTCAGAGGCCTTGACTTGGGTTGATGGCCCACCATGATCTGTTCATACAACACTCTTTATTGGTGAGACCCTTTGATTTCTTCCCCTCCTCTCCACATGTGAGTGCCCTTGACACATGGTAACTGGCTTGTGCTAGACTGAGTCAGCCACAGAAATAGACCAGAACCATGGTGTTACCTCTGTCTCAAAGGTTCATGCATTTCCTTAGTCATGAGGAATGCCAAGCAGCACATGGAAGTAGAATCCAGGAGGCTTGGAATCACTGTAGGTCAAGCTGACTATAGTTGTCGCCCTAGTTATTTATATAGATTCTCCCACTTTCTGGATGAAGGCAGTATCCAAGAGTTAGTTTAATGCATTTTCCAGTAAAAATGTTTTTCTCTCAGTACTGGGGGCTGAGAGTCCAAGGTGCTAGGGGATTTAGTGTCTTTTCAGAGACTACTGGGTGATTCATTGAATATAGCCATAGACTGGAGAGAACGCTCAGTGTCTCTAAGATCACAAATCCCATTAACATAGATCTCGAAGCTGAGTTACCAACCATAGACACTTTCAACAAAGGACTTTTGGGCAGACACAAATACTCAATTTTGATATACTCAA
Source organism: Suncus etruscus (assembly GCF_024139225.1). Lineage (NCBI taxonomy): Eukaryota > Metazoa > Chordata > Mammalia > Eulipotyphla > Soricidae > Suncus > Suncus etruscus. Next base: position 146,442,450 of record NC_064852.1, on the reverse strand, counting down.
ACTTGAGTGACTAAGATTACTATATTCAGATAAACTCAATCATGCATGAAAAAAATTTATAAAAGCATGTAAAGCTTATATTAACTAAGCCACCTATTTAAGTTATTATGGTATGATGTGCAACATTATGTCAGCTTGTGTCAAATTTGTAAATATGTTGAACTTGGGAGGGGAGCAGGGGTTAAGCCACTTGCCATGCATGTGATCAGAAGCACTGTGAATTACCAGAATACCACAGTGACTCTTCCAAGCACTGTTAGGAGAAGCTCCAGAACACCACTGGGTTTTGACCCAGAATTATAGTAGTCAAAACCATTCAGCAATATGCAATTTCAGAGGCCTTGATTCCATTTTTTAGTGTGTTTTATTGTTTTATTGTATTGTATTGTATTGTTTTATTCTTACATTGCCATATCACAATGCTGTATGAATTACCATTAAGGTGAAATATTAGCCTCTTCCTTTTTGAGAAATGGTTGCCATTAGTCAAGATTGGTGAAGAGTTGCGGTCCTTTTACTTACTGTTGTTGTTGTAGCAGCAGCTTCATTCTTGGAAGTTTTAAATCCCTAAGTACAGCCTAAAAAAATGGTTTGTGATTTTTATTTTAAATACACACTGGAAAGCCATATAATTAGAGTACAGCATATTCTGCCTTGCAGTAGATTATCAAAACATGTAAATGAGGCAACTTTTTACCACGGTCCTTTGATTTTCATTTGGGTGTTTTGTACTTAATGAGATTTTCCTAAATTGGTGCCGGTGAGCTGACACTGTGTTTTACTGTGGACGACTTTTTTTTTCTTTTAATAAGCACAATTATCAATTGCAGAAAGCATGTTACTCAGGGATAAGGAAGAATTCCCTAGTCCAATGGAACCTTTTTTTCCCTCCTGCTAGGACAAAATTAATTTTTTCAACTGTATCAGAGCCCAGAGATATATTATTCCTGTGGCAAGAATACATTGCCAAAAAACAATTTAAAAAAAAAACCATACAGCTTTTTATGGAACTAAACAGTTCATGTAGGTGGGAAGTGTAAGACTAGTGCCATATGCCGTTCTCATCCTGTAGCCCTCAACCCTTAATTAGTTAAAGTCTTAACGTGTTATCTCCTTGACTTTGGAGCATTTTTTTTCTCAAAACTGATCTTCAATCCCATAACATTTACGAGAGAAATATAGAAGTTTTTGCTTTTTTCTTTTGTTTGTTTTTCTCAACTTCCAATGGGGTGGGGAAAGATAAAGGGAAGATTGTTGAATTCTATGCCATGTTACCATAGAACCAGTTTATAATAGTTTTATCTGCAGGAAGAAGAAGCTATTAGATAACCTGGGAGAATTATTCCTTTGTAAACATAGTTCATTGTTTGCTTCCTAAAGGCGCTCACTGAGTGTGTCACCTTGTTGTCTCACCCAAAGGAAAGGTTTTATAGGAATCCAAATGGCATTGCCTTCCTTTGTTACTAACAGATTCTAAGGTCAGTGTCTTGAGAACAAATTCTGAGCACAGAAAGATCCTTTCAGGTATTTCTTAGTCATTACAAACTGAAGTTCCATTGGATTTTTGATGATTTGCTCAGTGTTTCTTATAAAACTGCTATGTGGGGGCCAGAGAGAATGCATGGAGATAGGGCATTTTTCTTGCACACAGAAGGACTGTGAGTCAAATCCCAGCATCCCATATGGTCCCCAGAGCCTGCCAGGAGCCTGCTATGCATGCCCTTTTCACATCTTCTCCAGTTTTCAAGGAATGGCAGTACTGGATCTGTTAGTGAGGGGTTAAATAGAATATCCTAGACTCTTAAACTAAAATAGGTTTACATATATCTATATGTAGATATATATGAACACTCATTTCTGCCTATAATGAAGTTAAGTGCATTGAAAAATTTTAACCCACTTCTTGAAAAAAATTGATATATGCATTTAAATATATGCATCACAGTCAGCTTTCTGGGGAAGGGTGTCTAGGAACGCAATCCTTGCAGAACTCATTTTAGCAGGATAATAGTGCTCAGCCTAAGAGGACCAAGGCCCAAATCCAGCAATACTGGGGTATTGGATTAAGGTGGATGGTATGCGGTGCTGAGGATCAAACTCATGGCATTGCAAATACTAGACATGTGCCTACTTCTTGAGTCATCTCACCAGCCTATGATTTTCATTATAGGCTTTGTACCTCAAGACTTATATAACAGATTAGGTGGACTTTTCTGTACTAAGCAGTGGGCTTTACTAACAGGAGTTTTGATATAAGTGAAGGTAACATTGCAGTTTAAAGAGCTACTTGGAAAATTTAGGCTGAGATATAATGCCCGTAGCCAACTGTTAAATCTCAATAAAGTCTATTTATAGAGTACAAGTATATATAAGCTCATCACTGTTTCTGTTTCATATTAATCCTTAATTCCACTATTGATTTATTTATTCTAAGATTCATGTTTTTACTCACTTAGCATTTCAGCAGTGTTCAATAATAGTCTGTTGTAATTAATTCCCTAGATACACTCAGAGGACACCTTAGAATCAAGTTAGTACAGTAGAAAAATAATAGGTAAGGCATCAAAGAGCAGTGTTATTGTTGATTATGTCACCATTATTTTTCTATTTCACTGAAAAAAGAAGCACATAATGCTTGTATGTCCTGAAAAGGAATGGACTTCTCTTCCATCTTTACTTACCCACAAAGAATATACTTCCATAAACCAAATATTAAACATGAGGCATTGTTTGCAGTGCTGATTTGGAAAACTTAAGGTTTTTTTTTTTTTTTGTGGGTGTATTATCTGTAAACTTTGACATAAGCTAAGGAAAAATGAAATTTATAAATGTTATCCAGTGGTCCTCAAACTTTTTAAACAGGGGGCCAGTTCACTGTCTCTCAGACCGTTGAAGGACCGGACTATAGTGAAAAGAAAAACTATGAACAAATTCCTATGCACACTGCATATATCTTATTTTGAAGTGAAGAAACAAAACGGGAACAAATACAATATGTGGATCACAGGCCTTAGTTTGAAGACCCCTGGAACCTATAAATAATATATAAATGTAAAAATCATGAAAGGTCTCAAAGACCTTTATTATTATTTGAAATGTTATTTATTAATGTCAGACCATTCAAACAGTTCTGGGGGTACCAGGGACTACTCCTGTTACCTCTCCTCAGCACCAAATTTCAAATGCAAGGGCCTGGGAATATGGACCTCCTCTGGCCCTGTAGAAATAGGACTTACCAAGGTCACCCCAACACTGCCTGGGGGGGTATTTAGAGCCATCTCCAGAATACTTGGACCTCTTTCCCAGCATCTTCAATGGCCCTTAGAAATAGATGAGCTGTAGAACTCACCTTTCAGAAAGGCAATTGGTTTTGAATAGTTTTGTGAGTATATAATCTTTTTCTGTTTCCAAATTTAGCAAATGTACAACACCACCCTTTCTTTCATATAGATTGCCATTGGTAGCAGAGCATTTATACCGATACACTACATACATGATTCAAAGCTGCTTTTCTGTGCATTTGGTATAGACAAATGATTAGTAAAAGCATAGTTGAGATTCTTGTGATAAGTTATATGAAGAAGACTAACATGCATTCTGTCTGAGGCTGTCCTCAATCTTCATTAAAAATAATCTTAACTAAAGATGTGCAGAGAATTTTGGACAACTCTACCTTGTTTCATTTTGCATGCATCTGTTACCTTATTTCTTTGAGGATTATAACCATTTACTTATGGGCATTTTTAAAACATTTTTAATTTTTGTTTTTTGTTTTGTTTTGTTTTGGACCACATATGGCGGTGCTCAGGGTTTACTCTTGGCTCTACTTTCTCTCAAAGCGCTCTGGCTCCAGGGACCATATTGGATGCTGGGAATCGAACCCACATTTGTCCTGGGTCCGCTGTGTGCAAGACAAATGCCTTACCATTGTGCTACCACTCTGACCCTTGGTTATTGTATTTTAACCTCCAAAATTAAGATAAGTGAGCCTACAAAAATTAAATCACATTCAGACCGGAGAGATAACACAGTGGTAAGGCATTTGCTTTGCATGCATTTGCTATCTGGGTTTCATCTCCAACATTCCATATGGTCTTCCAAGCTTGCTAAGAGTGATTGTGGAGCTTAGAGCCAGGAGTAAGCCCTGAGTGCTGCTGGTATGGCCTAGAAACAAAACAAAAAAAAAATTAAATCACACCCTAGTAACTTTATATTATTTGGATCCCTGGAAAGATTCATTTACTCTTCGGCATTTCTTTCTAAATTTTAGTCAAATATTAAGCAAGGGAAAGCTAGTTAGGGGCTTGATATGTGCTTTCTCTTCGAAAAGACAGTACATTTCTCAGTCACTTATGTGATCACGTTTATGGCATATCAATATTTTAATAGTAAAGCTTACATAGAGAGATTGGTATATATTGCCTATAATGAAATATATGACTACATAAAATCCACTTATCAGTCATGTGTATATACATTTTAAGGTAAATTACATAATAAAGTGTGTCAAGACAAAGCTTTTGTACAAACATTCCAAATTAAAGGTTGGGTTATTGAATATAGGAGTAAATTTGCATAAAGTAGAATGTTAATATTTATTTCTATTGAACTTATGCCCTTGAATGACTTTGTAGCTTGGACACTATTGAAGCAAGACAGAGAAAACAATGAGAATTTCTCTCCCATTATGCAGCATAGTGCATCCGGATATTTCCTATTTTGAGCAGCTGTAGGATCTAAGTGACACAGCAGGATTCCTCAGAATATTTGTTAGAGAACTCATTCACTCCTATTCACTTTTCCTGCACCCCTTATTTCTCTATATTCATTCCCCTCATACAGGAGAAACATTTTTATTCTCGAAATTTGAATCAATTTTCCAATTTAATTCTGCATCTTAAAAAGGACAATAAGGAAAGACAGAGAAAACAAACTTATTATGCAACAAATAATATTAAATGCAAGGCTATAAATGAGTAGATTCTAAGCAGCCTTGATAAATAATATTGATTCCACGGTTACATTCCATCCTCTCATATATTCTGGGTATAGGCATAGGCATTACTAAATGAAATACAACCTTGAGAGTTGATACTTTTAAAAATATATCAGGGGGTGATGGAAGGGATAGTACTAGATAGGGTTCCCTAAGCACTGCTAGGAGTGAACCTGAGAGCAGAGCATCACAGTATATGTAATCCCCACAATATATGTATACAATATGCATCTGTTAAAATTAATATGTGTACTACTTATCTGATTGTAAATACAGTCCCACAAATGAAAATCTAACATCATCTTTTAGGATTTCCCCTCACTCAAAGTGATTAATTCAAATAAGAATCTGGAATATTGTATGCCTAAAACTCAATTATGAATAACTTTGTAAATTACTGTGCCTTAATAAAAAATAAAACTAAGAAAAAGGGAATAGTTCTTCAAAAAATCTAACTCTCCTGTTGTTAAATAAGCTTTATTGGAGACTGGAGCAATGGTAGTGCAAATGCCTGACCTGAGTTTGTTCGAAGGCACCACATGGTATCCCAAACCCTGCCAGAGGTCAAAGAAAGAGCAAAAAGCAAAGAACTAAGCCCTGAGCACCACTGGGTAGGGTCTCCAAACAAAACTCGCAATAAATAAAAAAATGAAGCTCCATTGTATAATACCACTGAGATCATTTGTTTTAGGGTTTGGAGAAAACCAAATGGCAAAGCCATGCCAATCTTTTTGGCCAATGGTTTTGTATGTGGGAAAGTTTTTCCTTGTTCAGAAATAATTGGCAACTCAAAGATAGTTTCATCTTTGGGATGATATTCAATATCTGTCAGATTCCCAGCTCTTGAATTTCTTCTCACATCCTTTCACCATACTTCCTGTGCTCACCAAACCTCTACGTTCTCTCAAATGCACTATAGATTTTCAGCGTTGTTGACATAGCCCCACTACCACCACCCCAAACAGCCAATTTTCCTGACTAAGAAATCCCAGGAAATTTGCTTGATCCAGAATTTTACTTTCCCTTCCCTTCCCTTGAAGACTTATCACATCTTTTCTCTCTCCTGGCCAAGTCAATGACCTTCTCTCTTCTACCTTTCATCTCCTTTTAAAAATCATTCTTGTATCACAAAAATGGCATATATTGCACTATTGTCATAGAATCTATTGTTTTCTAGTGTCTATTTTTAGGGCAAGTATAGAATATCATTTAGATATTTTTAAATAATATCTTTATTTAGACACCATGCTACAAATATGATTGTAGTTGGGTTTTAGTAATAAAAAGAACACCACCCTTCACCAGTGCAACACTCCCACCACCAATGACCCCCATTTTCCTACTTCCCCAACCCCTGCAGAACCTAACACTGAGAAAGAAATAAGTAAGTAAATTACATTATAGTTCCATCTACATTTGTCAGTGGTTATTTTAATTGAGATGGGGTTATAATCCAAAATGCATTTTCTTTTATTTGAATATATTTACCATATATTTACATGAAGGGAATCTTTGAATTTGTTAGTAGTTTGTAGATTACCTAAGATACGTTACATTTCCCTATGTCTTTTTGTAGCTTGAACTCAGCCTATGGACTTCCTAAATAGACCTTACTAAATTGATTTAAGCAGCTAAAATATATTATACAGTTTTTCTCTCTTTTAATCAATTGCTTTATAGGCTCTTATTTCTTTTTTTTTTTTTTTTTTTTGGTTTTTTTTTGGGCCACACCCGTTTGATGCTCAGGGGTTACTCCTGGCTATGTGCTCAGAAATCGCCCCTGGCTTGGGGGGACCATATGGGACGCCGGGGGATCGAACCGCGGTCCTTCCTTGGCTAGCGCTTGCAAGGCAGACACCTTACCTCCAGCGCCACCTACCCGGCCCCAGGCTCTTATTTCTTTACTATTTTCCAGCAGAGGTAATTTAGGACTGGTAGCTCTTCAAAAGCCTTCTGGATAGTTCATGGCATTGAAGTGGAACTCTGCCCAGAGAAAAAGATAAAGGAGAAGCCTGATAGGTAAAAGGCAAAGCCTGCCTTTGCCAAGGAGCCAGAAGGACTTGCTCAAAAGTGACTTCCCTTGGACTAAAGAAAATTACATTCCATGAAAGGCAGCACATTTTCACACTGGTCACTTGCCAACTTTCTCTGCAGAAGGAAAGGGTTTAATAGATAAGTGATAGGCTTTTGATGCATCAAACTATTTTTTGTCCTGGTTTGGACAGCAGAAATAAGGCATGTTGAATTAGTGAAATTAAAGCTTGTAAGGTCCATAGAAGAAAATCAAACTCTCAGAGATTTTAAAATATTTTTTCTTGTGTATAGTATGGCATTTTGTAGAAGTCTTTTCTTCCTCCATTCACCCTTTTGATGAGGAAACTTATCTCCTTGACATGAATTACATTTCGAAGCAATTGGAGCTATTTTCCTTAGAAAGCATTCCGGGAGAACATTTGAGGGAATGATAAATGGGGTCCTCTGCAGCCTGGGTTGGGCAGAAAGAATCAAGGTAATTATTTGTTTTGCTGTGAGCACTTTTGTGAATTGAGTGGTTAGCTTTAATGAAAAACTAACTAGAACTTTTGATGAGGGAGAGTTGCTGGCCAACAATCCTTTCTTGTGAAATTTAGCAAGGATGACCTATGGCTGTTCTAATGTTTGTTTCCAAGATCCCTGTGGCCTAAAGAGGGTCCTTGGGTGGTCTAGAATAAAGCTGGGAGCTAAGAAAGAAATAGTCTAAGTCTTTCTATCTTACCAGGAAATTGCCTCTAATGCTACTGTTCTTGGAGCCTTATGTGTTCTTGCTGAAATGTAATATGCCATCACATCACATTTCACTCTAAAGTTGCCATTGGGTACCCTATTCTCTGCAACTATTCTGTAACTTTCCTCTTGCATCCAATTCCTTATTTCTCTTTTTTTTTTTTGTTTTTTTTTTTGTTTGTTTGTTTTTGGGTCACACCCGGCGGTGCTCAGGGGTTACTCCTGGCTGTCTGCTCAGAAATAGCTCCTGGCAGGCACGGGGGACCATATGGGACACCGGGATTCGAACCAACCACCTTTGGTCCTGGATCGGCTGCTTGCAAGGCAAACGCCGCTGTGCTATCTCTCTGGGCCCTATTTCTCTTTTTTAAATAAATACATTCTTCTTTTATTTTTTGCATTTTTGGGCCACACCCAGTGATGCTGAAGGGTTACTGCTGGCTGTGTGCTTAGAAATAGCTCCTGGTTTGGGGGACCATATGGGACGCAATGGGATTGAACACTTCCATCCTAGGTCAGCAGTGTGCAAGGCCAATGTCCTACCACTTGTGACACTGCTCTCGTTCCAGTGAATACATTCTTTATGAATCACCACAGATAAATTTACAAGATTATTTTTGGTTCTGTTACAAGTTTTTTTATTTTTGAGTTTCAGTCATACAATGTACATACACTACACCAGTGCCCATTTCCTGCCAATGTCCCCAGTTTCCCTCCTACTTTCCTCTTCCCCCTATTCTTTCTTTTGCTCTTTCTGGCTACCTTTAGGATCTTTTTGCCAATGATCTGGACTTTTCCCCCCCTAATACTTGTTTCTATCTTTTATCCGTGATTTGTTCACAAACATGAGAGTAAAGATATTCCATAAAAGAAGAGGCATGGGGACAATGAAGAAAACTGATACTGAAATATTTTTTTTTGGTTTTTGGGTCACACCCGGCAGTGCTCAGGGGTTATTCCTGGCTCCAGGCTCAGAAATTGCTCCTGGCAGGCACAGGGGACCATATGGGGCGCCGGGATTCGAACCGATGACCTCCTGCATGAAAGGCAAACGCCTTACCTCCATGCTATCTCTCCGGCCCCGATACTGAAATATTTTATCCAGACCCACCAATTCACAGTGTCCACAGTGGTGCTAATTTTTGTTTAGTTTTTAAGGACAGATAAGTAGTGTTTTATCAGCTAAGAATTGATAGGACATATATTCCATTCTACAAGTAATTGTCAGATGATAAGTTTAAAATATCATTGCATTGGTAGTCCTATTTGTCTCCCTTTCTCTCTTTTCCTTCACTCTGGTTCTCACTTTCTCTTTCCTGGTAACAGTTATATTTGCTTATAGCTTCTGGCAGGTGAGTGTTAGTTGATACGTTTAAGACAATAGAGTTTTATAATAGTTCATATGACAGGAGAAATTTCTTCAAGTCTTAAATAAGTTTTTTTTCCTCTATAAATTATAAGTGAAACAAGTTTCTAGTAAGATGACCTTTGGATCTGACTTACATAATGAAGCTTTGCTGACCATTTATTTTGTGAATATATAGGAGGAAGAAGAATAGTCTATATCCATTTTTGCCATATTACACAATTTGAGTTATTTCATGTTTCTAAGGAAAAATACTGTTTGATAGTTTGAATTTTCGAACATTCTTATTTTTTGCTATGATTTTTAATCTGAAGCCTTTAGGAAACTTTACACAGATATATATATATATATATATATATACATATATATATAATTTTTCTGCATTCTTTAATAACATATTTGCCTATTATTTCAATTATAAAGTGGCATTTATTAAAATTGTCTCCTGTACCTAAGTACCCTTTTTTCAAGTTTAGATTCAGTTTGAATTTAGAGCTTACATTGATCAACCCATTGCTATCTATAATTGCACTATATATTTAGTTAATTCACATTTGAACTATTTTGTGAAGAATAAAAATATAAAAAGCCATTTTATGTCCTTTTACAAATTATAGCTTAAACCAGAAAAAGGTTACTTCTTGCTCTTTGATTTCATTTTAATTTCAAAACTAATTTTATGCTCTTAAATGTTAAATTACTATTAGGGGTTTTAACTTCCTGTCTTTAATTCTAACATTATCTATTATCTACTATGCTAATTTCTTTTCTGATTAATTGGGAGTATAAGCACCAGCGCAGAAATAGCTGAGGTCAAAATGTCTCCCAAATTGGGTTCTGATATAATGCATAATTCATGGAATATATTCACTCATATTTTTCATTGTCCTCAGTTGAAAATGTGCTTTGCTAAATACAGCTTTCTACATTGTTTTAAATGCGGAAATCCTTAGATGCCTACTGGTTTTGTACTTTTTAGAAAATCTCTCTTAGTCTACTTTTTCATTGGATTTCTTTTAAATGTTTCTTCTAAAAAGAAGTATTTTTAGGCATTCAAACATTTCTTTGTACATCACAGTTGTCTTAAAACAGGTTACTTCTTCCAAAAGAGTTATGCTCAGATCATGTTAATGAACTAATAAACAGGATATAAATTGATTTTACTATACCATATAAATGTTTTAAACCAATATTATATTATCTTATGTTCCCATTAGGACTTTCTCTTATGCAAATGGCAAAAATTCTGCTCAAATCAGCATTATGGAAGTATGGGAAGGTTCAGAAGATATGCAGTTGATTCAGAGAGTCGACTCAGATTTATTTGACAACTCCAGATTCTAGATGTTTTTAGCTTTTACTATCTTCTGATGTGGGCTTGGTATTCAGTTTACATAGTAACACAGATGGCCAGGCTCACATGGTATTATATTTAATAATCCCAGAGAAAAGATCCCAATTCTTTAATTTCTTTCTTTTTTTTTTTTAGTTTTTGGGCCACACCCAGCGGTGCTCAGGGGTTCCTCCTGGCTGTCTGCTCAGAAATAGCTCTTGGCAAGCACGGGGAACCATATGGGACACCGGGATTCGAACCAACCACCTTTGGTCCTGGATCGGCTGCTTGCAAGGCAAATGCCGCTGTGCTATCTCTCCAGGCCCCAATTCTTTAATTTCTATGAAAGGCTTAACTTTCAGCAATCTTTGCCTTGAGCATACCATTGGAAACATTTTCATCTAGAAGAATAAAAAACTTGCTTATATGGACTAATCAAGGTGGGACTAATGCAAAGGGGAATAAAGGATGAGAGAAAGGTTATGAATCACAGTAACTTCTAATTGCTATATCTAGCCCAGTTTTTCTTTAGATGCCAAATTTCTGTGAAGATTGCAAATAGCAAATCCTTCTATTCAATGCCATTTAAGTTTGTTGCTTGACTTGTAGAGCTTCTTCAGGTTCTGGTTATCTATGAGAACCATGTAGAGCTCAGATGCAGCTACTGTCTAAAGAGAGAAGGCGCTTTCCCTGCTTATATGACCATCTCTGTAGTTAATTTTTGCTTCTTATGCTGACCTCTAGAAGCTAACTTTGCCAGAATAAAGTGTGTATTATTAGTGTTTGTATTATGTAAGGTAAGAGTCTTGAAAACATTTATTTTATTATTAGAACTCAGAACTTTTTATTTTTTTTTATTTTATTTTTTTTAAATATGGAACGCTTCACGAATTTGCGTGTCATCCTTGCGCAGGGGCCATGCTAATCTTCTCTGTATCGTTCCAATTTTAGTATATGTGCTGCCGAAGCGAGCACAGAACTTTTTATTTTTATTTTTTTTTTATTGAGGCCATAGTGAATTACAAGTCTTTCACAGTTATATTTCAGGTGTTTAGTCACATGGATTAAGGCCATTCTGACCACCAGTGTTGACGTCCCTCCACCATGGTTCCCCACATGCATCCCAAACCTCCACCCCTATTTTTTGGACTACTAGTATAATGGGTCTATTTTGTGTTTAACTTGTTATAGATTGGGTCTCTTGATTTGGGTATTTAGATTTGACCTCTTTTTCCCCCCACTTAATGTTCCTGAGACCACTTGGCTCCTGGGCCTCATCCACTTTTTTTTGTTTTATCAATTTGTAAAAAGACATAGAAATATGAAACAGAGCAAAGTGATTCAAGTTGTATGGTTCTATGGAAAAGGTGGGAGCCACTATCTAGCATGTAAGTAAAATTAAAAGAAGAAAGAAAGAAAGTAGGGAGAAAGCAGGCGTGGCTTTTTTTTTCCATAGTCACATCAAATGTTGGGGAAATTAAAAAGTAAATTCTTTTGTCCTAAGAGATACAGGGTGCCTCCAGCCATATTTTTAAAAGCATACTTTTAATAGCATACTTTGAAAAGATCGACTACAGGCTCCAAAAGGTATGTTGGTTGTCCATCCCCAATGTCTCTCTTTATGGTCCCAGAAAAAATTCTACTCAGTTGTGGTTGACATAGTCAGTCTTCTATTGTTAGAGATCTTAATTATTTTTACAGGTCCTAGGATGAGTACTAGGATAAAGTCTTTTTTTAATTGTAAGAATTTATTCAAGAGAAAAAATTGATTAATATTGAGGTAAACTGACATAACATAAATAGTAACATAACATAACATAATTAATATAATACATGTAAGTCAAGTAACATTTCTGAATAAAACACAATTTTTTATCATAATGACTCACATATCTTTCACAGTAGTATTTTAGGTACATATTAACATTGAATCAGGGGAATATCCATTACCACCAGTGTTGTCTTCCCTTCATCCCTGTTCCCAAGCATATATCCCTTTCTCCCTCCTTTATCTCCCAGAATAAAGACTTTTTTTTAATTTAAATGGTTTTTAGTTTATTTACAGAATTGTGTGTCAACCATCACTGCCTAATTCTGGAACATTTTTATCACTTTAGAGAACAATCTGAAGCTTATTAGCAGTGATTCCCATTCTTTTTCCCCTCAGTTTCTGGCAACCACTAATATACTGTGCTATGAATTGGGCATTAAATATAAGTGGAACCACATAACATGTAGCCGTTTGCATTTTGCCCTTGTCACTCAAGACTCATCCTTTGCATATTTTTTAATTTATATCTTTATTTAAACACCTTGATTACAAACATGATTGTGGTTGGGTTCAGTCATGTAAAGTCTTTCTTCTGGTCCCAGGAAAAGTTCTGCTTAGTCGCAGTTGTTATAGACAGTCTTGTTTATAGAGTTATGGTTCTTGTACAGATATTAGGTCAGAACATCTTCTAATTTCATCTCACAGTTAGGTGGTGAGGTAGGGCAACTTGTTGTAGAGCAAGTTGTTGCTCTTTCTTCATCATCAGGGTGTCAGATGGGCCTACCCTGGAGCAGGTTGGTGTTAGGGTGGCACTTGGGCCTCTTCCAAGGAAAGTTTGAATTCTGGTGCTGCTGTAGTAATCTGTGCCAGCATCTGTATTGGGAACTGAGTTTGGGGTTGGACAATCGATGTCCGATCCATTGAGGTCTACGTCAAGTCTCTAACAAATACTCAGGGTGAAAGGCAGCCCTGCACTATAAAATTTGTAAGTTCCTATCCCTATTAGATAAGAACTTTTTCTATATGTAAGATTTTTCCCAAATGAATGTGCTTATGTCAAATGGAACATTGTCATACCTGGTTCATATGGGAATAAAAGTAACAAACATCTAATCCCATCAAAAAATGGGGAGAAGAAATGGACAGACACTTTGACAAAGAAGAAATACAAATGGCCAAAAGACACATGAAAAAAACGCTCCACATCACTAATCATCAGAGAGATGCAAATCAAAACAACTATGAGGTACCACCTCACACCCCAGAGATTGGCACACATCACAAAGAATGAAAACAAGCAGTGTTGGTGGGGATGTGGAGAGAAAGGAACTCTTAGTCACTGCTGGTGGGAATGCCGTCTAGTTCAACCCTTATGGAAAGCAATATGGAGATTCCTCCAAAAACTGGAAATCGAGCTCCCATACTACCCAGCTATACCACTCCTAGGAATGTACCCTAGGAACACAAAAATACAATACAAAAATCCCTTCCTTACACCTATATTCATTGCAGCACTATTTACCATAGCAAGACTCTGGAAACAGCCAAGATACCCTTCAACAGATGAATGGCTAAAGAAACTGTGGTACAAATACACAATGTAATATTATGCAGCTGTCAGGAGAGATGAAGTCATGAAATTTTCCTATACATGGATGTACATGGAATCTATTATGCTGAGTGAAATAAGTCAGAGAGAGAAAAACGCAGAATGGTCTCACTCATCTATGGGTTTTAAGGAAAATGAAAGACATTCTTGCAATACTAACTTTCAGACACAAAAGAGAAAAGAGCTGGAAGTTACAGCTCACCTCATGAAGCTCACCACAAACAAGAATGAGTTTAGTTAGAGAAATAACTAAGTTTTGAACTATCCTAATAATAAGAATGTACTAGGGAAATAGAAAGCCTGTCTAGAGTACAGGTGGGGGTTGGGTGGGGAGGAGGGAGATTTGAGACATTGGTGATGGGAATGTTGCACTGGTGATGGGTGGTGTTCTTTACATGACTGAAACCCAAACACAATCATGTATGTAATAAATTTGTTTAAATAAAAAATTAAAAAAGGAAAAGAACTTAAAAGCAACAGGATTTTAAAAGCAACCCCCCCCCAAAAAAAACAAGCTAAACAATCTCTATAACCTGTTTGTAACCTGAGCTCATAACCCAACTGAGACTTTTCTACAAAAATTTCCTACTAAGCACATCCAAAGCAGGGATAAGGGAATCCTATCTCTACATATGAATATAGACAATAATAATTATAACTATTAAGGAAATGCATCTACAGAAACATAGAAGTCCCCTGAAAGTCTTTTGAGATAGTTGTGGGGGGTGTAGGATCCAGAGCACAGTTTCATCCCATCTCATTGTCTGTGAAGTCTGAGAAATGGTTTGGCAGAAGTCCGGCATGAAGTAGTGTCCTCAAGCTGAGGGTGCTCTGGAGCTGAATTCCATAGCAAGCAACAGTCTATTGTGGCAGGGAGGTGGGAGAAAAAGGGCTACAAGGAGTGGATCAGTGAAAGTGGTGTTTTAAGGTTCTTCCCGGGGCGAGGCATAGCAGTTGGGAAGGTGTCCTTTCACTTTGGGAGTCAGCTGGCAGTTTTCTGGGATAGGTCGAAGTTTCCTATCTCTGAAGAGTTCAGAACTGAGGGTGAAGAGGGTTAAATAGGGGGAGATCAAGTATCAGGATTGAGGGGGTGGAAGAATAGAAGAGGAATTGTAAGGTGATAAACAGGGGGTGGAGGGGGAATACTGTATCACATAATAGGAGTTATATATACAATGTAGAAGGCAGGGATTATGTACCATACAGATTAGCCAAGCATAGTGGAGTCCACTACTTACACCGTCACACACAGACACACACATAAATAGATATCGGAGATCTATTCGTAGGTTACATTTGAAGGACTGACCTTTATAAAATGGGTCAGAAACTCTTAAAACAAAATGAGGCTGGCACAAGATGGTGTGTGTGTGTGTGTGTGTGTGTGTGTGTGTGTGTGTGTGGAATTTTCCAGTACCTAGTCTTAGACAATTCATCGATGGTAAGGATAAACTTTGCTAGATAAAAGCTTCCAGGGCTAGATTGTGCATGGAGCATTCTAAAACAATCATACTTATCCAAATAAGGGTACTTAGCAATAAGTTAGTGGGCTCTGTAAGAGGAGTCTACCTGCTGCAGACGTCTCACGTCCCTAAGCAAAACCTTAGTGGGGTCATAAAACCTTCACAGAAGAAAGCGGATACATGAGGTGGACGAATATGAAATATGAAATAATTGAGACCACACAATATGCATTGTATGGGGACCCACATCTATGAGAGACTATTTTACTTTTCAGCCCATGACATTTTAAGCACAAGTCTGGTATGCAAAGTGTCTTCAGGGAAAACAAAGGGCAGAGGATCATTAGGAGGGACAACACAATGGTACCAGACCCTAGAATCTACATATCAAATAACTACCTGATGTAGGTGAGAAAGAGCCCTGCTAGAGGTAAGGGGAAACATGAGCTAAAGATGTTTTGGGGTTAGCAAAAAACAGGTTTTTCAAGAAACTGGAGGAAAGAACCTGGTTCTGCAAGCAATGTTTTTGCAGTAGCTGGAAATTGGATTATTGGGGGGACGGAAATAATTGTTTACCATCATGGAGCTAGACTCAGAAAAACAAGCTGCTGGTGCCAGGTTATACTCAAAGTAAGAGTTACAAATAAACTAGCCAGCGGGGAGCTTTAGGCGGGCTATGGTACTGAAATTTCTTTGTGACTGCAGGATAGCTAAGGCGGAATTTCTGTAGTAGAAAAGGAGACAAAAATCAAATTAAAGGAAAAGAGAAAATGTAATGTCACAGCCATGTTAGAAATATAGCCAGTAATCCACGCAAGGGTCAATGATTGACTTATCCAACGGGCCTTCTGGCAGATGTTTCTTGGGAGGAAAATTAGGCATTGCACCAGGAAAGCCAAAAGGCATGTCTGGTGCGTGCTTCCCTAATAAATAGAGAAATGCATGCTGCATGCCTCGATGTCTACCATTTACCATGTCTCGAGCATCCATATTCCTTTTCTGGAAGCATACTGACAGTGTGGACCTGTGGTTAAGCTAGCTTGGTTTAAAAAAAAACCAAAATCATCAAATTGTAAAAAATATAGTCAATGAACAGGGCCTGTAATAAAAGTCTACAGTACACAGTTGCCTATTTCAATGGCCTCTGAAGATAAAAGCATTAGAACTTGATACTAGGCATAATCAAATGGAAGATAAATAATTTGGAGTATTCTGTCAAGGCATTATCATGTTCAAGACTGTATTTGGAATCTAATATGATAAAACACTAAAATGCAAAACTGGTGACCAACCTATATCTTCAAGAACCCCTGTGGACAAGAAACAGTTATTGAGTTATTATAGACATAATATAATTAAGACATTGAAACATTCTGATAGTGAGTTCTGCAGTGAGAGTCCTTGGCTTCCTAACACATACTACACTTGGTTCTGTGGATAAGAGGTTTAGAACATTATTATAGGTCTCTATGATGAGCAGTTGATTGGACACTTATGTAGTCTAAACAGCTGAGTCCATTGCTTCAGACATCTTTGAAGTAAGTTTCTCCTCGTCCACTAGTTTATTTCCTTCTCCTCAAACCTATGGTGATCAAGATAACTACCTATTAGGCCATTTTATTTTTTCACATAGATATTCTAAATACCATATATAAGTGATATCATTCTGTATTAATCCTGCTCTGTCTTACCTCGCTTAATATAATATTTTCCAGATTCATCCATGTTTCTGCAAATTGCATTATTGTATCATTTCTTACTACAATGTAGTATTCCATTGTATATAGGTATCATATCTTCATGATGCACTTTTCTGTTGATGGGCATCTAGGTTGATTCCAAGTCTTAGCTATAGTACTGAATGGTATAATGAATAGAATGAATAGTGGTGTGCATGCATCCTTTTGGATGAGTTTTTCTGTCCTGGGAGTATATTCCTAAGAGAAGAATTTCTAGGTCATATGGTAGCTCAATTATGAGTTTACTGAGAACCCCCCATACTGTAAAACATTTTAAAAGCAAAGAGGTGTGGGCATATCTTAAAGATGGTAGCCTACATGAGTCAGGATATTTTAACGATTGATATTTGAGAGCCTTATAGAATTTGAGGTGTAAGATACACTAATATTTGTAATCACTTAATTTGTTTTCCAGCAAGAGATGATGACAGGTAATTATTTAAATGTTTTTACTTCTATCTAGTAAGCTCTTCTGAGATTAAAGAAATTCTCACTTGAAAAATTAAAAATAAATGTAACAAGTTTGTAAGTCTTGTTTAACTTTAAAAAACATTTTTTATGGGGCCTGAGTGATAGCGCAGCGGTAGGGCATTTGCCTTGCAAGCAGCCAAGCTGGGACAGACCCAGGTTCAGGCATCCTATATAGTCCCTGGAGCCTACCAGGAGAGATTTCTGAGTGCTGAACCAGGAGTGTCACCCCTGAGTGCCACTGGGTGTGACCAAAGAACCGAATATAAAAAAATAATTTTTTGAATAAGTTTGGAAAATACAACCATACTTTTCCTTGTTTCTGGGAAATCCCAATAGGTCACAAGCATAGTTTTATTAAAAGCAAACTAAAGGGTGAAAAGGAATAAGATCCATGCCGGGTTTTACTTAGATCCATGCCGGGTTTTACTTAGATCCATGCCGGGTTTTACTTAGATCCATGCCGGGTTTTACTTAGGTTTTACCCAATGATCCGCGCTATCGAGCCGGAAACCCTACCTCACCAATGGTTTGCGTTACTGTGGCGGAAGTCCCACCTCTACTCCTATCTCACCCAATGATCCGCGCTATCGAGCCGGAAACCCTACCTCACCAATGGTTTGCGTTACTGTGGCGGAAGTCCCGCCTCTACCCCTACCTCACCCAATGATCTGTGTTACCATGGTGGAAACCCAGCCCTCAAGGAAGTGCATCATTCTACTTCCTTCTCCTCCCATTTCCCATCTTATATAAGGGGTAACCAGCCGTAGCACGAGGTCTTTCTGGCTTTGCTCTGTGGGAGGAGGCTGTAGACCCTGGTACCAGAATAAAAGAATCCACCTAAGCGTTTGCTTGAGTTGGTTTCCCTTCATTTCTCCGAGACGGAGCAGAATTTGGAATCCTCGGACCGGACATTTTGGCGAGCCAGCCAGGAGATACCAGATCTGCCCGGAGCGGGGGTAGTGAACGGACCACTCGGTGGGTTCTAATTAATGTAGCTTGTGTTGTTGTGTGTTGTTGGTTGTAACTTGTTGTGAGTAGAAGCTAGCACTGTATCTTGTATCTTGTGTTGTTGGTTGTAACTTGTTGTGAGTAGAAGCTAGCACTGTATCTTATGTTGTCGGTTGTAACTTGTTTCGGGTAGAAATTGGCAGTATACTTTATGTTGTTGTGACTGGATGTGCATCAAAAATGGAAGTAGGGAAATGGTAGGGTGACCGAGGACCTGAGAGTCCCCACTCGAAGTGGATACCGGGTGGTAGTGAATTGACGAGTTCAGAAACTATAGGTCACGACCCTGGAGGGCCCCCAGGAGTTCGAGTTTGCAGCGGGGAAGACGTTCCCCAGGCTGCTGTGGTGAACCTTATTTCTATTAATTAGAGGTTTCTGTTTTTGAGTTTTGCTCCTCTGTTCTGTCTTGTTCCATTGTAGTTGTGTCGTGTAAGTGTGTAGGTTCTGTAGACGTGTGTTGGCTTAAATTCTTTGAACTCTTCTATCCTCACCTCCTTTACCCCCCCCCCAAATCTTTTCCTCATCAACTCCTTTGATTTACTGTTCTCATTATGGGACAGAAGCAGACTACTCCTTTGTCCCTCACTCTGGACCACTGGTCAGAAGTGAGGACTCGTGCACAAAATCGTTCCCTAGCCGTGAAAAGGGGCAAGTGGCAGACATGCTGTGCTGCTGAGTGGCCAGCCTTTCAAGTTGGATGGCCAAAGGGGGGGTCTTTTTATATTTCCTTAGTTCGCAGAGTGAGAGACATCGTGTACCGACCGGGGCCGCATGGACATCCTGATCAAGAACCCTACATTCTCATGTGGGAGGACCTCTGTACCAGTCCCCCTGACTGGGTGCGGCCATTCCTCCCCCCCCCTAAACCTTCTTCTTTACAGCCGCTTTTGGAGCCTACGATCCTACCCATGAAGGAGAAAAGGGGATCGGAGTCACAGCCTAAAGAGGAGCGAGCTGTGCCCCGCATTTACCCTGACACTACGGACCTACTTCTCTTTGAACCCCCCCCTTACAACCCATCTGCTCGCACCCCTTCTGCTCCAGCAGGGGAGGCGACTGCAGAACCCCGTTCCCCATTAAATCTCTCCTTAGCTTCCCAGCCTTCCCACGTGCTGCAGGGGGCTGGGGGAGGAGCAGCTTCCCACGTGCTGCAGGGGGCTGGGGGAGGAGCAGCTTCCCACGTGCTGCAGGGGGCTGGGGGAGGAGCCGCTTCCCATGTGCTGCAGGGAGAAGGGGGAGGAGCAGCTTCCCACGTGCTGCAGGGGGGAGAGGGAGGAGCAGCTTCCCACGTGCTGCAGGGGGCTGGGGGAGGAGCCGCTTCCCACGTGCTCCAGGGGGCTGGGGGAGGAGCAGCTTCCCACGTGCTGCAGGGGGCTGGGGGAGGAACAGCTTCCCATGTGCTGCAGGGGGCTGGGGGAGGAACAGCTTCCCACGTGCTCCAGGGGGCTGGGGGAGGAGCAGCTTCCCACGTGCTGCAGGGGGCTGTGGAAGGAGCAGCTTCTCACGTGCTCCAGGGGGCAGGGGGAAGAGCAACTTGCTTGCCTCCATCATCCCCAGAGTCCTTGCCGGATGAGAGCCAGCGAGCAGGGCCAGCTGCGGGAACCCGCAGCAGGCAAAAAGATTCGACATTTGGAGCTTTGCCAATCATGCCGCTGAGGCCAGTAGGGCCCATGATGGACGATGGGAGGGGAGGGGAGATGCCTGCCCTCCAGTATTGGCCCTTCGCCACGTCTGACCTTTATAACTGGAAGCTTAACCATCCCTCTTTCTCTGAAGACCCCACTAGGTTAATTAATCTTTTAGATTCTCTGATGAACACCCACCAGCCTACTTGGGACGACTGCCAGCAGCTGCTTCGTACCCTGTTCACTACTGAAGAACAGGACCGCATTTTGGCAGCAGCCCGGAAAAATGTGATAGGACTAGATGGCTTGGTGACAACCAGACCTGATGTTATTGATGACTCTTTCCCCTTGCGGAGACCGGATTGGGACCCCAACACATATGAAGGTAGGGGGAATCTGTCCACCTATCGCCAGACTCTCATGAGAGGTCTCCGGGAAGCGGCTAGAAAGCCCACAAACCTAGCCAAGGTAAAAGAGGTAATACAGGGACCCGATGAGCCTCCCGGGGTTTTCCTAGAAAGGCTGATGGAATCATATAGGAGGTACACTCCTTTCGATCCAACCTCTGAAACTCATCAGGCTTCAGTCATTATGGCTTTTGTAGGACAGTCAGCAGCAGATATTAGAAAGAAACTCCAGAGGCTGGAGGATATCCAGGGAAAGACTTTACAAGACCTAGTAAAGGAGGCTGAGAAAGTGTTCAGTAAGAGAGAAACAAAGGAAGAAAGAGAGGAGCGACTAGAAAAGGAAAGAAGAGAGTGGCAGGAAAAGAGAGACAGGGAAAGGAAAGAAGCAGAGGAGAAAGAGAGAGAAGAGAGAGAGAGGAGGGAAGAACGGAAGGACAGAAGAAGGAATAAGGAACTGGCAAGGGTCTTGGCAGTAGCAGTAGACAGATCTAGCACAGGTCAGAAAGGTAGGGACCTGGGCCCACGAAGACGCCGACCCCTGGACAAGGACCAATGCGCTCGCTGCCGCCAGAGGGGACACTGGGCTCGGGAATGCACCCAACCCCCACGATCCCCTCGTGGCACCCAACCCCCACGATCCCCGCAACCTTCAAGGACCCTGGCCCTTGAATCTGAATAGGGGGGTCAGGGCTCCAACCCCCTCCGGGAGCTCAGGGCTAAATTTAAGGTGGAGGGGACTCCCATAGACTTTGAACTTGACACAGGGGCAGTATACTCGGTCCTAAAGAAACCTTTGGGACCCCTCTCTAGTAAGCAATCCTTAGTACAAGGAGCAAATGGAAGTAGCTATCGTTCCTGGACTACTTCCCGGACTATGGACTTGGGGAAAGGAGAAATCAAGCATTCTTTCCTGGTCATACCAAACTGCCCCTCACCTCTAATGGGACGAGACTTGCTAACCAAACTCAGAGCCCAGATAACCTTTGAAGAAACTGGTCCAGAAATTGCTTTTCTTAATCCCAGTGTTCAACCACTTACCACCTCCGTCCTGACCATCAGGGCTGAGGATGAATATAGACTGTTTACAGATGACCCCTTGCCAGTTGAAAGCCAAGACACCGACTTTTGGTTAAGACTAGTTCCAGAAGCTTGGGCCGAAACTGCTGGACTGGGGTTGTCTACCTTACAGGCTCCAGTAGTGGTAGAGTTAAAAACTACTGCTGTCCCTGTGAGAGTTAGGCAGTACCCCATGAGTCAGGAAGCGAAGAAAGGCATAACTCCTCATATCCGGAAACTTCTCCAACAAGGGGTCTTAGTAAAATGTCAGTCAGCCTGGAATACTCCATTACTCCCAGTTAAGAAGCCTGGAACTGGGGACTATCGGCCAGTACAGGACCTAAGGGCAGTTAACAGTCAGGTGGAAGTCATCCATCCCACTGTGCCAAACCCATACAATCTCCTCAGCACCCTAAGTCCTGAAAGAGTATGGTATAGTGTATTGGACTTAAAAGACGCTTTCTTTTGCCTGTCTCTACATCCAGCCAGTCAACCCTTATTTGCTTTTGAGTGGAGTGATCCTGAGGCAGGAATTTCAGGCCAACTAACCTGGACCAGATTGCCTCAGGGATTTAAGAACTCCCCTACCATCTTTGATGAGGCCTTGCACCAAGACTTAAGTCTCTTCCGCAGCCAGCACCCCCAGGTAACCCTGCTCCAGTATGTGGACGATATTTTACTTGCAGGAAAAACTGAAGAAGATTGCAAGCAGGCCACCCATGACCTGCTGAAGGAACTTGCTCGGCTAGGGTATAGAGCATCAGCTAAGAAGGCGCAGCTGTGCCAGAGAGAGGTGACGTTTCTGGGATACATGCTACGAGGGGGAAAGCGATGGCTGACGGAGGCCCGGAAGAAGGTCGTGGCACAGATCCCTGCACCTACTACTCGCCGGCAGTTACGTGAGTTTCTGGGGACGGCAGGTTTCTGCCGCCTCTGGATCCCTGGTTTCGCCAACTTGGCAGCCCCACTGTACCCCCTCACAAAAGGGGATGCCAAGTTTGAGTGGACCCATGAATGCCAAAGGGCGTTTGACTCTATCAAAACAGCTCTGCTCACAGCCCCAGCCCTGGCCCTCCCTGATGCTAGCAGGCCTTTTACCTTATATCTAGAAGAGAAAGGGGGAATGGCAAGGGGAGTGCTGACACAGACGCTGGGTCCGTGGAAAAGGCCGGTTGCCTATCTATCAAAGAAACTAGACCCAGTGGCCAGTGGGTGGCCTAAATGTTTGAGAGCAATAGCCGCAGCTGCACTTCTGGTAAAGGATGCAGATAAAATTTCCTTGGGACAAAAGCTGACTATAATAGCCCCTCATGCTCTGGAAAGTATAATTCGACAGCCCCCCGACCGTTGGCTCTCAAATGCCCGTATTACCCACTATCAGAGCATCCTTCTAGACAAAGGCAGAATAACTATCGGCCTACCTGTGATTCTCAACCCGGCCACCCTGCTCCCTGAAGAGTCAGAGACACCAGTGTTGCATAACTGCCAGGATTTGCTGGCCGAAGAGAGTGGGCTGAGAAGGGACCTACAGGACCAGCCATTAAAGAACCCTGATGTCATATGGTACACAGATGGGAGTAGTTTTCTCCAAGATGGAGAGAGACGAGCTGGGGCTGCAGTGGTGAGTGACCATGACGTTATCTGGTCCAAATGCCTGAAAGAGGGGACCTCTGCTCAGCGAGCTGAGTTGATAGCCCTTACCAGAGCACTAGAAATGGCAGCAGGAAAAAGGGCAACCATCTACACAGATAGCAGATATGCTTTCGGAACTGCCCATGTCCATGGCGCTATCTACCAAAGGAGGGGACTCCTGACATCTGCAGGAAAGGAAATTAAACACAAAGAAGAGATATTGCGTCTTTTATCTGCTCTTCTCCTACCCAAAGAACTGGCGATAGTTCACTGTCCAGGTCATCAAACGGGAAAGGAAACCGTCGCGTCCGGAAACAGAAGAGCTGATGAAGCAGCAAAGGCAGCAGCATCCCGCATGAAGGAGATCCCTGCACTTATTGTTACTGAACCTGACAACCTCCCACCAGTGTCAACAACTGTAGACTCCCTTTCTGAAGAACCAGAGGTAAATCAGTATCTGAAAACTCTTCACCAACTCACCCACTTGGGGGCCAGAAAAATGATGGAGTTAATTAAGGAATGGCCTCGGGTACCAAAACCAGAGAGGCTAAAGGAAATGGCCGAAAAAATTGTAAGGTCCTGCCAACCCTGTCAACTGGTAAATGCCTATCCTACTAAAATGGGAACCGGAAAGAGACTGAGAGGGGAGAGACCAGGCCAACATTGGGAGATTGATTTCACTGAAATCAAGCCTGCCAAATATGGACTAAAGTATTTGCTAGTCTTTGTAGATACATTTTCAGGTTGGGTGGAAGCCTACCCATGCAAGAAGGAAACAGCCCAGGTGGTGGCTAAGAAGATATTAGATGACATCTTCCCCAGGTTTGGACTTCCTCAGGTAATTGGGTCAGACAACGGACCAGCTTTTGTGGCCCAGGTAAGTCAGGGATTAGCCAAGACCCTGGGCATAAATTGGAAATTACACTGTTCGTATCGCCCGCAGAGCTCAGGGCAGGTAGAAAGAATGAACAGATCTATTAAGGAGACTTTAACCAAATTATCTCTAGAGACTGGCATAGGGGACTGGACTACCCTCCTACCTTCTGCCCTCTTCAGGGCTAGGAATACCCCTTTGCCCTCTTTGTGTAAACTAACTCCTTTTGAAGTGTTGTATGGTGCTCCCCCCCCGGTGCGAATGCTTTTTGAGCCTTATGATGTTTTCTCTTCCACCTCCACTCCCTTAGCAGCTCGGCTGGCCGCCATCGCTGCCCTACAAAGCCAAGTCTGGAAAGAACTCAGACAGGCATATGAACCCGGAGAATTGACGGTGCCACATCCCTTCAAGCCGGGAGACCAGGTCCTGGTGAGACGGCATCGCTCGCAGACACTGGAGCCTCGGTGGAAGGGACCTTATGTCGTCCTTCTGACCACCCCTACTGCTGTTAAGGTGGACGGCATTGCTTCCTGGGTTCACGCCTCCCATCTGAAACCTGCCCCTGCTGACCTCAACCGTAATGAGTGGAAAGTGGAGCGCACCGAGAATCCTCTCAAGATTCGAGTCCGGCGAACACACTCTAGCCCTGATATGCCCTCTGACTCTAACAATGCTCCTCCTGGCACTGGCTGAAGGAGGACTCGATGAGTCCATAAGCCCAGAAGAACTGGTAAAAAAACTATTTGGAAACCCCTGTGACTGTGTGGGAGGCTATCAACTCAACAGTAGGCTCCTGTACACTCGAGCAGTAGACTGTGGAACTAGAATTGCTTACCTCCAGTCCCCTACTTCTTCCCAAGTGGGGGAAAAATCAGAATGGGTGTGTAGAGAAAAACCTCAACCCTTGCCTCCCTCTTCGGGGGGGAAGTGCCCTGCTCGATGTGTGGAGCTTACTCAAGTTCACTCCCGGTGCTATCGGGAGTATCGAGAGTGTACCAAAAATAACCGGGCATATCTGGTGGCCAGACTCACTGAAACTTACAAGGGGAGCATAGGAGGGAAATGGACAGTTAGTAGGCATAGATCTCCCTATGGAGTCGCAAGTTGCATGGCTGAAGTGGGAGACTTGGTCTGCTGGCCCCTAAAGGCACCCATTCACATCTCGGATGGTGGAGGGCCAACAGACCAGGAAAGAGAAAAAAAGGCCATAGACTGGGCTACAAAGGAAGTGGAGACTAAAATGCCTAAGTGGCCTCGGCACCCCTCCCTCCGACCCCGGATGCCTGCTGAGAAGTTAGATCCAAATACTCATGGCATCCTAGAAGAAACTCACAAACTTCTTAATCTCTCTAACCCTACTCTAGCTGCTGATTGTTGGCTTTGTATGAGAATGGGGGAAAATTGGCCTTTGGCTATCCCTGTCCAACTAGGTAATCTAACCTTTGCTTCTTCTAGCTGTACCTATGTCAAACCCTTTAAGGTAGTCCCCTATAGCTTTGAATCATCTGTTTGCTATTCGCATAACAGCACCGAATCTATAGACCTGGGTCAGGCAGGGGCTACTCAGTGTTCAGAAGTCCTACCTGCTCCCTCTAGCCCAGGGTGTTTACCTCCGGGACGGGCATGGATATGTGGTGGAAATTTGGCTTACTCTCTTTTTCCCCAGAACTGGACCGGAATATGCGTCCCAGCATTAGTGCTCCCCAACATTGACATCATTCCGGGGACAGAGTCCATCCCCTTGCCTAGCATAGATCTCTTAGGCGGCACCCGACGGTCTCGACGAGCTATAATGTTCCTGCCCCTACTGGTAGGGCTAGGGGTAGCGGGTGGACTAGCAACCGGAAGCGCAGGACTAGCCATATCAATAGATAAATATGACAAACTCTCGCAAAAATTAATTTCAGATGTGGACACAGTATATAGTTCCATTAATGATGTGCAGGACCAGCTTGACTCCGTGGCTGAAGTGGTATTACAAAATAGGCGGGGGTTAGATTTGATCCTGGCAGAGCAAGGAGGGCTTTGTGTGGCCTTGCAAGAAAAATGTTGTTTCTATACTAACAAGTCAGGAATAGTGCGAGACAGGATCAGACACCATCAAGAGGAGCTTGCCCAAAGAAGAAAAGAGCTATTAGATGGTCCCTTATGGTCCTTATGGGGTGGGATTCTCCCCTATCTAATGCCCCTACTGGGACCCCTCCTGAGCCTTTTACTTCTGGTAGCCATTGGTCCATGCATAATCAATCGGATCACTGCGTTCATACGAGCCCAGGTTGGGGACGTTAAACTTATGGTATTACGTCAACAATATCAAGAATTAGCTCAGGCAGATAATTTTAATCAGGAAGTGGAGGCCCCTGACCACATTAACTTCTAGGATTAGAAGTTTTTACTACAAGAAGTGGGGAGATGAAAAGGAATAAGATCCATGCCGGGTTTTACTTAGATCCATGCCGGGTTTTACTTAGATCCATGCCGGGTTTTACTTAGATCCATGCCGGGTTTTACTTAGGTTTTACCCAATGATCCGCGCTATCGAGCCGGAAACCCTACCTCACCAATGGTTTGCGTTACTGTGGCGGAAGTCCCACCTCTACTCCTATCTCACCCAATGATCCGCGCTATCGAGCCGGAAACCCTACCTCACCAATGGTTTGCGTTACTGTGGCGGAAGTCCCGCCTCTACCCCTACCTCACCCAATGATCTGTGTTACCATGGTGGAAACCCAGCCCTCAAGGAAGTGCATCATTCTACTTCCTTCTCCTCCCATTTCCCATCTTATATAAGGGGTAACCAGCCGTAGCACGAGGTCTTTCTGGCTTTGCTCTGTGGGAGGAGGCTGTAGACCCTGGTACCAGAATAAAAGAATCCACCTAAGCGTTTGCTTGAGTTGGTTTCCCTTCATTTCTCCGAGACGGAGCAGAATTTGGAATCCTCGGACCGGACAAGGGGAAGGTTAAATTTTGGTATTGATCAGATTTTATATTTAATTTACATACAGAAAGAGTGACACTATTTTTTTTAGAGCTGGCTATATACGACAAAACTGAAGCAAGTAATAAGAAAAAATATCTCTAGTACAATAGTACTATAACAAGATTGCCTACCAGAATTTTTTGACAAGGGCTAAATCATGTCATTTGATAAGTTTTAGGGGTTACGGACATGTTTCCCATATTATAGGTATTATTTACTAATATGTTTCAACACTTCTAATTGAATTAATGTCTTATATGGATATTTCTTTTCTGTTGCTTTTTCCCAAATACTTGACATTATCATTTTCAACTAGATGCTCCATTTATTCGCTTGCTCTGTGGTTTCTTCCCAAAATTCCTGCTTGACTTTGGGATCAGGAACCCAAAAACTATTCTTTAGAAACAAACCAATAATGTCACTGTTCTATAGAATATCAGTGACACCTTCTCAAGTACAAGAAAAATGAAAATGCCTGTTTCTGTACATAAGACTGTGTATGACAGGCATCTGAAATCTGGAAGTTGCAATCAAATCACAGTTCTCCTCCTCACTTAGCTGGGTGCATATATGTCACCTTCCTGATTTTCTCCATATTTCAACCTCCTCATCTCTGTTAGGAAAATAAAAATAAGATATTTCTAGGAGACCTGTTCTATCAGTACTAAATAAGAAAACCATGTGCATATGTGACATTTATGATGGCAGATAGTTTTTTCTTAATTAATGACTATACCACAGATTCTGTCTTTCTCCTTTTCCCTATATTTAGTCGCTCTTTCTATATCTGTCCTAAGAGTTAACTACTGCAAAAGTCTTGGTTCTCTAGTTTTTGATCTGTTTTAACCATGTTAGTGTTTATATACAATACATATTTGCCCTATCTTTACCACTAGATAGAGCAGATAAAGGTTAGTAAGTATATCTTACTTTGCATAGTAGACTTTTAATTCAAGATTTATAAGAAGTAATATTGAATGAGAGTAAGTGTTCAAGTTTCAAAATAAAATTAGCTTTCTCATGTTCTTGACTTTTTTCTGAGGGGGGGCTGCCACACTCTGCACTGCTCAGGACTTACTCCTGGCTCTGTGTTCAGGAGATCATATGGGGTGGTAGGAATTGAGACAACACCAGCCACATGCAAGTCTAGTATTCTAACACTGCTGTACTCTCTGGTCTTTTTATAGTCCAGCCTTACTGAAATAAATAATGCATAACTGCAGTTATTAACCCAAGGATATATGTATTGCAGAAAAATTGTTTGGAAGCTTTAAAGAATTGTTTCGTGGGTAATAGCAACTTTTCTGGGCATGCATCATTTTCCTGATGGTTAGGGTTTATAATTGCTGAATATCGAGAACTCAACCTTCCTTATGGTTTGTTCCGCAAGATTCCAGCTTTCCTGGAGAGAGCTAAAATAATCCTAAGTGCCAACTACTACTTTCAAATACATCAGGGTGTGTAATCAAGGTATCGAAAGCTGGTCACGCTCCCATATTGTTGATTTTGAAACATTTAGCTAAAGAGTGTTTATCATAATAAAATGCTCTAGCAGCATTTTTCCTACACATTTGCCAATCTTTTCTAAGCCCTCAGAGATAACAATTCTTTTCTGAGCTGCAGGGAATCATTTTATTAAAGGATGACCAGATGGTTTAAAAATATTAGTTATGAAATGCATGAAATGCTCAGATGAATTCATGAGCATTGTAAATACTGGAATTATTCTGCTTATTGTAATAGTTCAGTGTTAGTGAATTACCCATACTTTTTCATTATAATTAATAACTTATCCAAAATCTAATTGTTACTGGTTTATGTGTGACTTCTTCGATTCAATTTACCTAATTTGGAAATAATTTTACTTTATTTTCTGTCCCCAGAAAACAGCATCCAGAAACAAAAAAGAATAATGATATCTAATTGTCTAATATCAACAAAATATTTAACAATTGTAAATGTTCTTGGAGATTTTCCAATAGTTAATTGAAATGAAATATTGGAAACATTGCTTCAAATTTATTCACAATTAAAATTATCGTTACTATAGATTGATCATTGAAATAATTGCATTACATACAATTTATTTTTTGCAAACTCATTGCAATAAGAATGTCTTAAAACTCAAATATTTCAGACAGTTTAAATCAGTATTTTAATTAAGCTATAGGGCAAGATGGCTTTAGAATTTTGATAAGTTGCTGAAGGAAATAGTAGAAATGCCATTTTGTAAATTATTTTCTTTGTAATTTGCAGTGGGAATTTACTTATTTCCCAGAGAATAGGGTATAATATATATGTATGCATTTATTCCCCTTCTGCCCATGTACGTATGTTTTCCCCCCCACAAAGTGAGTAACATTTCTTTTGTTGTTTTGGTTTTGGGATCATACCATGTGGTGCTCAGAGGTTATTCCTGGCTCTGCACTCAGAAATCACTCATGGTGGGCTTAAGAGATCATATGGGATGCCAAGGGTTGAACCTGGGCTGGTTGCTTTTAAGACAAATGCCCTATCTGTTGTATTATTTATTATTATGTTACCTAAGTAATATTTCTTTAGAAGTTATATCATGCATTAAAAAACTGGGGGCAGAATAGAGAGTAGATTAAGGAACAACTTAAGCTAATACAATAGTGAATTAAAACTCTCAAAATCTGAGCTCCATGTATGCTGTTTTAAGGATCTATTTTTTCCATTTTATTCTTCTAGTTTATCTGTCTTTTAGTTTGAGCTACACTTGAAACAATATTGTGGAAGTAAAGATGACACTCAAGTTCTTGTGCTATTTAACAAACTTGTAGTGTTTTTTCATAACAAACAAAAATTTTACTAGGGCTTAAGATACTTGTTAGTAGGACATTGAATACATTTATAGTCTGAGGGCCCCATCATAGGAAAGGCTAAGAAAGATAAAATTGGGCATTTTATTTGAAAATTTCCACCTTTTTATGGAAAGCTGGATTTACTAATTGCATTCTTTTACAATAAAATT
The DNA here is from genome assembly GCF_024139225.1 of Suncus etruscus. Classification (NCBI taxonomy): domain Eukaryota; kingdom Metazoa; phylum Chordata; class Mammalia; order Eulipotyphla; family Soricidae; genus Suncus; species Suncus etruscus. Next base: position 146,412,362 of record NC_064852.1, on the reverse strand, counting down.
AAATTTATTAAATCTTATTTTTAGGGGCTGGAGAGATAGCATGGAGGTAAGCAGAAGGTCATTGGTTGGAATCCCGGTGTCCCATATGGTTCCCCAAGCCTGCCAGGAGCTATTTCTGAGCGTGGAGCCAGGAGTAACTCCTGAGCACTACCAGGTGTGACCCCCCCAAAAAAAAACAAACAAAAAATCTTATTTTTAAAGTTAAATAAAATGCATATGCCACCAAACCCCCCGTTTTAAAGTATACTATTTATCTCTTTTAATACGTTAATAATGTCTCCTGATCACCCACCATCATCCCCAAGAAACCACATAACCGAGTGTAGTAATTTACCCCTCCTGTTAATCCCTTGCAATTCCATTCTGTTTTCTATCTCTATAAATTTGTCTGTTCTGGACAATTCATTTAAATGCATTTAAAGAATATATAACCTATATTTATCTTAATGCTTCACATAATTTTCCAAAGCTCATTCACACAGTAGTCTGTGCTAGTACTTTATTCTCTTTTATGGTGAATAAATTAAAAAGTGTGGACAAATTTTGTTTACCTATAAGTGGATTGAGAGGCATTCGAGTTGCTTCTATGTTTTGCTAGTATGAAAATTCTGTTTTAAACATAAGTTTCTGTGTGAATGCAGGAGTGAAAATGCAAAGATTGAGTTTGTTACAATTCTAATGTTTCTTAGACTTTGAGGAGGAAAGGAGGGAGGAGGGAAACTGATGGAGAAACAGGAGAATGGATTGCATTATTCTTCAAGTATGGCTGAGTGCAGGTTGACAAGAGTAGAAAATTCCACATTGTCTGGCATTGCACGTATCTCTGAATGAAGTCCAAGGGCACTTTCCTTTGTGGTATAGCAAAGAGCAGCAATTTTGCCAGACACATTCAGTATTTGCACAAGAGAATAAGAGACAGAGTTTGAAAGTTCTGTATGATGATCCAATTTGTTAATTTCCTGAGGCACAAAGGGCCTAATGCTAGTTTTTAAAGAACTGGTTTCCCCAACTTAATAAATTAAAAATTATTGATCGAGACAGGGAATTATTTTCTTTTAATTTTTTTTTTGTGCCACACTCAACAGCACTCAGGGGTTACTCTGGGCTCTGTGCTCACAAATGATTCCTGGCAGGCTCCCACAACTATGGTAGGCCAATAAGACATAGTCCCTAATCACTGTGCTATCACTCTATTAACTCTCAATTTAATAATTTAACCTATTAGTTCCTCTTTGAAATCGATTTTTGGATCACTTTCAAAGTTTTTGATACTGTCTTGTACCTATATTCAAAATAATGAATTGGAATTAAATTGACTAACGACTTGAACTAATTGATGGTTCATTTTCTTATTTTTTCTTCCTCCAACCCAAATCTCATTACTAGCTAGCACTTGGAGAGGTACAATGAAATTTAAACTATGTTGAATTTCAACTTTCTCATCGAAAGATATTTTAATTTTGAAGAACAGACACATCCAGGCTTAAGAACATTAAATTAGAGAAATTTTGGCTTTAAGACAAGTTGCCAAAGCTTTTGCTGCTCAGGTCATAAATGTTGGACCAGAACAATTTCATCATGACATAGAAATATTGACATCAAACAGTGGCTTATGAAAGCAAGAGTCATTTAGACACTGAGCCTAATTCAAACATTATTTAGCCACATATCTATACTATGCTGATAGGACAATAAACCCTTTGTAAATAAAACTGTACTTGTTATTTTACAAATATGTTTAAAGCTCAGTCAATCTTCTTTTTTTTTTTTTTTTTTTTTTTTGGTTTTTGGGCCACACCCGGCGGTGCTCAGGGGTTACTCCTGGCTGTCCGCTCAGAAATAGCTCCTGGCAGGCACGGGGGACCATATGGGACACCGGGATTCGAACCAACCACCTTAGGTCCTGGATCGGCTGCTTGCAAGGCAAACACCGCTGTGCTATCTCAGTCAATCTTCTAATAAAAAATATCTGAGTATTTTAAGCTCTGATCTAAAGCTTGACTAAATATTTAGTTCTGTAATTAACACAGAAATTTTAAAATAATTCATAACTCTATTTCCAAATATTTTAATTGTGCTTTTAAAAAGCATATTTAAAAAGAATATTTTTAATCATGTGTCAGTTTTAATGAATTAAAAGTCTGGTAATTTTTATGAAAACATAATTTTATAGTCAAGATATATTCAGAGTTTAACCTGGATTTATTGACTAAACACTGAAATTATAGACTTCTATAAAATGTGATAACTGTATAAAGGGAAAGAAGAAAAGGAAGTAAAGAATTATAACCTTAAAGCACTCTATGTAAGCCAAATTTGTATATGTAAGCTACATATATCAACATTCATACTGAAAACAATATTTTTTAAATATAGGCGATAACTGACGCACAGATAACGACTAAGGGCTGATCTGTATGTTTATAAAGAGAAAGACCGAAACAAAGCTATCCATAAATTAGCAAGTATCTAGTGTCAATTTTTAAGCATATTTGTGACTATGGTAATATAGCTGCATATGTTTATTAGTAGCAAGAACGTAACTGGGAAATAAAAAAGAGCATTTATTATTACATTGCATACAATTGCACACATAGGTTACAAAAAATCTAATATCCTGGAATTTTAGAGCTTGTAAAACCTTAAGTCACAACAGTAGCAAATTACTGAAGTGGGGCTATTTCATGGGATATACCATAGTACAGTGTCATGGGAGATGATGTGTTTAGTTTCCATGTTCTGTAGCTAGAGACTGACATTTCTTCAAGGATTAGCCCAGTATCACACCTGGAAATAGCCTATTTGCAGTCATCAGGTCAGTAATGGTTCCATTGGAAATGCTCAGAAAAAGCCACCTCTCAGACACCTATTTGATAGGGCTTTAAAATGCTGAGCAAAATGATTTCGAGGGATAGACAGACATATAGAATGATCGCACTCATTTGTGGAATTATATACACACATATAAACAAACACTAGATGGTATGGTAATAGTATCCAGAGACATTAGGGAAGAGGGCCAGGAGGATCAATACGTGGTAGGAAGCTTGTCACAAAGAGTGAGGGAGTGGAGTTAGGGAAGAAAATGGACCACTACGATAGTTGGAAATGATTGTTCTGAACAGGAACTGGGTACTGAAGAGAGATAAAGTGATATGCATGATACCCCTTCAGTAACAATATTCTAAATCATGCTATCTAAAAAAAAAAAAGAGGAGAGAAAGAATGAAAGTAAAAGGAGAAAAAAGAAAATAAAGGAAAAGAAAAGAAGAGGTAAAAGAAAAGAAAAGTATGGAGGGGAAGGTGAGAGGGAGTCATTTTGGTGAAGGGTGTTGGACATTTCCTAACTGAAACTTGATCATGAACGACTTTGTATATGTTAAAAAAAAGGACTACTCTGTATATGTTGTCAGGAGTCTGTTTTTTTTTTTTTTCCAGAGTCTGGCTATTGTAAATAATACTGCAATGAGGATAGATTTGTAGAAGGCATTTTTTTTTTTTTTTGCATTGTCTGTCTGTGTTCCTAAGCTAGGGTATATTCTGAGGAGTGGTATAGCTTGATCATATAGAAACTCAATATCCAGATTTTTTGAAAAGCTCCATATTGTTTTCCATAAAGGCTGGACCAGATGGCATTCTCATCAGTAGAGAATGAGAGTTTCTTTCTCCCCACATCCCTACCAGCACTGATTGTTCTTGATTTTGTGTGTGTGTGTGTGTGTGTGTGTGTGTGTGTGTGTGTGTGTGTGTGTGATGTGTGCCAGTTTCTGTGGAGTGAGATGTATCTCACTGTTGTTTTGATTTGCATCTCCTTGATGTTTAGTGATTTGGAGCATTTTTTTTTAATTTAATTTTTATTTTGATCATAGTGGCTTACAGAGGCTATAGTTGATTTGGAGCATTTTTATGTGCATTTTAGCCATTTGTATTTCTTCTTTAAGAAAATGTTCATTTCTTCTCCCCATTTTTTGATATTTTTTTCTTGTTAAGTTCTGTCTGCACCTTGTATATCTTAGATATTAGCCCCTTATTTGATGGGGATTGGATGAATAGTTTATCCCAGTTTGTGGATAGTTTTTGTATACTAGTCGCTATTTTCTTTGAGGTGCAGAAGTTTCTCAGCTTAATATAGTCCTATCAGTTTATCTCTGCTTCCACTTGTTTGGAAAGTACTGTTTCCTCCTTGAAGATGCCTTTAGTATCAATTTTGTGGAGTGTTATACCCACGTGTTCTTCTATATACTTTATGGCTCCTGGTCTGATATTAAGGTCTTTAATCAATTTGGATTTGACCTTTGTGAATGGTATTAGATGGAGGTTTGAGTTTACTTTTTTGCATATGGTTGACCATTTTTCCCAGCACCACTTGTTGAAGAGATTTTTCTTGCTCAATTTTGAATTTCTTGCCCCTTTATCAAAGATTGATTGTATGTCTGGGGAACATTCTCTGAATACTCAAATCTATTCCACTGATCTGAGGGTCTTTTATCATTCCAATACTATGCTGTTTTAATGACTATTGCTTTGTAGAATAATTTGAAGTTGGGGAAAGTGATGACTTCCATCTTCTTTTTCCTAAGAGTGAAATAAGTCAGAGAGTAAATAAGAATAAGAGTATTTCCTAAGAGTGAAATAGGTTAGAGAGAGAAAGACACACACATGGTATAGTCTCACTCATATGTGCGATAAAAATTTTTATTGTAATAACACCCAAAGACAATAGAATGAGGGAAAGAAAGACTGGCCCATGATATGAAGCTTACCACAAAGCATGGTGAGTTCATTAGAGAAATAACTCACTAACAACTATCATGACAATGGTAGTGAGTGAGAGAAATAGAATGCCTGTCTCAAAGACAGAGGGCCGTGGTGGGGGAGGAGGAAGATGGTGGCAGTAGTGGTAGGAATGTGTACTGGTGAAGGGGGTGTTTTTTTTTTTTATAATTGATACCCAATTACAAACATGTTTCTGATCACGGTGCTAAAAATAAATATATTATTTAATAAGAAATAAAATAAATTTTAAGAGATATTAAAATATAAAATAAATAAGTAAATTAAAGACTATTATAAACAACCTGTAATCAATGTATTTAAATATAGTTATTTTTAATATATTGTAAAGAGTGCTAGGCTGATTATTCAAACTTGTAAGTTCTTCTGTGTTTTTAAAACTTCCTGTAAGTCCTATCTTGTCCTTCAATGTAAATGAGACAAATAAAAATATTCTTCCTAAGAAAGGTATGTACTCAAAAGGAAACTTGTATTGTGCCTTTCTTTTATAATTGATGCCTAAGTGGAACTTTATATTGTCTTTTAGTTTAGAAACTTTTGGAGAGAATTTTTTTAATTCCAAATACTAAATTTGAATGTAAGAAAGGGAAAACTATTATATTTATCTCAAAATGCTGAAAGCTAATTTAGCTTTTTATAGATTTAGAATAAGTTCTGAACCCTGCAGTGAGAAATCTGTTTCCATTGAAAGTTAAATTATGCCATATTCATTTGCAAGTATTATTCAGGAATCATCATTATATTCCAAACTATCCATATTTGTAATTCTGTAAAGCACTTTTTATGAATGATTATCTTTTTATTGAAGTAACATTGGTTTATAATAGAGGTTTCAGGTATATTTCTTTATGTATTATATTTCAAGCTCACCATCACTCAAAAGGGAATTTCATACTTCACCATGACAGTTAAACCCTTCAATCAATCCTTCCCACTTTTGCTTTCCATTTTGTTTCTTTATTTGCCAAACGTGAGGTGAACTATATCTTTGAAATGTCTTTTTTTGGGTCTTTGGGTCACACCTGGCAGTGCTCAGGGGTTACTCCTGGCTTTATGCTCAGAAATCGCTCCTGGCAGGCTCGGGGGACCATATGGAATACTGGAGTTTGAACCACCATCCTTCTACATGCAAGGCAAACGCTTTACCTCCATGCTATCTCTCCGGCCCCTGAAATGTTTTTTTTTTTAGTATTCTTTGTATCCTAGAATCAGGATAACTGGCTTGTATGCAGTTTCTACTTGCAAGCTATTTTCTTTTCATTTATTTTCTTTTGGGGCCACACCTGGTGGCATACAGGGTTACTTCTGGATCTGCACTCAGAAATTAGTCTAGGGGATACTCAGGGAATTATATGAGTATCTGGTGATTAAACCCAGTAGATTTGTGTGCCTGTCAAATCCCTGCCAGTTGTACTATCTTTCTGGCCCTATTTGTAAGTTTCAAATACATTTGTAGATTTCAAAAAAAAAATTACAGTTTACTTTCTCACTATACCCAAGTTTTCATAACTCCACATTCTCTCCAGTACTTGCTGTTTTTTTTTGGATAAAATAAATTCATATTAATGACCCCTCCTACTTTATTGCTCCTAAAAGTAGATTTCTGTTTTGCATGTATTTGCTTCTCTTTAAGGGGCAAGTAAATGACTCAACAGATTGGTACACATAACTACTATGTGCCTGAGAGTCCCAGTTTCGATCCCCAGCATCTCATGTCCCCCAAGTAGCTTCAAGAATAGGCCCTAAGCACTGCTGGCTATGCTGCCCCCTAAAATGGGACTTAAATATTTTTGTCATATTAAGAAATCTATTAATTTTTTGTTTTTTGTGTGTGGAAGTACTTTACATGTGGTCTCAGAAATAGGCATTGGAATTGTTTGCAGGGAAAAGATTCATAAGCAGTGTTCAGAAGTCTTGGGCTCCCTCCAGGTATTTTTCAATCATTGGGGTCAACGATGTCAGTGTTACTTGGGCTCGGTGGTGCTAGGTTTTGCCTGGGCTATCCCAAGTGATGCTCATAAGCCACATGGGGACCATATAGTACAGGGATTCACATGGGAACCAGCACATTGCAAGATCTAAGTGAAATAATTCCTGCACTATCTCTCTGGACCATGGGCATGACATTTTTTAACAAGAACACACATAAAACAAATAGCCAATAATATTTTAGATAATAGCACATACTGCTTCGTATCTATTCTTGATAAGTGATACAGGCTGTTTTGCTGTACCCAGAGCATACCCAAGTCTTTCTAAGTTTTTGAGTATTGTTTACTCTTTCATTTGATAAAATATACATGTCTCATCTAATTGTAATATGAGGATCATACATGTTTCAGAGAAATTCTGAAGAACTTCTTCATTGCATTGGTAATAAAGCTGAGAAAAAGCTGGCTTCCTGAAGGACTTAGGTGAAATAAACTGCTTAGAATAGAGTTGAACATAGTCACTTAATTCCTATTTATAGGTTTGGTCTGCTTTTTTTGTAAACTTGGAATTAAAAATTCCTTCTCCCAAAGTCAATTTACAATGCAGTTTTCTGAGCAGAATGAAGAACTTTTCTAAGCCTACAACCGAAAATTCTTCGCTAGGCAAGTCGTCAAAGTCAAACCTTCATTGAGAATGTTTCAGTTCTCACTGAATCCTTTTTTTTTTACCACAGTTCTGCCTTTTTTTATACCACAGCAATTAGCACTCAGCGGATAAATTCTGATTGGAGCAGCTGTCAGAGAGAATGAAAAGCTTCTGGTTAAATGGATCTTAATAATGAGCTGCCAACCCAAATCACCACAGAACACTTACATTATCTTTATTTTATTCCATTTAAGAAAGCGAAGGTGTGCATACTAATTGTCTTTAGAAGTCTTACCTGAGACACAGAATACTCTTACTTTTGGCAGAATATTGAAGATGCCTTCAAGTTCCTTCAGTAATATAGGAAGATTTTATTATTTTCTTGAAGACAATGTTATTATTATTATAGTTTAGGGACTGTGTTTATAATATTGCTAGTACTGATGGTCTTGAAGTACAATTACGTCACCTCATTTTGTTGACTCTCCTAAAATATCAGGCTTTCCATGACCACTATTTTTGATAAGAACTGCCTCACTCAACGCTCCTCATTTTGCCTTTTGTATATCATTTTTATTTCATACCACTTTATTTATATTTTGAATTTTAATTATATTTTAAAAGATTTTTTTATTTAACTACTGTGATCACAAAGATGACAAAAATTGAGTTTCAGTCTTACAACGTATGACACTCCCTTCATCCATGAACATTTCCCAACACCAGTGTCCTTGATTTAGGGAACGAGGCCTAAACCACCCTTTGTCCCACCCCACCTGCCTCTGGGGTAGGAATTTTGTTCCTCTCTCTCTCTTTCCTTTATAACCACTGTGGTTTGGACTATTGTTAATAAAGGAATTCCATGTATATCACTATATCTCTATCCAATACCGAGTTATTGTCCTGAGTGATCAGTTCTAATTATCATCGTCATTGTGGTTCATTCTCTGCCCTAACTGAACTGCTCCATTATTGTGGCAAACTTCCTACCATGTACTGATCCTCCTGGTCTTCCTTTCTATTTTTTCTGGATATTATTACCACATTATCTTTTATCTTTTTATATCCCACAAAGTAGTGAGGTTATTTTGTCTATCACTCTTCTTCTAACTCACACATGCATAGTATGTTGCCATTTTCTTCCATTAGTATGCAAACCATAGTTTTACCTTTTTTCTTAACTACAGTTCTGACATACAGAATCATTCCTCTCACAGAACAGACATTGAAATAATACTGAAGGAAGCAATGTATGAATTAATAAAGGAGGGAAAAGCAATTAGGAACACTACAGAAAACAATGGTGCTACTTCCTTGAGTTTAGGGAACTCCAACTTTTTCTCTCAAAGCCTCTATTTTATTCAACACTTTCTGATATTTGCATGACATTTGTAGCAAATCTTCCTCTAATCTCAAAGATATACACGATTAGCTTACATTATTCCTCTGAGGAAATAAGCAAATATAAACACAGTGAATAAAGTTACTAAGTGATAAATCAAAGCATAGATTCATCTTTGACCCAAGAGCATTGAAACTATTTTAACTGCTGCTTCTAGAAGTTCTAGTTTATATAGAACCAAAAAGAAAGGAAAATTACAGTATCTTTTTTTTTATCACCTATGCATATTTGGTCTATTTTATAACATTGCCTTGCCTTAAAATCATATCTTGAACTAATGTTACTTGTCTTTCAGCAAATGTTTTATCCAGTAAAATAATGTTTTATGTTAGCAAAAAAGCACCCTATGTATAATATCTAAATTCAGTTTAGTAAGATGAATTAGAATAGCATATATTCTTTAAGAAATACTTATATATTACCTGTAGAATAAAGAAACGTATCTATACATGCATGTAAATATATAATTGAATACAACTCAGTTATAAGAAAAGGCAGTCATTCAGTTTGTTACTACGCAATAGATCTAGAGAATGTTGGGCTGAATGGAGTTCTTTAGAGAGAGACAGATCAGAATATTTTTTCTCATATGTGAAACAAAATGAAGCATAGTATGGGACTAGAAAATGACCTATAACAACAGAATCTATAAACACATTTCCAGAATTGATCTTATCAATTTGGGGAGATGGGAGAAATTCTTGGGTGGGAAGATACTTTGAGATAATAGTAGAGAGATATAGACTCGTGTGTGTGTGTGTGTGTGTGTGTGTGTGTGTGTGTGTGTGTGTGTGTGTGAGATGTATGCATAAAGCCATATCAAATTTCTCAAAGCCAATATGTTCAAAGATTCTCAGATAAATGATCTCCCCTTTACCAAGTTAGTAAACTGAAAATCCTCTGAGGCTTGTCAACTGACTCTTTCTTCTGCATGTCTGATGTCTTCTACTTTGCTTCCTCTACCCTCATCCAAGTTACCTTCTGTGGATTCTCCTCATTTCTAACTTAGATTGTAATTTTCTTCTAATTTGTTTTCCTGCTTTTTATTAGATTCTCCAGCCAACTTCCCCAACACTAATACATTTAAAATGTAAAAAACTGCTCAAATCTCTTCTTAAAATTCTATGGTGGTTTCTTCACAACCTTCAGAATATTATCTTTATCCAATAGTGTTTTCTTAGTTATAAAGAAAGGAGCACTCTCCTCAAACTGCTGAAGTACATTGGAATTAATGGAAGTTGATGAATCTAAGGCATTGATCTGGGTTGGATAACACTCATAGGTTTTCTTTTTTATTGGTTCTACCTTCCATTTCTGTTAACTCAAGACTCAGATTCTATGGATGGCTTTCAGATTTAATGGACTGAGGGAAAGGAAACAAAACACTCTGATCTCCCATAAAAAGACTTATGATATCTCATTGTTACTGTACAATGTGTATTTTGGTGAATCATTCACCATTGCTAGTTGGTTACCTTAACTGGCAAATATTCAAACACATGAGACTCTGAATTGCAGGTGGATATTTCAACCAGATTGATATTGAAACTACTGTTGAAAAAATGAGCAAGTTAAGGGAAGCTATTGCCCATAATAAAAGGGTCTAAATTCGGTCAAATTATTTGTATGTTTCATAGCCTGCTTAAGTGTTTTATATGTTTCTAGTTATCTCTTATTCTCATTTTTGGACTGAATGGCAAATATTCTCTACCAGTCTGTTGAGTACCATTTTATTCTGTCATTTTTTTCTTTTGTGATGCAGAAATATTTTTGTTTAATATAGTCCCATTTGTTTCTTTAATTCCATTTGCTTGGTCAATGGCATTGAACCTTTAAAGACACATCAAGATTCAATGTCATGAAATGTTCTACTTAATTTTTCCTCATTAAAATCTATGTATTCCTGAATATACTCAAATTATATTTGATTTTATGCAGGGAATTAGAAAAGTGATTGAACTGATATTTTTCTATGAGGCCAACCATTTATCCCAGCATCATTTTGGGAAAAGTTTCCTTGCTCTAATTCATATTTTTTGCTCCTTTATTGAAAATTCACTGCCTTTATACCTGGGAATCTACCTGTCTCTGAAATTTCAGTGATATATTTCTAGTTTGAATGACAATCCATATTCTAGAGCCAAACTATGTTAATCACAGCCACTTTATAGTATAATATAGTTTGAAGTTTCTTTCTCCATTTCTCTCTCCTGATTCCTATTTTGGGTAGAGGAACAATCAACTACCATTTTAATATCTTGTTTGTTTGTTTGTTTATATTTTTGAGCCATATCCGATGGCACTCAGGGTTACTCCTTGGTCTGCACTCTGGAATCACTCTTGCCAGACTTCGGAGACCATATGGAAAGCTGGTGATGCCACATGCAAAATAAACGTTTTAGCTGCTGTGTTATTACTCCAGCCCCTAGTTTCCATTTCTTTTAAGCCTTTACTGTGGTGGGCACTCTATGCCTTGGGATACTAGCCTGTATACCAGTGGACGTAGCTAATGGGAAGTATCTAGGTTCATGAATTGTGAAATTACATATATAGTAAATGTCAGGTAAAAATAATATTTTTGTCCAATATGAACTACCTGTAGTTTACCTGTGGTAAACTAAAGTCTCCCAAACTTATTTGACCTACTTCCCCTTTCAGAAAATAAAATAAAATAAAAGACAGGAACCTCCTCCTCAGATATTTGTCCCTTTTTTAGACAAAACCAATCCCAATTGCACTCGGAGATACTACAACTACACTCTTATACCTTAGTACCCCCAGTATCTAGAATAGCCCACTAAGAGAAGCATGGAGCTAGGCCTTTTACCCTTTCTGAGGTTATTTTCTTACAAGAGCCCCAAAACCTACTGTCCAGAGCAGAATGAACAGCTGGCTCTTTCTGTTCTTTCACTGCCAACATGTCTTAGTTAATTGTGCACCTTCTTCAACAGTCTTAACATCAGTCCTGTGCCATGTCACTCATGAACATTTTTCTGAAATCACCCTCTGGTAAGAAAATAATTATGCCTTTCCTGGAGCAAGCCCAAACTCTACATAAACATATTTTCTATGCCTCACCATTATATCCCTGCATTTGTTGATGTTCTTCTTCTGCTCAACAGCTCTAGAATAAAGTATGAAACACATTTTGTTAATTTTCATATCCCTAATGAATTGCTTGACAATATGACAGGTACTAAATATGTATACATATAAATATATATATATATATTACATCTGCTTAGTGAAAAATATAGCCTACAAAAGTTTCTTTAAGAGTTTTTAATTGGCATCAGTTTATTTAGGAGAGCGACTGAAGGAATAATTAGAGCCATTTTCCTTACTTAAAGATTCTAAGTTAGAGACCATTTAACACCTATATTTCTGCCATGCACATAATCCTCACTTTCTGAACTCTTGCTGTCCAAATATTTGCTTTCACACTGTAGAGACATTTGTACTGAAAATTTAATATCTAGATAGAAATTTTTTCTTGACAAGTTTACATAAGTGTGGCAATGGAAATATTTAACATATAGAAGGATTTTATGTTCTTTCACAGGTTAGCAATGTTTTCTACAAGATTGAATCAGTGTTGTCTAAGTAAATGGAAAGGCCTCTGAAAAAAGGTTAGTGAGTCATAGTGCTTGAGAAAATGCCATGTGCTAAAAGAACTATTGGAGGGTTAAAGTTAGAAAGAAAGGGGAAGCTCGCGAAAGAGAAAATCAGTTTTGCATGCGTCTGCAATACAGAGACCTTTTTATACTTGTCAGAGCATTGGAAACTGTTATTTTGTGATTAGTGACTCTGAAAAGTGTCCCTGTGATCTTCCAGCATATATAGAATGTGTAAAAGCTAAAAAAGGATCTCTATACAATTTGCAATGGATCAGAGTGTATTTATTAGATTACATTATATTATATTATTAATATTATAATTATTAATCATATTAATGGACACAACTAATCACTATATAAATATATTAACATACAATAGTATTAATATCACATGATTAAGGTTATTAATATTGGGGTTAATGTTATGGTATATCATAACATATTATATTATATTTATTGATCAAATTAAAGTCATTGTGACATACAAAGTCCTTCATAGTTGGGTGAAGCCTCATCCCTTCTTTCTCCCTAGGTAACTTGACCTTACCTGCAAGACCCCGCCCATTCCTGGGAGGGGTCTTGGAAAAGGTAGATAAGGCCTTTGACCCAGGGGATTAGGCTCTTTTGCCTTTTGGTCTTTGGCCAGCATGGAGGTCAAATGGAAGATGGCTGAAAGGAGTTAAGATGCAGGGCTAGCTAAGAATAGCAAATGCTTAAAAGGTTATGATATAGGCCACACACGTGGTGGATAGGGATGAATAAAGCTGATGCTTCCTGATGCCTGTCTCTGGATGAGTCTGATTCCACCGTTCACCTAAACCTGGGACCCGACAGCTAAATGGGGGTTGCAGAGCCACGTGGCCTGGGATGGCAGAGAAAAAAATCCCTCCATCCTTCACTATACACCACCATCGTTAATTATTTAATGCAACAGTTGGGTTTTAGACATACAATGAATAAGGGCCAATCCTGCCACCAATTCTACCTCCCTCCACCAATGTTCCTATAGTGCATCTCATACCACCATCCTTTGCCCTCGAACCTGCCAGTATAACAGGCCCATTTTAAGTTTAGATTGTTAAAGTTAGGTCTCTTGATTCCATTGTTATTGCCTTTGGCTTGGATATTTAGTTTTGTCTTTTTTTTAATCTTCACCGATGCACCTGAGACCACTTAGCCTCTGGCCACCATCCTTTCATATTTATGTTTCTCCTCCACTCAAGTTTCTTTTCTTCTTCTAGCTATAGTCTGAGGCCAAGGGTGTTTGAGACAACTCCCATTTAGACCATTGCATTTCTGCAGTTATTCTAAACATCACACATAAGTGATAGCATTCTGTATTTATCCTTCTTTTCCTGGCTTTGTTTAACATAATATCTACCAGTTTCATTCATGTAGCAGAAAATTGCATGATTGCATCATTCCTTACAATTATGTAGTATTCCATTGTATATGTAACACATCTTCGTGATCCACTCATCTGTTGTTGGAGATCTAGGTTGATTCTAAGTCTTAGCTATTGTACTGAGAGTTACAATGAATATCGGTGTGTATATATCCTTTTGGATGAATGGTTTCTTATCCTATGGATAGATATCCAATTAGAGGGATTGCTGGGTCATATAGCAGCTCAATTTTGAGTTTGCGGAGAATACTCCATACTGTTTTCATAGGGTTTGGACTAGGCAGCATTCCCATCAGCAGTGGATAAGGGTTCCTTTCTCACCTACCTTCTCTGTCAATTGAGATTATGCAGGTATGTTTGATGTGTTCTATCCTCACTGGTGTAAGATGATATCTCATTTTTGTCTTGATTTGGATTTCCCTAATGATGGGTGATAGTGAAAATATTTTCATGTGTCTATTGGCCATCTGTTGGGTTTAATTTTTTTAAGGTTTTTTGGAGTTAATCTTTGTGAGTACTTTGTATATCCTAGATATCAAACCTTTATCTGACATGTTGAGTGCAAAAATTTTTCTCCCATTTGGTTAGCTGTCTGATAGTTTTATTCTCTGTCTCTTTTGTCATACAAACTTTTTAGTTTGATGTAGCCCCATTTCTTCAGGTTTGATGCTCTAGACCTTGCCATATACATCCTATCATTGAAGACTTCTTTGAGGTCTAAGTCTTGAGAATAGGTACTTATCATCATTAATGCTCCTGGAAACACACCTTAGAAGTCTGAAGGAGTATAGCAGAGATTTGCATTGTTTGTTTGGTAAAGAATTTGTGACTCAAGTTCAAGCCTAGAATGGTATGAAAGTGCCAATAGCAAAAGACAATCTCAATGGAAAATCACAGAGAGCAGGTTGATGATGGAGGTTACAGCCACTTTTCTTTGTGAATTACAGAGAACTTTTGGCAAAGTAGTCTACATATTTTTCCTTCAATATCAATGTTGCTCATATAATTTAACTTTTTGTTTGTTTGCCTTTTGTATTAGGTAGTGATCATAGCTTACTTCTGATTTTACATTAAGAAATAACTCCAGGTAGGCTGAGAAACCTGTATGTGGTTTTGAGGGTTGAACCTGGCTTGGCTTTGGGCAAGAAAAGCACCCTACCCACACACTGTATTAGGACTCCAGACCCTGAAATTTGACTATATAAAAAGGAGTGTTTTCTTAGGAAAAGTGACAAAATAAAGAACCTGGACATTATGAATATCCAAGTGACACACATTTGATTTTGATTGATTAACTGATGAGATGGGTTCTCTGATGCAGCTCTGAAGAAGCCTAAAGACCCTTTCCTGAAAATGCCTGGTGAGGTTTTGCACACCAGACAGCTCAGTGCTGTCAGTGATTTGAATGTTACTGTGCCCAGTGCTGTGGCTGGTCACCAGGGTTATACCTACTGGTCTTTAGTAGGCCTGCTGCAATGGAGTACAGGACATAGCTCATGTAAGCTTTGCACAAAAGTTCTTTGAGCTTTCTTCCTAGACCCGGACAAAAATTTAAATGCAAATGTAAAGTTGAGTTAAAATAGGTCCTATCTATTGTGTGCCTCAGAACACTCCAGGGTTCTTAGGCAAATGTGCAAAGGTAAAATGTTTTTATGTGCTTCTCCAGTCCTCAGACTGGAATTGATGAACAAGGCGTTCATTCGGTCATCATTCAAAAAGTTATCATTTCTAACCCTTCATTTCTTAAACCTTCACAGGCATGTGAATAGTTGGGAACAATTTTTTTTAAGACAATGAAAATAAGCATTGCAAAAGGTGTTGTGAAGAAGGCAGTTTGGATGATCAGTTCAGAGAAGACTTTCCATTATTTGCACCCCATGTCTAGCTGTCCTTTCCACTCAAAATGGGTCTCAAAGAGTCTTTAGAAAACTGTCTTATGGTTCCCAACATCCTTGCTCTTGAACTTCAAAGGGTGGAAACTCTTCCATTTTCAGTTTTAATTTAACACACCTCTGCAAAAGAAAGTTAAAGACCCCCTAGAGAAAAGTCACTGAAAGGAGTTTCTAAAAGAGAAGTGAATTGAGTTTGATCATGCTGAAGTATTTTTAGATTAATGTTCCACTGATGAAAACATTTGCCTAGCAAGGAGACATGAAAATCTTTTCCTTGTCATTACTACTGGTAAAGATTGCCCCTCTCTGGGACACAATAGGACCCCAAATAATTGGCACTTTGTTGTCTATAATTGGAGGCTAACCAGTGTTATCACTGGGGTAGTTACAGCTCTTTAAGAGTTTCTATTCTTGGAAGTTTTTTTTTTTTATTAATAACTGTATAAGTCTCTCATGCCACTATCTTTCATGTGCTCACAATCAAAAGCAGAAAACAGCAACTTGCCTGAGCATAGCAACATGACAAGTGAACTGAAATTAATTTAAAGAATACATTGTTTATTCTAGGTAAGAAGCTGTTTTAGGTTGGACAGAAATGGGAGTTGGGTGGGGGATATGACTAGAAGGATCCAAATAAAAATTGTGCATATTAACTTTTGGTTATATTAGTTTTTATGCCTTCTCTAAAATAGCTACAGATAAGTATACTTAAGTATATATTTAAAATATTATAACACCTCCCCTGATAAATGGCTCTTTCTTATAGCATAAAATGCTCCTTCATACTCAGGGTCAGAAACTTTAAATTCCATATTTCTAACATTAAAGATTATTTCTTGAGTAGTTCAGTAATAACATAGTATATTGTAAACTTACCATGCTCTTTTCGAACAGTCTTTAAATTGCCTGTAAACTGCTTTTTCACTTTTCTTAGGACAATGCTCAGCTTTAAAGTGCTTGTGTTTTGAGACTACAGGATTAATTATGTATTTTTCCTTGTAAAACATCCAGTTTTTCTAATCAATCTGTTCCTTGTGTTTCATTCTGGTAACAATTAAACTAAGTTTTGATGATTGTTTCTGAGAACCCATGAAACTAAATCTTTCGGTATTTATCAAAGTTGATTGTTACTTTGGTAAAAGGATGTTTGACCTGCATTATGTTTTAATATATTATTGGAAGGGGTTATATTCTTATTTTATTTATTTATGTATTTGGTTTATCATACCGTTAATAATGGTTTTTCAAGGACATAATTTCAATACCACATGTATCGCCAGTGTGCCTGTCTTCCTCCCACAAGATAGCCTACATTTCAGAAGATATGTTCAGTGTTTCCTTGAATGTTTACCTGAAATAATGTGTGTTGTGATTGTACCTGGCTTGGTCACATGTAATCAATCATCCTCCCTGCTGTATCATCTCTCTGACACTAATAAGCCTTTTAAAAACTTGTAACTCAAATAGGATGCTATTTTATTCATTTTTTTTTACTTTATTTTTCTTTTTTTTTTAAATTAATATCTTTGTTTTTTTTTGTTTGTTTTTGTTTTTTCGGGCCACACCCATTTGATACTCAGGGGTTACTCCTGGCTAAGCACTCAGAAATTACCCCTGGCTTGGGGGAACCATGTGGGATGGTGGGGGATCGAACTGCGGTCCTTCCTTGGCTAGTGCTTGCAAGGCAGACACCTTACACCTTAGCACCACCTCGCTGGCCCCTAAATTAATATCTTTATTTAAACACCTTGATTACAAACATGATTGTGGTTGGGTTTCAGTCATGTAAAGAACACCCCCTTTCACCAGTGCAACATTTACATCACCAATGCCCCAAATCTCACTCCCTCCTCCATATTCTAGATAGACTTTATACTTCTCTCATTCATTCACGTTGTTATGATAGTTCTCAATGTAGTTATTTATCTAACTGCACTCTTCACTCTTTGTGGTGATATTCATGCAGTGAAATTATATATGTTTATTTATGATGTTATACTTAGTGTAATAATTTCAGATTCCCTTTGTTCTTAAACAAGGGTAATGTGTAGAAATAGAAATTCGATTTTTTTCATTGATGTATGGAAGACTAATGAATGACAGACAATAATCCTCAATACTGAAGTAAAAATAAATAATTAAATAATAATAAATTATCAATATAGAAAGCCTTATATGTGATTTTCTTCACAAGAAACAATGAACTAACAAAAGAAATCCTTAGATTATGAAAACAAAGTAGCAGTTAGCAGAGGAAAGGTGGAAAGGAAATTGTCAATGGGGTAAAGGTAACTAGCTGGGCAGTGAAACATGGAAACTCCCATGTTAATATTGCTCACTTCAGGAGATATTGTTAACAAAACTCACAAAGGTAGGGAGCTGAAGAAGCCAGGGTGGGGATAAGGGTTTGGAGTGAATGGGATAGTGGAGAAGGCCTTAGGGAGAGAAGTGTTCAGGAAAGGAAGTAAATGACTTGTATTCTTGTAAATTATCTTGAGGAATTGAGACTTTACTTGTAGGACCCAATAGAACAATTAGAGTGTTGGAGCAGGCATTAATATCTGTGTCTCATTTTCCTCTTTATTTTTTTCTCCTCTTTGTTGTCATTGGTGTAAAATCCAGGATGTGTAAGTACTCAAAAAAGAGATTAAAATGATTTCAGAATTATTGTTATACATTTCTGAGTAGAATGTAATTTGGTAAAATTACGTGAAAGTTATGAAAGGTGAATTAACCTGTGACAGAATTTAAAATGTGCATAGATTTGACCTACATTTTTTTACTTAAGAGAATATTCATGAGCACATATGCATATACATATATACTGTGTCCTATAAAATGATACGTATATATATATACACATATATTAACTTCTCATTGTAGTGTATCAGATGCAAACTAAACTCTTCAATGTGAAATGTACTTATTAATTTATCATATGCTTTATAATCCTTAAAGACAATGCAAACTGCTGTATGAATTGGGAGGGAAATATTGTATATAGAGATATACTTATGAATGTCATAACAAAAGATGAAGACAAAAGTTTGAATAATGTGCTATCACATTTAAAAACAAATAGACAGAAATTTGATGGAGGAATGTCAAATTTGGTACATCTAGAAATTCATAGGCTTTATTACTAATAAACTGCTGGCACTATATTATTGAGCAGCAAAATGGACATAATAAAATATAGTATCACAGGGCCGGAGAGAGAGCACTGAGACAGGGCATTTGCCTTGCATGTGGAAGAAAGATGGTTCAAATCCCAGCATCCTATATGGTCCCCTGAGCCTGCCAGGAGCGATTTCTGAGCTGAGCATAGAGCCAGCAGTAACCCCTGAGTGTTGCCAGGTGTGACCCCCCCAAAAAAAAATAAAATAAAATATAGTATCAATTGTATCTGGTTTTGAAGCCTAGAATCTCATTCATGAATAAAACTATCCAATAATTATTTCCACAAAGCATAATCTCATTAATATATTTTATATGTTCAGGGTCTAGTCTCATTTTTTTTTTTTATTTTTCACTCTCCCTGCAGCTACTAATTGCATTCTTTTTTTTTTTTAATTTTTATTTTGATCATAATGGTTTACATAGTGTTGACAATAATATTTTAGGTACATATTTACATAAAATCAGGGGGGATTCCCATCACCAAATTGTCCTCCCTACACCTCCGTTTCTGTCCTACCTCCCATTTCCTCTTCCCTCATCCCAGGTCGGCTAGAATATGTGGTCCCCTCTGTATCTAACCCACAACTTAGTAGTCTTGCACCTGTTTGGTCTTGATGCCTCCCTTAGTTCCCCCTCTAACTGGAGGCAGGACTAGCTAGTTCAATTTGCGTGGTTTTGTTTGAAAAAGAGAAAAGTAATAAACTGGGGTAAGGATCTAATACCCCGAAACTGGGCGGAATCCTTCTAGAGGCTCTCATCATCGATTTGAGAGATGGAGAAAAAGAAGGTGAAACACTCCACCAGTACCAAAAGAAGTGTCAAATATCTAGTGAGGGCTTGAGCCGTATCGATAAGCACCACAAAAAAAAAAAAAAAAACAGGCAAACAAACAAACAACAAAAAGCAAAACCAGCAAAAACAAACAAACAAAAAAAACACGCCATGGTCTTGAAATGAGAAACATGGCATAGCACATAACGAAAGAAAAGAAAGGAAGAGAAAATATAAGTATGGTTGGGGACAATTTCAATAATCACTCCCAAACAGAGAAATCGACCAAAATAGATAGGTGAATACAAATAATAACAACAATAATAAATGGAGGTAAAAAATATATAGATAATAACCAAGGTTTTGTGCTTTTTGTATTTTTATTTTTTCCCTCCTGCCCTGGCACAGTAAATATTGGGGTCATTCGAAAAGGAATTCACTTGGCCTAAGAGATATGGGGTTTCTCCGTCCTTGGAGCATACTGTCATGGGATCAACACTAGACTTTGCTCAGGAGCCTTTACTCTCCCGGTGGTGGTTTTTTTTTTTTTTTTTTTGGTGTGTGGAAGACTTCTGTTCTGTGTTTAGAGGTCTCAGTTTCTGCACAGCTCCTGAAGTGGGACTTATGATGAAGTCAGTCTTTGTGGTTCTAGAGGTTCTGTTACCTCCGTATCATTTTAATCCATCTTCTGTGGTTGGTGATCTTGGTCTTTGCCCTGATCCTAGGGTGGCACCTAGGATAGCATCTTTCTTTGTGCTTCCAAAAGCCCTGTTCCGTTACAATTTTCTCTGCCGGACCTTTGGGACTGGGGATCCTGGTTATTGTGCAGGTCATAGTTCAAACCCTAAACTAGGGCTTTTTTTTTTTTTTTTTTGGTCCCAAGATGTATACCGTCTGGTCGTAGTTCTAGCAGCCAGTCAACTATAAATCACGATCTTGGCTTTTGGACCTACCAAAGGGTGCCAAGACTTCTGGTTGTGTCTTGTCGTTAGCTGGTAAGGTAGGTTAATCTGCTCTAAGGTCAGGATGTTCAGATTTTCCTCATTGTCAGGAAATCATGTTAGAGTTGGCCCTTGTTGTTGACCCCGCAGTATTAAGGCTGTCCCGGCTGGGATTTGTTTCTTGCCACTGTTGTGAGGAACTGTGCCGTTTCTATGTCTGGGATCCAGGGTTCAAGGCTGGATGAATGGTATCTAATCACCTGAGGTCTAAGTTGATTCCCCATGACATATTTTCAAGGTAGGAGATATCCCTGTTTTGTAAACAACTATGAGTTCCCATCTCTAGTAGACAAGAGCTCTTTTTTTTTATGTGTAAGATTTCCCCTTTATTTGGTGTGCCTTTGCAGGGGGAAGTGGTGCTACATTATAATGTCTGTGTATTTGTGGGTGGACAGAGGGGATAACAGAAACAGGTCACATACCCAAAAGCGAGGAAAAGAAAAAAAAAAAAAAAAGGAAATAAAAATGTATGCGCTCACAAATGTATATGTAGGACAAACATTTAAAAAATAAATTAATTAATTAAAAAAAATTAAAAAATTAAAAAAAAAAATTTAAGGTGAGTTAGTGAGGTTTTTTAAAGGACCAAAGTGGTGCAAAAGACTACCTTACATTTGGGGGAGAGTAGGTAAAGAGGTGGTGTATTACCAGTCTTATGCCTATGTTGGAGGTACAGTTTTTCCCATTGTCTTTTGGGTGTTTCCTGTGGTGTGTGGGTTCCCAGGCATCTTCCTATCCCACCCCCTGACCTTCTTCAGATTGGTAAAAATTTGTGGCAGGGAGGTCTTGGAAGAGTTCTTGCGTTGGGGATACTTTTGGACCTAGATCCGGTTTCAAGAAACAGTCCACGTTAGGGGGAGTTGGTAGGGAAGGCCGCACAGCATGAGTCCGCAGGGAGTTGGCTGTCTTTTCTTGCAGGAGACGAGTTGTGGGTTTGACTGGGTGTCCCCTCGCCTGGGTGCTGGGTACTGTTTCGTTGGGTAGGAGGTCGGCCTTGATGCCTAATAGATTAAGGATTGAGGGTGAAGAGTTTTAATATGGTGGGAGATCTGGATGGAATTGAGGGGTGAAGGGATAGTTGGATTTCCAGAGGGGAGACAGGGGAAGGTATATGGGAGGGGTATGCAGGGAGAGGAAAGAGAAAAAACCTTAGAAAGAAAAGGAGAAGAGAAAGGGGAAAAAGTAAAGAGAAGAATAGAATTAAAAAAAAAAAAGTAGTGAGAAGAGAGGGGAGAATAGCAAGGGAATGCTGGTTAGGTTGAATGTGTTCGAAGAATAGAGCCTGTAGTTTAAGTCTGTACATCACAGGCACTGCTTCGGTGGTCTGACTGGTCACTTGCTTCAATTCCTAAAAGAAGGAATAACCTAGAGATAAAGTATATGTTAGAGAGTTTTCTCGTGGCCCTCTCGTAGTGCATGCTATGTATGGTATCTCGTGTGGTATCCCGAGTTGCCATCTTAGTTTGTCCGCCCTTTGTATCCAAGGGCGCCTGTGGACAGAAAAGCTGAGAGGTTATTTAAAATATAGTAAGATAAAGGCATTAAAACATAGTGCTATGGTATGCTGCCATTGCAGTCGTGATTTCCCTTGGTGTTCTATACTTGTGTTCCTGTATACGAACTCTAAGGGATTATTGTGGGCCTTTGTTTTGGAAGTCTGATTACTTACCTGTTCTCTTAATGCTGTTGTTTCTGTTGTTGCTGTTTTCTTTGTGGTATAATGTGTTGTCAAGTGTTTGTGTTGCTCCTTTTTCATGAATTTTGGACACTGCTCCCACGTATATGTTGAGTATTACAGTGTTCGAAGTTTCTACCCTGTTAAACCCTGTTATTTGATTGTTAGGTATTAGTTGTGTTTAAACTATATGTTCTAGGTGTTTCAGAATAGTGCCACCATTCTGTGTTTATCTTTTGTCTTCTGACTTACTTCGTTTAACATAACATGATCTAAGTCCATCCATGTTGCTGCAAAGTCTGTGATTGTATCGTTTCTGACTGCCATGTAATATTCCATTGTGTATATGTACCACATCTTAATGATCCATTCATCTGTTGTTGGACATCGAGGTTGGTTCCATGATTTGGCTATTATACTGAGTGCTGCAATAAATAGTGGGGTGCATACGTATTTTGGAATGAATGCCCTTCCATCTTGGGGGTATATGCCTAAGAGAGCAATTGCTGGGTCAAATGGCAGCTCAATTCTGAGTTCTTTGAGCACTCTCCAGACTTTTCTCCATAGATGTTGGACTAGGGGGCATTCCCACCAGCAGTGAATGAGAGTTCCTTTCATACCGCATCCCCGCCAACAAAGGTTGTTTCCATTATTTTTGATGTGAGCCATCCTCACTGGTGTAAGGTGGTATCTCATTGTTGTCTTGATTTGGATCTCCCTGATGATGAGTGAAGGTGAGCATGTTTTCATGTGTTTGTTGGCCATCCTTCTGTCTTCCTCAGAGAAGTGTCTATTCATTTCATCTCCCCATTTTTTTATGGCTTTATTTGGTTTTGAGGGTCTCAGCTTTCTGAGTGCTTTGTATGTTCTAGATATCAGGCCTTTATCTGATATGTCGAGTGAAAAGATTTTTTCCCATTCTGTTAGCTGTCTTCTTGCGTTAAGTAGGGTTTGTTTTGCCATGCAGAAGCTTTTTAGTTTGATGTAGTCCCATTTGTTTATATTACATGCTAAAGTTCTTGCCATTGGTGCTCCATTCTCAAAGACCTTTTTGATATATAGGTCTTCGAGTGTTCTGCCTATTTTATTCTCGATAAACTTTATAGATTCGGGTCTGATTTCAAGGTCTTTGATCCATTTTGAGTTGACTTTTGTATAAGGGGTGAGATATGGGTCGATTTTCACTTTCTTACATGTGGTTTTCCAGTTGTACCAACACCATTTGTTGAATAGGCTTTCTTTGTTCCATTTCAGATTCTTGCCTCTTTTATCAAATATTAGTTGGCTGTATATCTGGGGGTTTATGTCAGGGAATTCTGTTCTGACCCACTGGTCTGAGGTCCTGTCTCTGTTCCAGTACCATGCTGTTTTAATTACTATGGCTTTATAGTATAGTTTCAAGTTAGGTAAGGAGATGCCTCCCAGCTTCTTGTTTTTCAATATGTGTTTGGCTATCCTGGGTCTTTTGTGGTTCCAGATGAATTTTGTGATTGATTGTTCTATTTCTTTAAAGAATAGTGTCTGGATTTGGATAGGGATTGCATTAAATCTATATAGAAGTTTGGGTAAGATAGTCATTTTGACTATGTTAATTCTACCTATCCATGAGCATGGGATGTTCTTCCATTTCTTTAGATCGTCTTCAATTTCTTTCTGAAGTGTTTTGAAGTTTTCCTGGTATAGGTCTTTCACTTCTCTTGTAAGGTTGATTCCTAGATACTTGATATTTTTTGATACTATCTTGAATGGAATTGTATTTTTAATCTCTCTCTCCTCAACTTCATTGTTTGTATATAGAAACGCTACTGTCCTTTGTGTATTTACTTTGTATCCAGCCACTTTGCTGTATTGGTTGACTGTTTCTAGGAGTTTTACTGTGGACTCTTTAGGGTTTTTGATGTAGATCATCATATCGTCGGCAAATAGAGATAGCTTGTGTTCCTCTTTCCCTACTTGAATTCCTTTGATTCCCTTCTCTTGTCGGATTGCTATTGCTAGGACTTCTAAAGTTATATTGAATAAGAGTGGAGAGAGTGGACAGCCTTGTCTAGTTCCTGACCTTAGTGGGAATGCTTCTAGTTTCTCGCCGTTAAGTATAATGTTGGCTATAGGCTTTTCATATATAGCTGTAACTATCTTGAGGAAGGTTCCTTCTAATCCTATTTTGCTGAGTGTCTTTAGCATGAAAGGATGTTGGATTTTGTCAAACGCCTTCTCTGCGTCAATTGATATGATCATGTGGTTTTGGTCTTTCATGTTGTTGATGTGATGTATCATATTGATTGATTTGCGTATGTTGAACCAACCTTGCATTCCTGGTATGAATCCCACTTGGTCGTGATGAATGATCTTTTTGATGAAGTGTTGGATTCGGTTTGCTAAGATTTTGTTGAGAATTTTTGCATCTATGTTCATTAGTGAGATTGGTCTGTAGTTTTCTTTCTTAGTGGTGTCTTTGCCTTCTTTGGGAATGAGTGTGATATTAGCCTCATAAAAGGAGTTGGGGAGGATTCCTGTTTTTTCTATGGTTTGGAAAAGCCTATGGAAAAGTGGTAGTAAGTCTTCTTGAAATGTTTGATAGAATTCACCTGTAAATCCATCTGGGCCTGGGCTTTTGTTCTTAGGGAGTTTTTTAATTACATCTTCAATTTCCTCTGAGGTGATTGGATTGTTTAGACTTTCTAGATCTTCCTTTTCCAGCTTTGGCAGAGGGTGTTTGTCCAAGAATCTGTCGATTTCTACTGGGTTCTCTAGCCTAGTTGAGTATAGTTGTTCATAATATGATCTCATGATATGTTGTATTTCATGGGGTTCTGTTGTAATCTCTCCCCTTTCATTTGTGATCCTATTGATTTGGGTGTTTTCCCTCTTTTTTTTGGTGAGTTTTGCCAATGGTTTGTCTATCTTGTTTATTTTTTCGAAAAACCAACTCCTGGTCTCATTGATTTTTTGTATTGTTTTCTTAGTTTCGATGTTGTTTATTTCTGCTCTGGTTTTTATTATTTCTTGCCTTCTGGTTGTGGTTGGATTTCTCTGTTGCTGTTGCTCCAATTCTTTGAGGTGATCTTTTAAACTGTTGGTTTTGTTATTTTCCTGTTTCTTGACATAGGCCTGTATTGCTATGAGTTTCCCCCTAATTACTGCTTTTGCTGTGTCCCATAAATTTTGACATGTTGTCTCTTCATTGTCATTTGTCTCAAGGAATCTTTTTATTTCTTCCTTGAGTTGTTCTTTGATCCAGGTGTTGTTGAGCAGCATGTTATTTAATCTCCAGGTATTAGTTTTTCTCCATTGCTTCTTCTTGATATCAATTTTAACCTCTGTTGCATAGTGATCTGAAAGGGTACTTCTAATGATCCTTACCTTTGTGGTCTTATATAGGTTGGCTTTGTATCCTAAGACATGGTCTATTCTGGAGAAGGTTCCATGTGGGCTTGAGAAGAATGTGTATTCTGCTTTCTGGGGATGGTGGGCTCTATATAAGTCTATCAGCCCTAAATCTTCTAATTTTTCATTTAGAGCTCTTATTTCTTTGCTATTTTTCTGTTTGGTGGATCTGTCCAGTGGTGATAGTGGAGTATTCAGGTCCCCTACTATTATCACATTTCCCTTCATGTGTTTCTCCAGGTTTGCCAGTAGTTGCCTCACATATTTTGCTGACTCTAGATTAGGTGCATATATATTGACCAGGGTTAGTGTTTCTTGATCTAATGTTCCCCTGATCAGTAAGTAGTGACCCTCTTTGTCTCTGATCACTTTCTTGAGGTTGAATACAATTTGATCTGATATGAGAATTGCTGTCCCTGCTCTTTTTTGTTTTCCATTGGCCTGGATGATTACTTTCCATCCTTTTATTCTAAGCCTGTGCTTATCCTGTAACTGTAGGTGTGTTTCTTGTAGACAGCAGAAGTCCGGTTTATTTTTCCTAACCCAGTTCTCTACTATGTGTCTTTTAATTGGAGAGTTTAGTCCGTTTACATTTAGGGAAATTATTGATAGAGAGGACTGTTGTGCAGTTGTATTGTGTGGGGTGGTTGTTGTTACAATCGGGGGTTTGGATTGTGTAATTCGTCTCTGAGTAAATCGCATAGTATCGGCTTAGTTTGCACAAATAGTTCAAGTTCGTTCATATTTGAGAATGTTTTTAGTCTGCCCTCCCATATGAATGATAGTTTTGCTGGGTATTGGACCCTGGGTTGGAAATTTCTTTCATTCAGTCGTTTAAATATGTCATTCCACTGTCTTCTTGCTTGAATTATTTCAAATGGGAGATCTGGTTTGATTCTTATGTCTTTTCCTTTGTACTTGAGGTTTTTTTTCTCCCTTATTGCTTTCAGGAGTTCCTCTTTCTCTTTGTTTTTTGCCATTTGGATTATTATGTGTCTTGGTGTGGGTTTATTAGGGTCTATTTTATTAGGGACTCTCTTGACTTCCTGGATTTGTCCTGAATTGTCTTTCCAGAGGGTGGGAAAGTTCTCTGTTATTATCTCCCTGACTACCTGTTCTTCCCCCTTCCCTATTTCCTCTCCTTCTGGTATACCTACAATTCTTAGATTGTTTCTTTTGTCTTTATTCATTAGATATTGGATTTTTCCTTCCAGTGCTTTGCCTTTTATTTCTTTGTTGGTTTCTTGATCATTTTTTGATTGCAGTTTTCCTTCGAGTTCTTCGATGTGCTTCTCCAACTCTGTGTTTCTGCTTGTAAGGCTTGTTACTTTGTCTTTTAAATCCTTCACTTCTTTTTGTATGGAATCTCTCATGTTCTTTGACATTTCTTCTTTAATTTGGCTGATTCTTTCATCCATGGCTTTCTTATACTCGGTTGCTAGGGTTTCTTTCATCTGTTTTAGTAATTCTTGCATTTCCTTCCTCATGACCGCTTTTAGGTCTTCTTCCCATGGATCTGTGCATTTTGGTGGACTTGAAAATTTAATAGGGTTTGTCATGTTGTCTCCAGATATTAGGGATTTCCTTGATTTACGCATAATTCTTTGTATTTAATGGTGTGTTTTGGAGTGCTGTGGCTTCTAATTTCGGCCTGCTTTGGTCCCCTTCCTGAAGGTGATTCTAGAGGATGCTGTTGGGTGGGCTTGTTGAACCTGGCTCTTTCTCCTCCCCTTTGCTACCTAGAGTTCGGCCCTCCTGCAGTGGGTATTATTGCTTTTCTACTCCTTATTTCTGTCGGCGGTGCAGTTCCACTCCTGGCCACACTGGTTGCTGGCGCTATTGAGCCTAGCTCCCAATCCCCCCTCCTTTCTCTGGGAGTCAATGGAGCTCTGCCCCCTCCAAGTTTCCCTTGAATGAGTTCCCTCAGTCCGACCCTTCAGGCTCTGCCCTCGCCCTTGGGGAGTCCCTGGTCCACTCCAGGGTCCAGGGGGGTGGACTGCTCTAGGTCGCCTGCGAGTCCAGAAGGCTGGCCCTATCTCCCCCCGTCTATTCGGGTTGCTCAAGTTGCCGTTCCAGGTGCCCACCTGGGGGAAGCGACTTGCCCAAATCACTCTCGCAGGCGCTCGTGGTCCCTGGGATGTGCTGGGCTAGGCTCCCGCGTGAGGCAGCAGGGACTCACCCAGGCCTCCCAGGCTGGCGTCTGGGGTCTCCGGGGGATGTGGTGGGCTAGGCGCCCGCGTGAAGGAGCAGGGACCCGCGCAGGCCTCCCGGGCCGGCGTCTGGAGTCTCCGCGGGATGTGGCGGGCTAGGCGCCCTTGTAAAGGAGCAGGGACCCGCGCAGGCCTCCCGGGCCGGCGTCTGGGGTCTCCGGGGGATGTGGCGGGCTAGGTGCCCGTGTGAAAGGGCAAGGACCCGCGCAGGCCTCTCGGGCCGGCGTATGGGGTCTTTGCGGGATGTGGCGGGCTAGGCGCCCGTGTAAAGGACAGGGACCCGCGCAGGCCTTTCGGGCCGGCGTCTGGGGTCTCCGGGGAATGTGCCCAGCTAGGCTCCCGCGTGAGGCAGGAGGGACTCACCCAGGCCTCCCGGGCCGGCGTCTGGGGTCTCCGGGGGATGTGGCGGGCTAGGCGCCCGTGTGAAAGGGCAAGGACCCGCGCAGGCCTCTCGGGCCGGCGTCTGGGGTCTCCGCGGGATGTGGCGGGCTAGGCGCCCGTGTAAAAGGGCAGGGACCCGCGCAGGCCTTTCGGGCCATCGTCTGGGGTCTCCGGGGGATGTGCTGGGCTAGGCTCCCGCGTGAGGCAGGAGGGACTCACCCAGGCCTCCCGGGCCGGCGTCTGGGGTCTCCGGGGGATGTGGCGGGCTAGGCGCCCGTGTAAAGGAGCAGGGACCCGCGCAGGCCTCCCAGGCCGGCGTCTGGGGTCTCCGGGGGATCGGGTCTAGTCTCATTTTAACAAATATATTAGATGAATGCTGTTGTATTACGTTCACCATAAAAGAGTGAGTCAAAGACTTGTATTGTGCTTATAACTTATAAACATAATAACTAAGTTACTAGTTATAAGCATAACTGTTTGGTCATCAGGTACTATGTCATCCCTGGTATCAATAGATATGAGACCTAGGAAGACACCAAGTTGAAAAGGCCTTAACTATCTGAGGGAAGGTTTTTCAAAAGCTGTCTACTATTACAGAAACTTTTCAAACTGCCTGTACTGTGGAGAGGCCATATGAAAAGTAGCATCTGTAAAAAAGGAAGAATAACCTGTAAACACAGATATTAGGGCCCTGGAAAAACCTTGGTTGCCTGTCCATGAGACATTCAAAAAAAAATAAGGAATGTAGTGTAAACATTATTTGAGACATAACTTGATCTGACATTTTAAAGATTACTAGATTTAATATTTCCATGAATTCAAATCTTTTCTAGCTAGCCTTACAGAACAATTACTACTTACTTTACTTAGAGCCTCTCTTCAAGATCACTCAGATATATAAAGACACTTCATTACTAGGAACATTTGCATAGATTCAAGTATTCTCTATTTAGTCTTATAGAATAATTACTCACTCTCAAATCTAGCTTTGCTGTTATCCTACGTGCAATCATACTAAGGGTTAACATTTAAGGCCCCAGTTCAGAGTGCATGAACTGGAATACTAGTCTTTGAGAAGCTAACCTTGCTCGCGAACCTCAGATAGCAAAATGGCTCAAATCTGTATCAGACTATGCCTTAAACAATGTGCCCCTGTGCCATTTTGGTAAATTAGTTTTGTCTGAAAATTATGTCTTGCCAAGAAATTAAGTATAAGCATTTTACCTTTTGCTTTGAATGAACAAAACAGAGTTTTAACCCAACTTGAGACTTTGCTCCCTGTCTCCCACAGCCAACTCTGTGCACCCACCTTTCAAGAAACCCCACAAGATTCCTTAGTGTCAGGACAAATCAGTCCAATGAATCTGAAAAGTTTCCACTAACATGAAGACATGTTCTCACAGGAAGCTGCACACTCTTCCTTCACATTAAAGGGCAGATGGTGGCTCTTATTACTGTGAGAACTTTGGTTGAAAGGTACAAATTCATACTTAGATATGTAAAATGATGTTGGGAAATTGTATAAGGATTATGAATCATCTAAAGGAAGGGAGAATTTTAATTTGTTTGAACACCCTAAAGATATTGCTGTGGAAAGATTACATTGATAAGTAATGAATTTAAATGTCACTTAGTGAAAAAATTTTGGGAAAACATATTAAACTAAAAGAACATTTTGTAGTGTTCAACTCAATAAGCTTAACTGACTGCCCAGTAAAGACATATCTTGGATTTAGTTTTAAAATGAAAAAATAAAAAGGATGTATTAAAATTAATTATAAGATATAATGCCAAAATGAATGTCATAGTGATTACATAATCTATAAACGGTGACAGTTAAATACTTTGTTCATTTCTTTCTTATGAGCATTTAAGTTTAAAGTCAGAAAGACATACTTTTTTTATAAATTTACATTTAATATAAGCTTATCAAGTCCAAACAATTAGCTGTTGCACAACTGAATTCAATCCCCAATATCCTATATGATCCTCCAAGCAATTCCAGGAATAATTCTAGAGTGCAGAGCCAAGAGTAAGCATTGAGAATTGTTGAGTTGTGTCCCAGAATCCCAAAGTAATATATAAAACATCTTTCTTAAAAATAAAACAAAACAAAGAAAGCATTTACAGAATAGGTGCTTTAGCAATAGTATAGGAGGTAGAACTTTTTCCTTACACATTGGCAGACTGGATTTTGAATCTCTACACCCCAGACTTATAAGAGCTAAAAATATTACCCTTTTCAGGAAAGTTTTTGGTAGAGTTCAAAAGTCAAGGAAAGATTTGAGATTTAGTACAGAGATTAAGGCATTTGCTTGGCATCCCAGCAACCTTGGTTCAAATCTCTATCACCATATCACCATAGTGTCCTGATCACCTTCAAAACTCTTAGCACAGAGCCAGTGATAACCTCGAGTATGTTAGGGTGGGGCCTCAATGACTACACCTCCCCTTCTGCAATATGTCGAGGCAGATTTTATTATCATCTATCTTAGTTGTGGAATAAGACATAATTCAGATCTGTTGATGCAAATGGCAGAAGGCCTCTAACTGCTATGGAATGCTAATCAAACAATAGTAGTGGCAGAGGTTAGAGAGATGTCAGTGAGTAGGTCAGACTGTCAGTGTCTTAGTTGGGGCATATATTTAGACTCCTTCCTCACAAGAACTGGGCAAGGGTGCTTTCTCCTCTAATAGATACATTACAAATGATGTTTCCCTGGTGCTTGAGAAAGACATTTCTAGGTTATGAAAATGGCAAGTGATTGGAAGAAGCCTACCTAAAGTTTAATGAGGCTGAGGGATCTATTTTTTACATGTTGTTTCTGTATTCTACAAAGCAAACAAATCTTCAATTGTGATCTTTAATTATACCCTTTTCCATTTTAAGTGTGAAGGCTTTTGTGTTTATTTACATCTATAGAGAGGGTGGGGATGCATATTTGTATATGTATGGGTATTTATAAAAATGGCAGGTTGCAAATAAATTTGGAAAAATAGAGACAGATTAGCACAGAAAGTAAATTTTAACGTCTTGACATGGTAGACATAAAGGTCTCAATTATTTTTCAGTTACTCATAAGTAAAGGAAAGAATATAATAACTTGTAGTGATGTGTCCCCAAGGGTAAAAATAAACTTGAAATTTAAGAAAATTAATTTTTCTTGTACTGAAGCATGACAAAGTTTTCCTTTGAGTTTCCTTTGAGAGCAATATCTTTATGTGGTAAGTAGTCTGCTAACGCTAATAGATTTCATAGATCTGAATGGTATTTTCTCTAGTTATATTCCTCAATGCAAATTTTTTTTGGAAAATCTACTAGTTGATTCATTAAAAATAATTTGACTATATATTGAAATCATGACACTAGATACAAATATTATTAAAGATAATATTCCATATATGCCTGAAATACAACTATGAAAGACTTGTACTTCATAATGGTCTCAATAAAAAATTTAAAATGATAATATTTCAAAAATATAAAAAGAGTAAATTGCAACAGAGTCTGGAGATAAAGCACATTGGGTTGGGTACTTGCCTTGCATGTTTCCTACCGGAATTTTTTTCTCCATTACCAAATAGCCTTGTGCTTTCTAGGTGATCCTGAACACAGAGCAGGAAAATAAGTCCTTAGTATCACTGAATGGAACCCCTCCCAAAAGAGAAGAAATTACATCATGCAATATTTATGCTTTATTATCATGGGGGATGGATGTTGGGAATAGTAGTAGAACTCTTGATAAGAATTAGAAAATACTAAAAATTATGTTTTAGTTTTCGTTTTTAGCTTTTTTTAGTTTGACTATTGTTTTGTTTTAGTTTTTAAGTTAATGTTTTTATTGATGTTATATTGCATTGTAGCACAAGTTTTGCATGTATATCATTAAAAGACAACACGTTTATATACTGCATCAAGTTTATCTCTAAAATTTAAATTCTTTACTTCTTTACCATAAATTGATGACATACTAAATTACCCATGGTGGTGGGGTATATTTTATTTGTTTTGTTTTGTTTTGTTTTGTTTTGCAGGGGAGATTTTCTTGGATCATGCTTTTGGTTTTCTTGGCTTACTCCTGGTAGGGCTCAGAGATCACTCCTATTAGTTCCCAGGATAGCATGTGAATTGAACCTGGGTCAATACCCACTGTAATATTTTTCTAGCCCCTGCATATAACTCTTTATCCTTCACTTTTCTGGTAACCAGTAATTGATCTTATTGTTCAAAAGTTTACTTTTGTTTTATTGAGTTTAATTTTTTTCTCTTCATTTAACATATTAATGAAATTATCCAGTGTTTTTCTCCATCTGGCTTATTTTATTAAGCATAATACCTTAAAGATCCATCTGTATTGTTGTAGATGGGAGGATTTTATTCTTTCTCTGCAGCCAAGTAGCATGGTATTCCACTGAGCACAGTTATCACATCGTCTTTATCTATTTGTCTCTTAAGGACCTTAAGGTTTTATGTTATGGACCCTTTAGCTTTATTGACATTTTTATTATATTCTTTTTCTTTATAGATCTTCTTAAATTGTAACCAAGTGGCCAGTACAACATTCCAATAGCAAAACAACATTCCCAGTGGTCCAGGCCACAGATCTTTTCATTAATTTGAAGCCAAGAAAAGACTGCTTCACACAGAACTCCTCCCTAAGCTGCTGCAATGTCTGTTACAAATTTATCATGGTAAGTGAATTACTTTCTAACTTTCAGAGCAAATATATGTGTCTTAAAACATCATTTTCTGAGAAAGTTGATTTGTCAAGTGGATTCATGTAGGAACTTTAAAACACATTTTTAGTGATTGTTTTCCCAGGTTGGTTTGAAAGAAGGGATTAAATATGTGACACAACTCTTTAGGATCTGGAGATATTAGAAAAAAGTCAAATTTGCTCCTAAATTCCAATGGCATCAAGTATTTTTCTTGCCAGTACACAAGAACTGGAGATTTTTCTCCATATGCAACCAACTTCATATAGGACAGATATTCATTTTCATGTTTTTTTTTACAATAATATCAGCAGTATTTCAGCCTTTAAATAAGCAGTTTAATAAAATCATCTTTTACCTTTTGGGCTCTTATGATTGTGTATGTGTTGTTTGAAAAAATCGATAGAATATAATGTTAGTGCTTCAAGAAGAGTCCTGAAAAAGGAATATAATCTTGAATGAATATAGTTTGTTCGAATCAGTATTGACATTGTTGGTCAGGTCAGGAGAAATTTCAGAATGAATTGGAAGAATCATACATTGACATATAGCAGATGTCTCACTAATCTTCCTACTCAGAGGGATGCAATGCATCTACTCAACAGTAGTTGCTGGTGGACTAAGAGACAGAGGAAGGCATGTCCAAAATTCTTTCTAGATATCTGTGACCAGGCTATGAACAAAGTAGAAGGATTATAGGCAGTGGCATTAGGAGACCCAGAGGAGCTACACAGAGTTCCAAAAGAAGCCATTACCTATATAAAAAGAGAAAAGGAAAGGCCATTGAAATAGTACAGCAGGTAAAGCAGTTGCCTTGCAGTAGCCAGCCCAGGTTCAATTTCTGGCATCCCATATAGTACTCTGAGTTCACCAGGACTAATTCTTAAGTGCAGAATCAGGAGTAAGATTTTAGCATCACCGGGTAGGCCCCCAAACAAAATATCAATAATAACAAAAACAAAGAAGAAATGGTGTGGGGTAACACAGGTATTTGGAAGTTCTTCCATTGTTTTCTTCCCTGAATATTATTTTTACTCCCATAGTTTCATCTTTTTATAAAATATATGTAGTTGTGCATATGGATTTATAAAACATTGTGAAGCATTTTATTTTTATAAACTACAAACTACATAATCATTTGCAAGGCATACACTAGGCAATTTTTAGCCATTTGTTATGTTCCTCGCAACGTACAAGAAAAATAGTGCCATTGTTTGTCTTTCCAATAATAGGAAAATGCAGGCCTTTAGGAAGTTAGGCAAGTAGCCCAGTGTGACCTAGTTGAAAGGCAGCTGTTGAGCTCCTGACCACTAAACAGTGTAAACACAGTACCCCTTTATGTGTTGATTCAAGACCAACTGCCCTCATTTTCTTTGCAACCAAAATATTTCCCATATCTCCTCTACTAGAAATAGGCTCGAGCTTCTCATGAAAGGATGTGAGCCATGAATCTGGAACATGCTTTAGTGTTGGTGTCATAAGGTGGGAGGGTGGTAGAGCAAAGATGAAGGGATAATTTGCTCTCAGAAACCTAGTTTAGCTGAAATTATTTAAAGCCATCTATCTAAACTATGGCATAGAGATCTTATGGCCACTAACCATGTATTATATTGGCCATCTCCGTTTATGGAACTCTTTCTGGGTCATTTCACCATTTGATATCGATTCCCAATGGCATCATCCTGTGTGATAGCATGTCACTGTTGACAGTATTATTGATTTTGCCCTTCATGCTTAGATTTCTGTCTGTTTTCTGAGTCCTATTTTACTTTTGTGAATACTTCTACTCTTATGAGTTCAGAAGATATTGTGCCAGGGTTGGAGCAATAGTACTGAGGATCAGGCACTTACCTTTCTGTAGCTGTTCCAAAATTTATCCCCAGCATCCCATTTGGCCTCCCAACTCATTCAGGAGTGACTCTTGAGCGCAGAGCTAGGAGTAAATCTTGAGCTCTGTTGGGTGTGGCCCAAATCAATAAAACCTTTTAAAAAATACTGCACCATTAAAGATGACTGGTAGGGCCCTATATTGTCTCAGCTTCTTTATTGAAAAGGTCTAAACAGTGGAAATATGAGTCTTTTTTTTTTTTTTGGTTTTTGGGCCACACCCGGCAGTGCTCAGGGGTTACTCCTGGTTGTCTGCTCAGAAATAGCTCCTGGCAGGCACGGGGGACCATATGGGACACCGGGATTTGAACCAGCCACCTTAGGTCCTGAATCGGCTGCTTGCAAGGCAAACACCACTGTGCTATCTCTCTGAAAATGAGTCTTTTTTGAGACCTATCCTGTTAACTTATCTGCTTTTTTATTTTAAAGAATAACAAATTTTGGGGCCGGAGAGATAGCATGGAGGTAAGGCGTTTGCCTTTCATGCAGGAGGTCATCGGTTCGAATCCCGGCGTCCCATATGGTCCCCTGTGCCTGCCAGGAGCAATTTCTGAGCCTGGAGCCAGGAATAACCCCTGAGCACTGCCAGGTGTGACCCAAAAAAACCAAAAAAAAAAAAAAAAAAAAAAAAAAAAGAATAACAAATTTTTTCAAGATTATTCTCTCATATATATTGAAAAAGGGATGATAATCATCAAGGAAATATAAACTTAAAGGTGACTGAAACAATTTTTATCACAAATTCACCAAAAATTATATTAGGCAACTATATAGACTGCAATCATACTAGTGTCTGAATGGCTTAGGTTCTGAGTAGATGACTAAATTTATAAGTGATGAATGCTTATAATGTAAAATACTGTTATGAGAGTTAGCAAGTTCATTAATCCTCTATCAGGAGGTGAGAACTATCTTCTTTATAAAATATAAAAATGTGTAATAATTGAGGAAGAGGAAGAACTAAACATGTAGATGCTTTGTCATATTATTAAAATTATTTCTAATATTTTTTTGCTCAAGTGATAGCAAAGCAGATAGGGCACTGTATTGTGGCTGCTGGGATAAATTCCCTGCACCCCATAGGTTCCTGAGCCATCCAGAGTGCAAAGCCAGGAGTAATCAATCTCTAAACACCATTGGGTGTGGCCCAACTCCCCCCAAAATCTAACATTTTACATATATTAATCAATGAATAAAGAAATGAATTATTCTGTATTATCTTTTAGTATCTGCTTTTAGGAGACAAAAATTCCTGAGACAATGAAATAATCTATTTCTGTTACAGTGAGGAAACAGGTTCTTTCCTTAAGAATGTCTGTAGATCCTGTTTTCCACCCTGATTTTCATATTTCTTGATTTTAAATGGAAGTACCTTCAGGACAATATCTGTAGAAGAGGAAGTAGATACTTGCATAGTTATTAATTATTGCAGGGATCAAAACTTGCAGGGGCAGAAGGGGTTGGATAAGTGTCGATTACAAAGGAACCTTTTAGAACCCAGTTTAAAGTAGAAGTAAAAATTGTCAGTAGTTCATTACAGAAGAAAAAGGAGAAATATTAGTCATAAACAGAAAGTTAGTATTTTTTAATTGAGAAGAGAACCAGACCTCCTTGAATGAAAAGCAAAGTGAGTTGGTGAAATACTGTTTTCAGTGTGGACTGTACTATCATATTTAGGCACTGGAAAGAGAGTAGATTTGAGAATTGAATACTTACGTGGAGATTCTTGTGCCCTAGGATGAGGGTGAGGTGCACCAATGCCATCATGTTAAAACTTTTATTTATTTTTATTAATATATTTATTTAAGCACCATGATTACAAACATGTTTGTATTTGGGTTTCAGTCATAAAAAATACACCCCCTTCACCAGTTTAAACATGTTATTTGAACTATAATAAAAATAAATAAATAAATAAATAAATAAATAAATGAATGAATGAATGAATAAATAAATAAATAAATAGTTTCCTAAGGGAAAAATACCCAAGACTAGAGGAAGGAAAAAAAGACAAATGGATTATCTGGGAAGTGGGTATAGTCAGTTTATCAATGAGTGGTTATAAATCAAAGAAGAGAAAGGTGAGTTCTGCAGAGAGAAATCAAGGGGAAATAATCCAGGAATGAAAAGAGAATGAAATAGTCATAAAATAGTAAAAAATACACCCATAAGTGCAATAAAACTGTGTCCCCCACCACATTACATAACACTTCCACTGATTTGGATGAAAGTTAATTTAACAAATCTTGGAAAATTTTCAATACTTCTATACTTACCTGGCAGGGGCGATACCATGATCACGAAGGTGGTTTCCCCAGGGCGAGGCTCCCCCATTGCAACCCAGGTGTGCTGACCCCTGCGATTTCCCCAAATATGGGAAACTCGACTACGTAATTTGTGGTAGTGGGGGACTGCGTGCACGCTCTCCCCTGAAAAAAATATTTCAATACTTCTTTCTATTCAAAATATGCTTTTTCAAATTGAGGTCACTTTATTATGACTAATACTAATTTAATTTCTGCATGACACTTGGTAAATATGTTTTTAGTATTTTCACCCAATTTTGCTTTAAGTTCTATGCTTTTAGAAATAGCTTTTTCAACTTTTATAAGAGAACCTGACTTTTCACACAAACACACACACACACACACACACACACACAAAACCCTTCAATTCTTTATCCTTGAATAATGAAATAATGAGTAATAATAACATGTTTTAGTTCTGTTCTTATTATTAGCTACAGGTCAGGGAGAAGGTTTGAACATTAACATACTTCTAAACATGAGTCACATTTTGAAGAATTTCATAGAGATTTCTTGTAAAGTTTTTGTTTATTTAAGTGAGTTTACTAACCCCAGGAGTTAATGAGATAGAAATTCAGAATCAATTCCTACAAGGACCATTTTCTTCAGTTCTTTCATTATCAGATTCCACCTGATTCTTGACCAGCCTTTCTTCCCAAGCTCACCATTAACCACAAGTTAGTAGGAAAGATTTATTTATAAAGAATTTGAGGGGGGGATGTGGGGATATAAACACTAAACTTATTTAAACTTTCTTCAGGAATTTCTGTGGAAAATATTTATTATCCTTCTCTGTTATATCATCCTGGTCATAGTTTTGAAATATGTCTTTCCATCATTCTCAGAGGAATCTTAGTTTACTCTTTTGTAAAAGAGTGACAGTAAATAATCATTGCAATATTCCCTGGGCTTGTAGAAATTGATGTAAGTGGGCAGTTCATTCCAGTCATGAGGCTGGACTCACTAAGCACCAGTCTTCCTGGACAGTTAAGATAAAGTCTAGTGGGGCCAGAGTGTTGGTGCAGCGGTAGAGCATTTGACTTACATGCTGCTGCCCCGTATTCCCATATGGTCCCCAAGCATGAGCTATTTTTAAACGCATAGCCAGGAGTAACCCCAGTATCACTGGGTGTGGCCCCCAAAACATTCAAACAAAAAGATAAGATAAAGATTCATGAATGCTCTATGAAATGCGTTTGGTTATTTTAATAGCTATATGGCTTAGAAATATTAGCCATGTTATTTTAACTTGAATGTGAGATCTTAAACATTGTTGTGTATAAAATTTACAATGGTTGTGTTATCCTGGTACAAATTCCTCTCATTGTACTTTGGTGCTTATTCATTGTATTCTATTTGTTTATTTTATAAAATGTACTTTTGTAATTGTGAAGAATTTAGTTTGAATTTAAACTTTTCCAATTTAATCAAGAAAATACTTCAGTGCAGTTGGATGAATACTAAACCACTATATTTATTCATTTATACTTATATTCTATTTTAAAAAATAGATGTGTCTTGAGTATAATGAATATTTAAATAATTTTTATGTTGTCATAGAAATTAATATATGAATTGAAAATTGTATCTAGATTGTCAGAATATTATTTTTGTGTAATTAAGTTTGTTTTTTTACATTTATATCACTAGTTTTTCAGCAAATATTTTGGCTGGCTATAATATGAAATTCTAAGAGTTGTGAACAGAGTGATGAATAGAATGGAAACTTCTGGTCTCATGAAGCTTGCATTCTAGTGCTGAAGACATTAATAAAGAGATAGGTACATGGTGCATGTTTAGTGATAAGTATTTTAAAAAATAATTGCAGAGAAAATTATTATACATATAATCTACTTTTTTTCCGCCCCCCACCCCTGAAGCCCATATAATCTACTATTAAATGACCTTACAATACATGCTATCCAATTTATTTGGTTCTTCTTTTACTAATATATCATGAAATTGTCTTGTCTTTTTAATAAAACATTTATTTCCTAATTTTTTTATTTAGGAATTTTTTGTTTAATTTTTGGTTGAGATCATGTTATTGACTCCTCTATTTGAGATCATGTTATTTGAGATCATGTTATTTGACTCCTCACCTACATTTTTTAAGTAATATTTAACATTTATGTATTTTTTATTTACTTTGTAGTAATTATATTTTCATCTTATGCCATTAAAGTCCAATAGTTTTTAAGGCTCAAGCTTATTTTTCTCATTGACTATATTTTTCCAATTCTGACAAAAATTTTATTGCTCAGTGTTAAATTATAATATATAATATATATAATATATATAATATATAATATATATAATATATAATATAATATATAAATTATAATTTAAAATTTTTCCAATATGGAAACTTGGGACTCCGAATATATTTTGAATGCCCAGAATTGATGAATGCCCAGAATTGATGAAGTTAACTATTATCCCATTAGCCTTTATAGTAGCTACATAAATGATGTTTTCTGTGTTGAAACTAATAATTATAAATAGCATATTGAATTCAAGTGAGAATTTTTATATCTAGATCTTAGATTAAATGAAGCAGAGTGCTCGTCACTTGAGGCCTGTACATTGAGAAACATTTAGCAGCAGAGACAGAACCATTTCTGCTCCAAGAAAAAAGAACCAGGTGCTTTAGGTCTCACCCTTTCCCCCCGAGAGTTCTTGCTGCAAAGCTGAAGTTCTAAAACATCTACCATCTTTCCTGATGGGATACATAACATGTAGGAGGGATATTATTGTGCCAAGATGGCTTTTCAGCATTCAGCAAACTAGCTTTGTAGACTCCTTCTCTAATCAAAAATTGGTTTTATTCCAATATTCCAATATTTGACAACAAAAAATTAGATCAGGTAAATCACTCTTTGATTTTAAATTACTGATACAAAGTACTTTCATAAATATGGGGGGGAATAGAAATTTTTTTATAATTTATTTAAACACCTTGATTACATACATGATTGTGTTTGGGTTTCAGTCATGTAAAGAACAACCCCCATCACCAGTGCAACATTCCATTCACCAGTGTCCCAAATCTCCCTCCTCCCCACCCAATCACCGCCTGTACTCTAGACAGGCTTTTTATTTCCCTCATACATTCTCATTATTAGGATAGTTCAAAATGTAGTTATTTCTCTAACTAAACTCATCCCTGTTTGTTGTGAGCTTCATGCGGTGAGCTGTAACTTTTTTCATAGGGATTTTATCAGCAGCATTCCTACCAGATGTGGATGATACTTTCTTTCTCATCCTATCCCTGCCAACAAAGATTGTTCCCAGATGATTTTTGATATGTGCTATCCTCATGGTGTAAGATGCATTCTCATTATTGTCTTGAATTGGATTTCTCTAGTGATAAGTGATGATAACCATTTTTTCATGTGCCTTTATGTATATCATCTATTGTTCTTTCTCAGAGAGGTCTGTTCATTTTCTCTCCCCATTTTTTGATGAGAATTTTAAGGGTTTTTTTTGGGGGGTTGGGCCACACATGAAATGCTCAGAGGTTACTCCTGACTATCTTCTCAGAAATAGCTCCTGGCAGGCACGAAGGACCATATGGAATGTCGGGATTCAAACCAACCACCTTAGGTCCTAGATCGGCTGCTTGCAAGGCAAACATCACTGTGCTATCTCTCCGGCCCTGATTTTAAGTGTTTTTGTGGAGTTAATCTTTGTGAGTACATTGTATATCCTAGATATGAAACCTTTATTTGATGTGTTGAGTACCAAAATTTTCTCCCCTTCAATTAGCTGTCTCTTTTGCCATACAGAAACCTTTTAAGTTTTATGTAGTCACATTTATTCAGGATTGATGTCATTGCTCTTCCTATTGGCATCCTATTAACAAAGACTTATTTGAGGTCTAAGTCTTGGAATGTTCTGCTTATGTTTTCCTCAGTGAACTTTATGGGCTCGGATCTAATCCCAAGGTCTTTAATCAACACTGATTTGGCTTTTGTGTAATGTGTGAGATGTAGATCAATCTTTAATTTCTTACACTTGGTTATCCAATTATTTTAACACCATTTGTTGGAGAGATAGTCTATTCCATTTCAAATTCTTGGCTCCTTTGTCAAAGATTTATTGATCATATACTTGGAGTTTTGCCACTGAATATTCTATTCTGATCCATTAGATTGAAAATCTATCTTTGTTCTAATACCATGCTATTTTGATTGATGATCTTTTTATGCCTATAATAGTTTTAGTTTTTTTAGTTGAAAATTAGCCAGCTACTTAAAAGTGACTATAAAGATGATATAGAAATATTGTATATGGTATCTGTTAATTTGCCTTTAATGTAATAGTATTCATTATGTTTATTTAGCGTTCTAATGAACTAAATAAAAGCAATTTTTTGAGAGGTGATCACACTTCATGATGCTCCAGTGTTACTCTTGGTTCTGTAGTTAGGAATTATTCTTGGCAGAGCTCGGGGAGCATATGGGATTCCAGGGATAGAATCCTGGTCAGAAGGCAAATGCCCTAACCACTGCACTACTACTCTGGCCCTAAAGCAATTTTTAAGTGAGGATCTGTTAACTATTCTTTTATATGTATGTTTGAGTTCAGATTTTAAGCATTTGAAGAATAAGACAGACAATAAACTCAATGTATTTGGTAAGATATATATATATGACTAATTCAGGTCAAGAACTGATCTATTGCCATTACCAGATAATGCCTGTTAAGGGGAATGATATGTAGATTCTCAATGATCAATCATGTATTCGTGCAGCCAGTACCAGTATAGGGATGAGATAGTTCTCCATGTTATTGGTACCAGGGTTCAGCATGTGCTTTGTACTCACAAATTCTCTGACAGTTCATGAATGCATGAGTTTAATATTTTCAGCCAGACACTGGAACAAAGAGTACATGTAGTATGGGGGTAATGATTTGGGTTAAAAAATTTTCATTGTCAAATATTACTTTAGGCAACCTGATTTGACTGTTATAGGTTATTCAATATTTATGTTACACAGAAAAAGATCAGAATTATGTAGATTGATGTGAAACTCAATGAAAACTCAGGATTATTTGAATTTAGCTAAAGACGTTCTTAGTATTTAAGAAGAGGTCTCTGGTCTCAATTCTTGATGAAAAAGTTTTAAGAAAATGGAGAGATTGTCTTTGATCCTTCTCTTCTGCCTCAGCCTTTCTTAAACATCATAGTGAGTGGCTTCTGTTGACTGTGCATTCACCTAGAATTGCATAATCCTATTTTAGAGAAAGCTGGAAAGTCATACAGGCTAGTGATTTCTGACCTGTGGGCCCTTAATATAGGAAACCAGGTGAAAATCAATACATGGAGCCATGACATAAGACTGGTCAACTACTAGTACAGGACTGGGGGATACAGGAAGGAAACAAGGTCAGGAGAGGAACATAGTCCAAAAAGGATTGAAAGGTGATTCTTACCTCTAGGTGGTACCTTACATTGCAGCCTAAACATCTTTCTTCTTAGCTCTTTCCTCTTTGGAGAAGCCCATGTTCTTTGTTGAGCCTGTCCCCCTTTCTCTCTCCTTCATAATTCTCAAAAAAAATCTTTTACTTCAGAAACAAAACAGGAAAAAGGTTGAGAATAATTAACATAGCATTGGTTACCTAATTGGGTTTGAGACGCAAAGTGTCTTGTTACAAAATGAGAAAAATAAGGGAAATATTGGTCTCCATTGTCTTTATTTCTTTTGTGAGCCTGAGAATATGTTCTACATGATTATTATTTATTAAGATGCTTTTAAGTACAGAAATGAAGGTG
Source organism: Suncus etruscus (assembly GCF_024139225.1). Classification (NCBI taxonomy): domain Eukaryota; kingdom Metazoa; phylum Chordata; class Mammalia; order Eulipotyphla; family Soricidae; genus Suncus; species Suncus etruscus. Next base: position 146,369,382 of record NC_064852.1, on the reverse strand, counting down.
ACGACTGGTAATTATTTCTCCTAATTGATGGTAGCTGAAGAGTGTGCTTCCAGATTAATTTACACATGTATGTTTCTAGATAGCTCAGAATGTAGAAATTACCGGGGAGTTTTAGCTAATTTTCCAAGCCATGAATTTTATCAGCATCATCAGAATTACAGACTTTTCTCAAATCCCTCCTGTAATCTCAGCCTTGTAGACTGAGACTTATGATTTTTAACTTTTCTAATTATAGGTCTTCCCTGAATATTTGAATAACCATTGCATATATAGCTAGTACTCTAGTTACTTGTTTGTAATTTTGATAAAGGATATCTCTGCTGTGTCTAGTGTATCATTTTCACAGAAGTCTTTTAAAGACTATAAATTTATGTAGTATCAATTTGTAGTATCTATATTATTGATATCAATAATATCAACCATATTATTGGTATAGAAAATAATCCTGATATCAATAATATGAAGAAATTTACATGCCATTCTGAATATAATATTCAGAAAGTGTATAATTACAGAAAGCTATTTTGGAGATCAGTCTAAACTAGGTTAATTCACTATTGTACACATTCACTGTTGGACTAATTTATTTAGTGACTATTTATTGAACATCTATTACATGCTAGGCAGTGTTTTATAAGCTGATCTACACTAGTTAAGAGGAAGATAGGGAAATTTGGTTTTCCCAAATATAGACTCTGGAACCGTTTAATCTTATTTTATCTTATGTCAATGGATGTGGCACAAAAATCATCAAAGCTGTGTACTTCCTCTCTTTTGCTTAATGTTTCTCAAATTAAACAGCTGGATTCCATTAATCCTTATTCAGTTATCATATTTCCAGGTCCTTCCAACCTAATTTGAAATTATCTTTTTCTGCTTTTGATTATGTGGAAAATAAGGCAATAGTTGAACACAAAAACTGATTTGTTTTGACTAAGGAAACATGAAGCCGCTACCTTCTTTTTCTGGATGTTTATTGTTATAAGTGAATAGGACCTTATTCTTGTTCTCTTTGTTTTGTGTTAGTCTGATTTTTGCCAATACCATGCGTAGTTAACAAATATAACATAGACCTGCACTTGAGCTTGATCTGTCTATGTGAAGCTATTTCTCTTCTTTTTATAATGTCAGGATATTTATTTAAAACAATTTACTACATAATTTCCCTGAAACATAATGAAATAAAATGGAAAATTATGATTGAATATTTTAAAAAAAATAATGTCTTTTTTTAAGCACCATGATTACAAACATGAGTGTAGATGGGTTTCAGTCATAAAAGGAACATCCCCCTCAACAGTGCAACCTTCCCACCATCAATGCTCCCAACTCCCTCCTCACCCACTCCCTGCCTGTATTCGAGACAGGCATTCTACTTCTCCCACTCATTAACATTGTTATGATAGTTGTTAGTGTAGTTATTTCTCTAACTCAGTGTTTCTCAAATAGTGGAGATCGCCTCCCAGGTTGGTGTGAGGCTCCTTAAAGGAGGGTGCGTTTGACCTCGGCAAACACTGTCATAACAAGCTAAACCCCGTGTTTATGTATGTCTCTGGAGCTGAGAGTTGCTGTGTCCTGCTTCAAACCCCGCTATCCATTGCAGAACGTGCTCATTGTAGCCATTAATCCAGACATCACTTCTGATTAAAAAATCAGCTCAAATTATTTTATATATTTTTATTTTGCAGGTTAAAGTTTTTTTAAGTAAAGATACTAATTATAGTCACGCAGGGAGTGTGAAGAATATTTTAGTCTTCCTAGGGGGACATGACAGAAAATAATTGAGAAGCACTGCTCTAACTGAACTCACCATTTTTTGTGGTGAGAATATGAGGCAGTTTCTCATTTGAGCATCATCATCATGCTAAATGAAGGTCATTTTGGAAATTTGTTTATTGGACTTTTTTAAAGAAAGCTAATCTTATCTTAAGAGAGACAGTAGCATCTTATGATAGATATTGTCCCAAGCTTTATCATCAAAGCTACTCTGTTTTATTTAGACAGTAGCACAAGAAAGTAAGGAGTAGAGAATGGCAGAGCATGGGAGCATGGATGATGAGAGAAGGCTCTAATGGTTGCATTGGTGTTGAAATATTGTATGCCTAAAACTCAGCTATCAATAACTTTGTAAATAATAGTTCATAAGTTCAATAGCAAAGTAAAATACATTAAAAATAAAGAAAGCATCTCTGGACAACGGGACAATTATACTATGCAGTGGCCAAGAGTTTGGATGTACTATGGATTGCACACACCAGGACTGATCCCAATGTTCGGCATTAAGTAAGACTCTGGCAACACTTGAACCAGAAATATTGAATCAGAATTTTGGGGCTAGACTCCAGAAATCTATTTCAAGGAACGCTCCTCCCAATACACATACACCAGGTGATTCCAATATATCCTAAAATAACGAGAGCAGATGGTATAAAACTGGTGCTCTGGAGTCTAGATGTAGAGTGCAGCTACCAAAAATAATGACTTTGGGCAGAACTGATATATGGAAGAGCTTTCTGATAATATGTCTGATTGTTGCAGCTGCTTTACACTTGGTTTTAATAGGAAGGGAATATTGTTAGCTTTTGTGCTCCTGCTTCCATTCTTGTTATCTACTTTGGACTAACGCTTTTCAGTTATTGCACGTTAAAAACATTTAGTCTGATTTCTAAGTGTTTCATACACTTAAAGAGGAAGTGTACTCTTGGAAGTCATTCAGGACTAGAAGGATTTGTGTATTTTTAAAAATAATCTTAGAATCTTCTTTATAAAAGATTTCATAAATCAAAAAATTTAGCTATTGAAGTATGCGATTCAATAATTAACAGTGTATGTAAAATTGAACAGCCATAAACATAAATGCATGATGAGAATTCTTTTTTGCAATGGATTACAATGTGGCAATGCCCAAGGCTTATTCAAGACTCTATACTCAGAGATCATTCAGGTAATTGGCAGTGGGTCTACGGCATGTATGGCAAGTGCCCAATCATCACCTTACTGTCTCTGCAGCCCTCGTGAAAAGACATTTCCTCACTCAGAAATATCCAGCTTAGTTACTTCATCTTCCCTCTTACTCTCACTCTTACTTCTCACCTCAGGCATTCACTAAAATTTTTCTCAACTTGCTTATTCTAGGAATTGCTTATAAATAGCTTTAGAAAGCACATAGTTTATTTTTGCTACTTTTTTTTTTTACTGGGCACAATTGTCCTAAAAATTTCTCTTCATTGTAGTGATGGAGTGAAATTGACACAGATGGTGGGATTGGTGTTGGCATATTGTATGCCTAAGACTCCACTATCAAAAACTTTGTAAGTCATGGTTCTTTAATTAAATGAAAAAAATTTTAAAAAGATTATCCTTGTTTTATGTTCTTCAGTGATTCGTTCATATTTTTGTATCTATTCTAGGCAGTATAACCATCCTACACTTTTAAAATGTATTTGTCAGAGACAAACAATTGGGATATTTTCTTATTCTAGCTACCATGAATGATGAAGCATTCAGGAGTGTGTTTTTGTGTGGATATTGTTTTTGATTACCTTGGGTATACAACTAAGCATGGAATCTCTGGGTTACTAAACAACTTCTCATTTAACTTTTTAAATAATTACTAGAATTTTGCGAAGTGTACAGTTTTATACATTTATAATCTTATTCATCCTGTTGTCTTTCTTTAGATTATACCTCATACTAAAAGGTCTGAAATATTGTGGTTTGATGTGTACATTCATGATGGCAGATTATATTCATTTTGTTTCTCATACTTAATGACTAATTCTTTTTTTTTTTTTTTTTTTTTTTGGTTTTTGGGCCACACCCTGTGACGCTCAGGGGTTACTCCTGGCTATGCGCTCAGAAGTTGCTCCTGGCTTCTTGGGGGACCATATGGGACACCGGGGGATCGAACCGCGGTCTGTCCTAGGCTAGCGCAGGCAAGGCAGGCACCTTACCTCCAGCGCCACCGCCCGGCCCCTATGGCTAATTCTTTTAAGAAATACTATTCAACTATTTCTCCCAACTTTGGTTGGATTCACCTTATTATAGAATTATAAACATTATGCATATGCAAGTATATCAATAGAAGGAAAACTATAAATGCAAGTTTAAAGTCAAATATGTTGAAAATTAAGATGAACTTAAATCAAGTCTTTCTCAAATATATGTTTTCAATAGTAGTTTTATTTTGAGAAAAAAAAATTTTTTAATATAATTTTTATTTTGATCATAGTGTCTTACATATTGTTGACAATAACATTTTAGGTACATATTTACATAAAATCAGGGGGGATTCCCATCCCCAAATTGTCCTCCCTACCCCTCCGTTGTTGTCCTACCTCCCATTTCCTCTTCCCTCACCCCCAGGGCGGCTAGAATATGTGGTCCCCTCTGTATCCAACCCACTACTTAGTAGTCTTGCACCTGTTTGGTCTTGATGCCTCCCTTATCTCCCCCTCTAACTGTAGGCAGGACTAGCTAGTTCAAGTTGCGTGGTTTTGCCTGAGAAGGAGAAGATAAATAAACTGGGGTAAGAGTCTAATACTCCCAAAATGGGTGGAATCCTTCTAGAGGCTCTCATCATCGATTTGGGAGATGAAGGAGAGAAAGAAGGTGAAACACTCCACCAGTACCAAAAAAAGTGTCAATTATCCAGTGAGGACTCCAGCTATATCGATAAGCACCACAAAAAAACAGCCGAAAAACAAAGCAAAACAGACAGACAAACAAACAAACAAAAAACAGAACAAAAACAAACAAACAAACCAAAAACACGCCATGGTCTTGAAATAAGAAACATGGCATAGCACATAACGAGGGAAAAGAAAAGAATAGAAAAAAATAAGTATAATTGGGGACGACGATTTCAATAATCACACCCAAACAGAGAAATCGACCAAAATAGATAGGTAAATAAAAATAATAATAACAATAATAAATGAAGGTAAAAGATATATATGTATATATATACACACACATATATATACATATATATAAAATACTAAGTTTTTGTGCTTTTTGTATTTTTGTTTTTTCCCCTCCTGCCCTGGCACAGTAAATATTGGGGTCATTCGAAAAGGAATTCACATGGCCTAAGAAATATGGGGTTTCTCCGTCCTTGGAGTATACTGTCATGGGATCAGCTCCAGACTTTGCTCAGGATCATTTATTCTCCTGGTGGTGTTTTTTGGCGTGTGGAAGACTTCTGTTCTGTCCAGGGTGATACACTCAGAGCTCTGTGTTTAGAGGTCTCAGTATCTGCACAGATCCTGAGGTAGGACTTATGGTGAGGTCAGTCTTTGTGGTTCTAGAGGTTCTGTTACCTCAGTGTCGTTTTAGTCCATCTTCTGTGGTTGGTGACCTTGGTCTTTGCACTGAACCTAGGATGGCACCTAGGTTAGCGTCTTTCTTTGTGCTTCCAGAAGGCCCATTCTGTTGCAGTTGTCTCTGTCAGACCTTTGGGACTGGGGGTCATGCTTATTGTGCAAGTCATAGTTCAAACCCTAAACTAGGGCTTTTTTATTGGTCCCAAGATGTATACTGTCTGGCCGTGGTTCTAGTAGCCAGTCATCTGTAAGTCACGATCTTGGCTTTTGGACCTACCAAAGGGTGCCGAGTCTTCTGGTTTTGTCTTGTCGTTAGCTGGTAAGGTAGGCTAATCTGCTCTAAGGTCAAGTTGTTCACATTTTCCTCTTTGTCAGGATATCATGTTAGAGCTGGTCCTTGTTGTTAACCCCGCAGTATTAAGGCTGTTCCGGATGGAGTTTGTTTCCTGTAGCTGTTGTGAAGAGCTGTGCCGATTCTATGTCTGGGATCCAGGGTTCAAGGCTGGATGAATGGCATCTAATCATCTGAGGTCTAAGTGATTCCACATGACATATTTTCAAGGTAGGAGATACCCCTGTATTGTAAACAACTATGAGTTCCCATCTCTAGTAGATAAGAGCTCTTTTTTTTATATGTAAGGTTTCCCCATTATTTAGTGTGTCTTTGCAGGGGGAGGTGGAGCCACATTGTATTGTCAGTGTGGTTGGGGGTGGACAGAGGGGATAACAGACACAGGTCACATACCCAAAAATGATAAAAAATATATATAATAATAATAATAATAAAATAAAATAAATAAAAACGTATGTGCTCACAAATGTATATATAGGACCAACATTTAAAAAAATAAATAAATAAATTTAAGAGGAAAAAAAAAAAAAGAACGAAAATGAGTTAGCGAAGTTTTTAAAGGACCAAAGTGGTGCAAAAGACTACCTTACATTTGGGGGAGAGCAGATAACGAAGTGGTGTATTACAGGTCTTATGCCTATGTTGGAAGTACAGTTTTTCCCATTGTCTTTTGGGTTTTTCTTGTGATGTGTGGGTTCCCAGGAATCTTCCTATCACACCCCCTGACCTTCTTCAGGTTGGTAAAAATTTGCGGCAGGGAGGTCTTGGAAGAGTTCTTGCATTGGGGATACTTTTGTACCTAGGTCCGGTTTCAAGAAACAGTCCATGTTAGGGGGAGTTGGTAGGGAGGGCCTCGCAGCATGAGTCCGCAGGGGAGTTGGCTGTCTTTTCTTGCCCGGGACGAGGTGTGGGTTTGACTGGGTGTCCCTTCTCTTGGGTGCTGGGTACTGGTTCGTTGGGGTAGGAGGTCGATCTTGTTGCCTAATAGATTAAGGACTGAGGGTGAAGTGTTTTAATATAGAGGGAGGTCTGGATGGGATTGAGGGGTGGAGGGATAGTTCCAGAGGGGGGAAATGGTAAGGTGTATGGAAGGGGTAGGGAGGGAGAAAAGAGAAAAATACATTAGAAAGAAAGGGAGAAGAGAAAGGATAGAAAGTAAAGAAAAGAATAGAAAAGAAAAAAATAACCAAGAAAGTGGTGAGAAGAGAGGAGAAAATAGCAAGGGAATGCTGGTTTGCTTGAATGTGTTCAGTGAATAGAGCATGTAGTTTGGGTCTGTACGTCGCTGTTACTGCTTCGGTGGTCTGACTGGTCACGTGCTTGAAACCCTAAAAGAAGGTAAACCTAGGGATAAAGTGTATGTTAAAGAGTTTTCTCAGGGCCAACTCGTAGTGCAAACTGGGTATGGTATCTCGTGTGGTATCCCGAGTTGCCATCTTAGCTTGTCCGCCCTTTGTATCCAAGAACGCCTGTGGACAGAAAAGCTGAGAGGTTATTTTAAATATAGTAAGATAGAGGCATTAATACGTAGTTTTATGGGATGTTTCCATTGGAGCCAGTGGTTTGCCTTGGTATTCTTTACCTGTGTTCCTGTATACAATCTCTACATGATTATTATGGGCCATTATTGTAGAAGGTTAATTACGTACCTGTTCTCTCTATGCTGCTGTTCTGGTGTTGCTGTTTTCTTTGTGGTATAATGTGTAGTCGCGAGTTTGTGTTGTTCCTTTTTCATGTGTTTTGGGCACTGTTCCGAGGTATATGTTGACTATTACAGTGGTTGGAGTTTCTACCCTGTTAGACCCTGTTATTTGATTGTTAAGTATTAGTTGTGATTGAGATGTATGTTCTATGTGCTTCAGAATAGTGCTACCATTCTGTGTTTATCTTTTGTCTTCTGACTTACTTCGTTTAACATAACATGATCTAAGTCCATCCACGTTGCTGCAAAATCTGTGATTGTATCATTTCTGACTGCCATGTAATATTCCATTGTGTATAGATACCACATCTTAATGATCCATTCATCTGTTGTTGGACATCGCGGTTGGTTCCAAGATTTGGCTATTATACTGAGTGCTGCGATAAATAGTGGGGTGCACACGTATTTTGGAATGAATGTTCTTCCAACTTGGGGTATATACCTAGGAGTGCAATTGCTGGGTCAAAAGGGAGCTCAATTCTGAGTTCTTTGAGTACTCTCCAGACTGTTCTCCATAGATGTTGGACTAGGGGGCATTCCCACCAGCAGTGGATGAGAGTTCCCTTCATACCGCATCCACGCCAACAAAGATTGTTCTCAGTATTTTTGATGTGAGCCATCCTCACTGGTGTAAGGTGGTATCTCATTGTTGTCTTGATTTGGATCTCTCTGATGATGAGTGAAGGTGAGCATGTTTTCATGTGTTTGTTAGCCATCCTTCTGTCATCCTCAGAGAAGTGCCTATTCATTTCTTCTCCCCATTTTTTTATGGCTTTGTTTGGTTTTGAGGGGCTCAGTTTTCTGAGTGCTTTGTAAGTTCTAGATATCAGCCCTTTATCTGATATGTCTAGTGAAAAGATTTTTTCCCATTCTGTTAACTGTCTTCTTGCATTAAGTAAGGTTTCTTTCGCCATGCAGAAGCTTTTTAGTTTGATGTAGTCCCATTTGTTTATATTACATGCTAAAGTTCTTGCCATTGGTGCTCCATTCTCAAAGACCTTTTTGATATATAGGTCTTCGAGTGTTCTGCCTATTTTATTCTCGATAAACTTTATAGATTCGGGTCTGATTTCAAGGTCTTTGATCCATTTTGAGTTGACTTTTGTATAAGGAGTGAGGTATGGGTTGATTTTCACTTTCATACATGTGGTTTTCCAGTTGTGCCAACACCATTTGTTGAATAGGCTTTCTTTGTTCCATTTCAGATTCTTGCCTCTTTTATCAAATATTAGTTGGCTGTATATCTGGGGGTTTATGTCTGGGAATTCTGTCCTGACCCACTGGTCTGAAGTCCTGTCTCTGTTCCAGTACCATGCTGTTTTGATTACTATGGCTTTATAGTATAGTTTCAAGTTAGGTAAGGAGATTCCACCCAGCTTCTTGTTTTTCAGTATGTGTTTGGCTATCCTGGGTCTTTTGTGGTTCCAGATGAATTTTGTTAATGATTGTTCTAATTCTTTAAAGAATTGTGTCTGGATTTGGATAGGGATTGCATTAAATCTATATAGGAGTTTGGGTAGGATAGTCATTTTGATTATGTTAATTCTACCTATCCATGAGCATGGGATGTTCTTCCATTTCTTTAGATCATCTTCAATTTCTTTCTGGAGTGTTTTGAAGTTTTCCTGGTATAGGTCTTTCACTTCTCTTGTAAGGTTGATTCCTAGATACCTGATATTTTTTGATACTATCTTAAATGGAATTGTATTTTTAATCTCTCTCTCCTCAACTTCATTTTTTGTATATAGAATCGCTACTGTCTTTTGTGTATTGACTTTGTATCCAGCCACTTTGCTGTATTGGCTGATTGTTTCTAGGAGTTTTACTGTGGACTCTTTAGGGTTTTTTAATGTATATCATCATATCGTCGGCAAATAGAGATAGCTTGTGTTCCTCTTTCCCTATTTGAATTCCTTTGATTCCCTTCTCTTGTCGGATTGCTATTGCTAGGACTTCTAAGGTTATATTGAATAAGAGTGGAGAGAGTGGACAGCCTTGTCTAGTTCCTGACCTTAGTGGGAATACTTCTAGTTTCTCGCCATTAAGTGTAATGTTGGCTGTTGGCTTTTCATATATAGCTGTAACTATCTTGAGGAAAGTTCCTTCTAACCCTATTTTTCTGAGTGTCTTTAACATGAAAGGATGTTGGATTTTGTCAAATGCCTTCTCTGCATCGATTGATATGATCATGTGGTTTTTGTCTTTCGTGTTGTTGATGTGATGTATCAAATTGATTGATTTGCGTATGTTGAACCAACCTTGCATTCCTGGTATGAATCCCACTTGGTCGTGATGTATGATCTTCTTGATGAAGTGCTGAATTCGGTTTGCTAAGATTTTGTTAAGTATCTTTGCATCTATGTTCATTAGTGAGATTGGTCTGTAGTTTTTTTTTTTGGTGGTGTCTTTTCCTTCTTTGGGAATGAGTGTGATATTAGCCTCATAAAAAGAGTTGGGGAGGATTCCTGTTTTTTTATGGTTTGGAAAAGCCTATGGAAAAGTGGTAGTAAGTCTTCTTGAAATGATTGATAGAATTCACTTGTAAATCCATCTGGGCCTGGGCTTTTGTTCTTAGGGAGTTTTTTAATTACGTATTCAATTTCCTCTGAGGTGATTGGTCTGTTTAGGCTTTCTAGATCTTCCTTTTCCAGTCTTGGAAGAGGGTGTTTGTCTAAGAATCTGTCGATTTCTACTGGGTTCTCTAGCCTAGTTGAGTATAGTTGTTCATAGTATGATCTCATGATATGTTGTATTTCTTGGGGTTCTGTTGTAATCTCTCCCCTTTCATTTGTGATCCTGTTGATTTGGGTGTTTTCCCTCTTTTTTTTGGTGAGTTTTGCCAATGGTTTGTCTATCTTGTTTATTTTTTCGAAAAACCAACTCCTGGTCTCATTGATTTTTTGTATTGTTTTCTTGGTTTCGATGTTGTTTATTTCTGCTCTGGTTTTTATTATTTCTTGCCTTCTGGTTGTGGTTGGATTTCTCTGTTGCTGTTGTTCCAATTCTTTGAGGTGATCTTTTAAACTGTTGGTTTTGTTATTTTCCTGTTTCTTGACATAAGCCTCTATTGCTATGAGTTTCCCCCTAATTACTGCTTTTGCTGTGTCCCATAAATTTTGACATGTTGTCTCTTCATTGTCATTTGTCTCAAGGAATCTTTTTATTTCTTCCTTGAGTTGTTCTTTGATCCAGCTGTTGTTGAGCAGGATGTTGTTTAATCTCCAGGTACTAGTTTTCCTCCATTGCTTCTTCTTGACATCAATTTTAACCTCTGTTGCATAGTGATCTGAAAGGGTACTTCTTATGATCCTTACCTTTGTGGTCTTATATAGGTTGGCTTTGTATCCTAATACATGGTCTATTCTGGAGAAGGTTCCATGTGGGTTTGAGAAGAATGTGTATTCTGCTTTCTGGGGATGGAGGGCTCTATATAAATCTATTAGTCCTAAATCTTCTATTTTTTCATTTAGAGCTCTTATTTCTTTGTTATTTTTCTGTTTGGTGGATCTGTCCAGTGGTGATAGTGGAGTATTGAGGTCCCCTACTATTATCACATTTCCCTTCATGTGTTTCTCCAGGTTTGCCAGTAGTTGCCTCACATATTTTGCTGACTCTACATTAGGTGCATAGATATTGATCAGGGTTAGTGTTTCTTGATCTAATGTTCCCCTGATCAGTAAGTAGTGTCCCTCTTTGTCTCTGATCACTTTCTTGAGGTTTGGTCTGATATAAGAATGGCTGTCCCTGCTCTTTTTTATTTTCCATTGGCCTGAATAATTACTTTCCATCCTTTTATTCTAAGCCTGTGCTTATCCTGTAACTGTAGGTGTGTTTCTTGCAGACAGCAGAAGTCCGGTTTATTTTTCCTAACCCAGTTCTCTACTATGTGTCTTTTAAATGGAGAGTTTAGTCCGTTCACATTTAGGGAAATTATTGATAGAGAGGACTGTTGTGCAGTTGTATTGTGTGCAGTGGTTGTTGTTACAATCGGGGGTTTGGATTGTGTAATTCATCTCTGAGTAAGTCGCTTAGGATCGGCTTAGTTTGCACAAATAGTTCAAGTTCGTTCATGTTTGAGAATGTTTTTAGTCTGCCCTCCCATATGAATGATAGTTTTGCTGGGTATTGGACCCTGGGTTGGAAGTGTCTTTCATTCAGTCGTGTAAATATGTCATTCCACTGTCTTCTTGCTTGAATTATTTCAAATGGAAGATCCGGTTTGATTCTTATGTCCTTTCCTTTGTACTTGAGGTTTTTTTTCTCCCTTATTGCCTTTAGGAGTTCCTCTTTCTCTTTGTTTTTTGCCATTTGGATTATTATGTGTCTTGGTGTGGGTTTATTAGGGTCTATTTTATTAGGGACTCTCTTGACTTCCTGGATTTGTCCTGAAGTGTCTTTCCAGAGTGTGGGGAAGTTCTCTGTTATTATCTCCCTGACTACCTGTTCTTCCCCCTTCCCTATTTCCTCCCCTTCTGGTATACCCACAATTCTTAGATTGTTTCTTTTGTCTTTGTTCATTAGATATTGGATTTTTCCTTCCAGTGCTTTGCCTTTTATTTCTTTGTTGGTTTCTTGATCATTTTTTGATTGTAGTTTTCCTTCGAGTTCTTCGATGTGCTTCTCCAACTCTGTGTTTCTGCTCATAAGACTTGCTACTTTGTCTTTTAAGTCCTTCACTTCTTTTTGTATGGAATCTCTCATGTTCTTTGACATTTCTTCTTTAATTTGGCTGATTCGTTCGTCCATGGATTTCTTATACTCGGTTGCTAGGGTTTCTTTCAATTCTTTTATTAATTCTTGCATTTTCTTCCTCATGACAGCTTTTAGGTCTTCTTCCCGTGGATCTGTGCGTTTTGGTGGACTTGGAAATTTGATAGGGTTTGTCATGGTGTCTCCAGTTATTAGCGATTTCCTTGCTTTACGCATTGTTCTTTGTATTTAATGGTGTATTTTGGAGTGCTGTGGCTTCTAATTTTGGCCTGCTTTGACCCCTTCCTGAAGGTGTTTCTAGAGGGGCCTGTTGGGTGAGTTTGTTGAGCCTAGCCCTTTCTCCTCCCCTTTGCTTCCTAGAGTTCAGCCTTCCTGCTGTGGGTCTTTTCCCTTTTCTGCTCCTTATTTCTGTCAGTGGTGCAGTTCCACTCCTGGCCACAATGGTTACTGGCGTTGTTGAGCCTAGCTCTCAATCCCCCCTCCTTTCTCTGGGAGTCAATGGATTTCCGCCCCCTCCATACCTCCCTTGAAGGAGTTCCCTCAGTCTACCCTTTCAGGCTCTGCCCTCACCCTTGGGGAGTCCCTGATCCGCTCCAGGGCCCAAGGGGGTGGATTGCTCTAGGTCACCTGAGAGTCCAGATAGCTGGCCCTATCTCCCCCGACTATTCCGGTTGCTCAACTTGCCTTTCCAGGCGCCCACCCGGGGGAAGGGACTCACTGGGGGGGGGGAGTCGGTCCTGACGACAAGGAAACAAAGTCTCACCCAAGCCGCACAGGAAACAAAGTCTCCCCCAGGCCGCACAAGGGAGCAAAATCTCACCCAAGCCGCACAGAAAACCCTGTCTCCCCCGAGCCGCACAAGGGAGCAAAACTCTCACCCAAGCCCCACAGGGAACCAAGTTTCCTCCGAGCCGCACAAGGGAGCAAAACTCTCACCCAAGCCGCACAGAAAACCCTGTCTCCCCCGAGTCGCACAAGGGAGCAAAACTCTCACCCAATCCGCACAGAAAACCCTGTCTCCCCCGTGCCGCACAAGGGAGCAAAACTCTCACCCAAGCCGCACAGGGAACCAAGTTTCCTCCGAGCCGCACAAGGGAGGGAACTCTCACCCAAGCCACACAGGAAACCTATTTTGAGAAAAATTTTGAAGTACTAAATATACATCTGTATGTGCAAAAAGGAAATAATGAAATATTTAAAATATTTGATTTATTATCCTGTATATGACTCATTGTATAGCACATACCTTGTATGCTTAAGACCATGAGTTTGATCCCTGATAACACAAACATGCACACACACACACACACACACACACACACACACAGACAAATAATGTGAAATTTAAAAAAATAAAACACAAGATAGGTGTCACTATTGGGCAATCCAGCATCAAATTTGTTTGATATTTCAAACAGCATATTGAACGGAAGAATTTTTCTTAGAATTTGTTAAGAAAACTCATGTGGCATTTTGAAGGAAAGAGAATTTCTGTGAATAGTAAATAGCTAAGCAGTATGAACTCAATAAACCAATTAAATGTAGAAAGTGGGATACCGGGCAAAAACTTTTATGCATTCAGTTTACATAGGAGAACCAGGGACAGAAACAGAGATGGAGTAATGTGCTTCTATTTAATTGGAACGGGATGCAAAAGAAAGAGGAGGCTGGTCATGACATGAATTCAATTCTAGGAGGAAGGTCCTGAGATCAGAAAGAATGACCATGTTTGAGGTCCTTTGGACAGCAAAAGAAGTGTGTGGAACAAGAATATTTGGTTATACATAAAAGAAATGAGGACTTGTCAAATGGTGAGGCCCACTAGAAAACAAAACAAAACAAGGGAAGCTGTAGATAGCTCTGAAGTTCTTCAGACATTTTCAGGGAGATTACTAGAGATACATCCAGTGTTATACAGTGAACCATGAGGTGCTGTTGATTGAACCCAAGGCCTTACATGCACTAGGCATTTGCCTTATCCCCTCAGGTATAAGAGTTAATGAAGTATATCTAATGTATCTAATATCAGCCTATCAATGTGAATAAATCTCTAATCCTCATCAGATTCTCCTCTAATATTTACTTTGAACTTTTTTTTAAATCACATATCTTTAGGATTTATGTATGAAGATTTATTTCTAATTATAGGGTATTCTATATTACTGAGACTTTTACAGTGGCATTCTGTTTTGAGAGCAGCTTGTAATTCAAAATTTCTGCTATTCCTGACAGTTCTATGATTCAGAGGTCGGATTATACCTCTAGTTATGACTGGGGCGGTGAGAAGTATTGAATGAGTGACAGATTTTTAGTCTCATTAGCTGAAGCAAAAGTAATAAATAAAGATCAAAATAATTCTGAATGCTACTAAAAATTATTAATAAGCATTACATCCTAAGTAGTGTGTTTCACTTGAACGATTTTCTCTTGTTTTGATGCTTTTTGTAATAAAGCTTTCTTGTAGATATGATAATCAGTAACTGAATAATAATTGTTTGGAAATCAGAGTAGTTACTCACAATCAGGAAATTTACTAACTCTTTCTCCTTGGTTAGGTCCCAAATTCTCTATTTTTATGCTAGAATCTAGATAAAAATGAAAGGTATCATGGTTGATGATTCTCCTATGGATTTAAAGTTTTACTTTCCCTTTACTTACTAGTTTATATTCTTGTCAAAGCAAGCAAAGTATTCTTTCTTAAAAATATAATACAGGGCTGGAGAGATAGTATAATAGTAAGTACTTTTACTTGCCTCGCATGTAGCCAACCCTAGTTTGATCCCAGCATCATACATCCCCTCTTACCAGCTCCATCAGTATGACCAGGAGTGATAGCTGAGCACAAGGCCAGACAGGGCCACAAACTAAAACCAAACAAAAACTAAAAAAGACATAGCATCATTGCTTCATCAAGTTTTCCACTGGTGAAATTCTTTTGAGTTGATTGCAGATTTTCCCAACAGAACTCTTGGTATTCAAGTTTCCTTCCTGTCAATTCCCACTAGGATTCCTTCAGGTAACCTTGTTTTAGAAAGTTTGGGCAGGAATTGTTTGGGTCCAGGCCCAAAGCATCTACTGGATGCTCAGACTAGCTTTTTCATCTGTGAACTCTGATTATGAACTCTGCCTGCTGGTCCCAAATCTCCATCCTACCAGGGACCTCATTAATTTCCGATCTTCTATTTGGGTCTGTGAATGGCAGTGGAATTTTTTGTGAAAGAGAGAAGTTTTTCCATACTGAAACTTGTGCTAGATCATTTTGGTTTAACCATGGAAGATTATGAGAGTCCAAGAATTTATCCATTTCTTCCAGGTTCTTATGTTTTATGGCATAGAGTTTCTCAAAGCAGTCTCTCAAACCATGTGATGTCTATTTATTGGCCACCCATATACACAAAGGAACTAAATCTAATCCCAGTGAAATAGCTTCACCAAGGACTTGAGAGAAATGGTCTGAACCTCTGGCAGCTGTAAGCCAGATTTCTTCCTTTTCTATTTATCTTTGTTTATCTATCTTGGAAGAAAATAAATACTATGCTTGCGTGAATGAAAGAAGTTCTTTGCTCTTTTTTTTTTTTTAATTTTTCCATGTTTCCCTTGCCATGAATGGGTTGGGGGGGAGAGTGAGAATTAAAAAATATGGTAAATGAAAGACTGATAACTATTTCTGGAGTGTGCTAATTTCATTTTAAAGTGTTTAGCTTAATAGAATTATGCATTTCATTGTTACTAATAACAATTCACAAAGGCAATTCCATCCCTTCACTTGCTTGTGTAATGAGGCAACGTCAATGTTGACCAGTATTTTAATGAGGTGATTGACAGCAAGTTGCTCTCAAATGTCTCCATGTAAAGCTTCTATGCATTTTGCATAGTTAACATCATTGGTTTCTGTACATCTACATTTATTTTCAGTATATGCAATAAGACATGCTCTGTTAGTTTGGAAATGTATTTCTAAGACACGTATTACATTCTGTAGGCAGCTTCAAGATTGCATCTAAATGAAGTATTCGCTAAAAGCCAGATGTGTGCCTTGTCGTTACATCACTTGAAAAACTGCATTATCATAAAATTGATGCAGTGCCTCCACATATCTCAGGATCATCTTGCATGTGGTTGATAAAAAAGCTACCAGACCATTAGTTTACTGTTTTTAAAGGTGAGCAATTTTCAGTGCAGTTTCTGGCCAAAAGATAAATCGATGAGTTTCAAGAAGGAAATTCATGCTTTGTATAGTTGATCACCTGGTGGAGGAGTCTTAAGTAATGGGTTTTTAATACCATAGGAGTCATCTTTATTGGTCTACCCTATTTACCTAAAAGTTCTGCACCCATAAATCACTCAAGGAAAGTCAATGCTTTCACTACGAATTCATGTATCATGTAGCACTTGGTATTAAAAATGACTCATATAGGGGGTCTGAACAATAGCACCATGAGGAAGGTATTTGCCTTGTATGTGGCCTTCCTGGCCTTGACTTTTAGCATCCCATATGGTTCTCTGAATCTTCCAGGAGTAATTTCTGCAGGCAGAGCCAGGAGTAACCCCTGAGCACTGCTGGGTGTGTTCCCAACCATGCCTCCCCCCCCAAAAAAAAGAAAGAAAAAAGACTCATATAAAACTATATAATAAGAGAGATGGGCATAGTGTCAGCTCATAGGGATTTATATTTGCCCCTAAAGTCAGTTTAAGTTTCGAAAATACCTGAGTTTCTCTGCATATTATAATAGGTGACACCAACAGAAGTATAGAGCAGAGTCAAGTGGACAAAGAAGAAAACTTCACCAGCTGCTATATGGGTTAAATTACACAAAAAGGGGGAAGCTCACTTCTTACTGCCTCATTTAGAAAGCTGTACTAGAGACAGAAAAGCAAAACAGAATGGCATTGTGAAAGAATGTGTTGATTTATCTGTAAGAGCAATTGGTAGTCTGGGATGAGGGTGACTTCTGTGATATAGAATGCTTACAACATTCTATCATCATCAGTTTATAGGAAAAAAAGTGAGTCCATAGGTTTATTTTGCTTCCTGAGATTGCATAGTTAGAAAAAGGCAGAGCAGAACCAATATCCTCAGAGGCAATATTGTCTAAACAACAGGCAATCCTGGGATATGCCTCCCCAGTGTGAGGAGAGAGGGTGGTTGTAGACTGGGCTAAAGGGGAAACTGGCCAATGGATTGTGTTTGGGATATGATTCTCAAAGCCTTTCTGAGAAAATATTTTCTGAGAAGCACTGCTTTAAAAATGGCAGAAGAAATTGTTTTTTCTTTTTTAGTATTTTTTCTATTTATTTAAACATCTTGATTACAAATATGATTGTGATTAGGTTTCAATCATGTAAAGAACACCCCCTTCACCAGTGCAACATTCCCACCACCAATGTCCCAAATCTCTCTCCATCCCACCCCACCCCCACCTGTACTCTAGACAGGCTTTCCAGTTCCCTCATTCATTCACATGATTATGGTAGTTCTCAGTGTAGTTATTTCTATAACTGCACTCACCACTCTTTGCGGTGAGCTTCATGAAGTGAGCTGGAAGTTCCAGCCCTTGTCTCATTGTCTCTGAGGATTGTTGCAAATATGACTTTTATTTTTCTTAAAACCCATAGATGAGTGAGACTATTCTGCAGGTCTCTCTCTCCCTCTGACTTATTTCACTCAGCATAATAGACTCCATGTACATCCATGTATAGGAAAATTTCATGACTTCATCTCTCCTGATGGCTGCATAATATTCCATTGTGTATATGTACCACAATTTGTTTAGCCATTCGTCTGTTTAAGGGCATCTTGGTTGTTTCCAGAGCTTGGCTATTGTGAATAGTGCTGCAATAATAAGTGTGAGGAAGGGGTTTTGTATTGTATTCTTTAAAATCACTCTTCTAGCTTTTATTTGTGCTTTCATTTTACTTATGTTTTTTTGTTTTGTTTTGTTTTTGGGTCACACCCAGTGATGCTCAGAGGTTACTCCTGGCTTTGTGCTCAGAAATCGCTCCTGGCTTAGGGGGCCATATGGGACACCGGGGGAATCAAACCATGGTCCATTCTAAGACAGTTATGTGCAAGGCAGACACCCCAATGCTGTGCCATCCCTCCAGCCTCCATTTTATTTATTTTTTAATGGCACTATGAAGACTTGTAATACTTAACAGATAATAGAAGTCTTAAGTAGAAATAGAAATAAGGATGCTATAGGGATGCTACAGTGCCAGGATCATGAGGTTTTTATCACTATCCAAGAGGGAAGAAGAGCTAGTTGAAGTTTGTTGCAGCAAGGACTGACTTTGCTTTGGCTGGATTCTGCCTCCTACCACCACAGAATATCACACCAGTTTTCAAACTTGGATGTCTGTTTTCCACTAAATCTCTTGCTTTGATGCCATAATAAAGTTATAAGTTGCAATCTCTAATGAGATTTCTCAGAAAGTCTTTATTATGATCAAAACTCTGAGTAGAGTGCATCAAATTAGTACTATACTGTGACTTTGAAGGCACTAAATTCATTTGTGATACCAGTTTATTTATTTCAAGTTGATTGATTTTGCAATTTGAGTCATTCTAGAGCACACTAAGGATGAGGACCACGAATCACGTTTACAATTCCCTTATGCCTTACATGAGCTGTGGCAGTGTGTATTGGCCAGATGCTTTCCATGGATAAAATTGTCAAGTAAATATTGTTTTTTATCTTATATCCAATATTATAAAACTTAAATTGTGACTTCTTATACCCTACAACAAAGTTAAACAAATTTTAAAGGTGAGACAAGTGACAGTGGCAGTTACAATACGTTCATAAAGAATTAAAAATAAGGACTTTCCCTTTAAGATTGAATGAATATAAATATGATCATTCTTTCCTCCAGACTGAAGGAAAACTTAATTTTATCATGAGATAAATTTTAAAATATATGGCTAATCCTCAAGTAAATTCTGGAGTAATGATGTCTCCATTTAATGCCTGTATATTTGGGTTTATTCTGGAAGATAATCAAACCTTGTGATAGCACAAGGGATAAGACACTTTCTTTGCTTTGCGGGTTCAATTCCCTGCATTGTATGATTGCCAGGAATGACTCCTGATCACAGAGTCAGGAGTTAGTTTTGTACACTGCTTGTGCTCCCAACTGAAACAAAATAAAACTCCCAAATAAAACAAAATAAAACTTTCATTCTTGCTTATGGCCAAATAATACTATTACAATATGTCTTACTCTCAGGTGCTGGGATATTAAGCTCTGCCAGTTAGATTGCAGTAACATTATAAATAAAAAAAATAGGTTATTTTATATTTTCCTGTACCATAAATTTTACAGAACACTGTTTTTATTTTTATTTCTATTCAGGGGAGGGTTGGACCATATCTAGTGGTACTCACTAGATATGAGCTTGCTCTGCACATGGGACACTCCTGGTGGTGCTCAGGGGACCATATTTGGTGCAAGGGATTGAACTGGAGTTGTCCATTTGCAAAACAAGAGATTTAAGCTCTTGAATTATCTCTCCAGTCCTGAGTTCTGTTTTCAAAAGGTAAAGAGAAACACATTAGAATTTCCAAGAGTATATTTGATTGTACATCAACTTGGAATTGGGCAGCACCAAATCTAAAGTGATTAAAGGTTTTCTGTGCATAATTGTTCTATAAAAGATGCACAAGCATAGCACAGCAATTATTTGATTGCATGTAGCTAATGTGATTATTGTACTTGGGAAAATCTCATTGACTATGATTCATGTTCTCAGATTTTTGGATTGATTGCATTGATTTTGGGTCTTGATTTTGCTGCCTATATTGGCTACCCGGAAATTAGAGCCATCTCAGTTTAGTGGACACTACATTGACTTTGCTGACTCTGTTTTTGATAATGTAGAACAATAAATTAACCTCTTCCTGGAATAGTCGTGATCTTCTAAATGAGAGATAGGTAGCTTCTAGAGTTCACACCTATCTCCTGAGGAATGGAACTTCAGGCAGTGCCTAAGGAAAGATATGGGATGCTGAGGATAAAACCCAGGTTAGGTGCATTCAAGGCAAATACCTGATCCACTGTACTATATTTTAAGTTCTCATTTATTTAATAAGAAGTGAAGAACAAATTTCTTTAGCCATTCATCAGATGAAGGGCATCTTGGTTGTTTCCAGATTCAGGCTATTGTAAATAGTGCTGCAATTAATAAATGTGTACAGAAGGCATTATTGTATTGTGTTTTTGTGTTCCTAGGGCATATACCTAGGAGTGGTATAGTTGAATCATATATACACAATGGAAAATTATACAGCCATCAGGAGAGATGAAGTTATGAAATTTTCCTATACCTAGATGGACATGGAAACTATTATGCTGAGTGAAATAAATCAGAGGGAAAGATATAGACACTGAATAGTCACTCATCTATGGGTTTTAAGATAAATAAAAGACATTTTGTAGTAACACCCAGGTGAGGCCTAGAATGACTGGCTCACGATAGGAAGCTTACCACAGAGTGGTGAGTGCAGTTAGAGAAATAACTACACTAACAACTACCATGACAGTGTTAGTGAATGAGAGAAGTATAATGCCTGTCTCAAATACAGGCACAGAGTGGGGGAGCAAGGAGATGGGGGTATTGGTGGTGGGAATATTGCACTGGTGAAAGGAAGTGTTCTTTTAATCACTGAAACCTAACTACAAACATGTTTGTAATCATGGTACTTAAATAAAGATATTATAAAAAATAATGAAGATATAGAACAGTATGGAGAATTTAGAAAAGCAAATTTCCAGACATCCCATTTCTAGACCTCCAAACAGGGAGTTCCTATGTTACCAACAGAGATATAATTAAATTTGATAATGATGACCTTGGGTCATTACAGAACAGTTAAATTACAGCATAAAATCAACAAACAATTCCTGCAGTGTACAGAAAAACAGCAAGGAAAGAAACTTATTTTGGGGACATTATTAAGAAAATGCCTTGACAATATGGAACAGAATATAAATCCAGAGTGTATAAAAGGTAAAAATCTGGGGGAAAAACATGAGTAAAGGTATCTCATATGTTGCTAGAGCTAAAAGTCTTCTATTAATAAAGCTAGATATGGTGGATGAAGAGTTAGTAAAGGGATAATGGCACTTGCCTTACATGGAACCAACCCTGCTTTGATTCCTGGTATCCCGTGTGGTCCACTCAACAACACCAGGAGTAATTCCTAATGCAGAGCCAGAGTTATCTCAGAACACTGATCCTGGAGTTTCACTAACTATAAAACCTAAATTAACTTTCAAGTGATAGTATTAATTATAGTTGATTGAGTAGTTTACTGGAAGATCTAGGTGTTTATAGTAAGATAGTTAGAAGCTAATAAATATTCATTTTTCAGTTAGTTAAAAATACTTTAGACCCACCATTAAAATTCAGTCTAGGCTCAGAGAGGTAATATAGGCAGTAAGGGACTTGTATTTAGTTCAATCCTCACCCCCAAGTCTGCTAGGCATGATTCATGAACGCAGAATTAGGAGTAAGCCCTTACATCACTGGGTGTGGCCTATGCCATCTTCTCAATTCAAAAATTTAAAATCGGGCCCGGAGAGATAGCACAGCGGCGTTTGCCTTGCAAGCAGCCGATCCAGGACCAAAGGTGGTTGGTTCGAATCCCGGTGTCCCATATGGTCCCCCGTGTCTGCCAGGAGCTATTTCTGAGCAGACAGCCAGGAGTAACCCCTGAGCATCGCCGGATGTGGCCCAAAAACCAAAAACAAAACAAAAAAAATTTTAAATCAAGTTTATCTTCTAAAAATAAGTAAAAGTTCACGCTCAATAAAAATAGATATTTAATATTTGATGAAATATGTCTTCAAATTTTCACTAGAAGGACACATCTCAGAGGCATCGCTAATGATTGGATATGGGTTAGATTATTTAGGCTTTTGGATTTATCTTTCATGAATATAAATAGCAATTCTAGGATCTTTAATTTTTTCACTGCTTTTGCTAATTATGTTCTTTTTCATTTTTTACTTCAGTAGGATTAACACCTTGTTCTTAGGTGTCATAATAAGTAATATGCTTTCATGTTTGAAATTTCTCAAGTAATAATATAACAGATTTTATATATATATTTGTTTAGCAAATATCAAATTAGTGTTTTATGCCATTCCCGGATACTGTTGATTCTTTAATGAGCAAAAAATAAATAAAAAAAAATACCAGCCTTTTTGGATTCCTAAAAGTAAAGAATGATAATTTACACTTATTTAGTTCTTATCAAGAACCAACTACTTTTCTCAGCATTTTTATTAATTCAGTAAATCCCTCACAACAGCCTGCATTATTTTTAATCCTCATTTTATAAGTGATAAAACTGAGATACATAGAGGTCAAGCAATTTTTCTAATGTCATACAGAAAATTAATATTGGGATGAAATTAAATTAAGGAATTATGGCTTCAGTTATATGTTCATAAGTATAGTATAAACTGTATATTTATATTTCTATACCACAACATTTTTATTACAAAATGTGCAAAATACATTATCAGAATACTTTTCTATTGAGAAGTAAAGAGTTAATTTTCTAATTGTAATTAAAATAAATTTCTTTTAGCTTTCTGTTCCCAAAGTCCTACATTCTTTTATAAGTCAAGACAGATTGATCAGATAGAATCACACAAGAGACTTTTTTGATATATTTTGTTTGGTCTTAAGTGAATGATTCACTATCTCATTTACCAGATTTAGAAGCTCCACTTAAGAATGACTCATCTGAGGGCTGAGCTGACCTGCGCTCACTAACTGGCATCTCATATGGTCCCCTGAACTCCTGCAGAAGTTACTTCTGAGTGCAGAGCCAGAAGTAATCCATCAACATCTCTAGGTGTAGCTACCAGTGTAAACAATACATAAAAGAATGAATTATTTACATTTCTTATGATTTTTCTATTTCTGTGGTCCAAAAAAAATCAAGAGGTCTGGAGATAAAGGACAGGAGATAAAGCACTTGCCTTGCTTGAAGCTGCCTAAGCCAAGGTACTGGTTTGATCCTTAGTCACCATGTGTGGTCTGCTGAGCACTGCTCATAGTCCTTCTTGAACACAGTGAGAAAGAGCCCTGGGTTTGTAAGTATACCATCTCTCCCTATAGAAAGATGGAAAAAAAATCAATGGAAGCTATGAATAAAATTGTGAAATAGGTGATTTATGGTCATTGTGCCTCTTTTATGAGAATCTAGATGACACCATGAAAACTGTTATTAATAATATTGTAAACCAAAAATATTAAAAAAACAACTTAAAAAACTTATTCACAAGTTTCTTAGTGAGAATCAGGTGGTCTGGTCCATCATAGGAAGCTTGTCACATGAGAGTTGAGTACAATTAGAGTAGAGAAGGGACCACGATGACAATAATAGTTGGAAATGACAACTCTGCACAAAAACTGTATGGTGAAAGGAGAAAAATGACATGCATGATATCCTTTCATTAACAGTACTGCAAATCACAGTGCCCTAAAGGAACAGAGAGACAGAGACAGAGAGGGAAAGAGATGGATGTTGGACATTATGCCTGAAACTCAATCAACAACATTATAACTGTGTCTCATGGTGATATAAATTTTAAAGAAATACCAGCTGATAAACAAAGACTCCTTATCTCTCACTCATAATGTTAGTTTGCCATTTTGCTCTGTCCATCTGTAGTTCAAAAATGGGATGACTTGATGCCAGAGATATAGGAAAGCAGGTAGGGCCTTGCCTTGCATATAGCCAGTGTGGATTCCACCCCTGGTGTCCCATAGGATCTGCTGAGCATTGACAGGAATCAATCCTGGGTACAAAACCAGGAGTAACACCTGAGCATTGCTGAGTATGGCCCAAAACCGAAAAATAAAAAAGGGGTTTACTGGGGAAAGAGAGATCGCTCAAGTGGTAGAGCATGTGAGTTCAGAGTAAGGTCCTAGATGCTCTTACCAACACACATATAAATGTATATGCGCACACACATCGTTGCAACCCCCATCTCAGCCATTTACAAACATCAGGTTTATAAATGACATGTTCGTATCTGTTCTGTCTGTTCTTCTGAAACAAGCTATCTTCTAGTAGACAACTGATTTTGGTTCTCTAAATTTGCTTTATTTGTTAGAAGATAAAAGCAGTGTTCTTAACTGATGGTAGTGTTATGCTTTTATTTAATGTCATTTTTTCTGGGAGATTGCCTTTGGCTGTTTTAAATATTATATATTTTATGCATAATATATAATATATATTATTAAATATGTAATGTAAAATATTAGACGATTTAGTTATAGTAGTTGTAGTTTATAGTACTGATACGCAAAATTACTACGCACTTTACAACCAAACTTTTTGTATTTGTCCATTAATGTTCTATGTTCCCTCTGTTTTAACACCCCCTCCCCCCACTCTTTGTTGAGTTTCTGAATCCAAGACCAAGAGTTTGTCATTGCTCTATAGTGTCTAGTTCCTTGCCTTGTCTTTCTGTATTCCACATATGAGTGGGATCATCTTGGGTCTGGTTCCGAAAACAATGTAGATTTCAGAGACTATTTTGGTTAACACAGTAATTGAACATCTTACTTTTGAATGAATTCCTCCAGTGTTAATATCCATAGTGAAATCCCTAAGGATTTATGCTAAGGGTTTGTGGAGATCATGGTCCATATTGGGTGGAATAAATAAATATTAAACTTAAAAAATGCCAGTGTTTTGTTGACTCAAGTCACCAGGAAAAGTATGTGTTACTTCTTTAAAGTCACTATAAAGGGGATGGAGATATTTTAGAGAGGTCAGGGCTATTTTCTTGCATGTGTCTGATCTCTGGTATCTTGTAAGGTTCCACGAATCTGTCAAGAGTCATTCTTGAGAACATATCCAGGAGTAATCCCTGAGAACTACCAGGGATGGCCCCAAACCAAATATAAATAAATAAATTTTTGAAATTAAATATATTTTTGGGTAATAGGTATGGCAACATAAACAAATAAAACATGTTTTTGGTATTAAAAGAAATTTCAAAACTGCGTCCCTTTAGCTTTTGATATACCACAGAAAATGTTCTTTACTATGGGTTTATTTTCTATGTAGTAGTGTACTTGTATGTTATTTTGAAATAGGTAAAATAATAATTTTATTAAAGTGAGTTTATTCATTCTATTCTTCAACCTCTACTTGTTTACTTTTTAGTGGTTTTGCAAATCTTAATGTTTTATTGTGATAGTACAGTGGGTAGGGAGTTGGCTGTCACCCAGCCAAACTAACTATCCTATATGTTCTTCTGAGTCCATCACAAGTGATTACTGAGTGTGAAGCCAGGAGTAAACTCTGAGCACCATAGGGTATGGTGCTCAAAAAGTCAACCAAACCAGCAAACTGCTAAGGAAGTTGTCAAAAGAGATTATACCGCAGGTGAGTCACTTGCCTGCATGCAGCAGACTAGAGTTTATCCCTTTCATTGCATATGGTTTCCCAGTTATCACCAGGAGTCATGCTTATTCACAGACTCAAGAGTAGGACCTGAGCACAGCTGGCGCTAAAATGAAACTAAAAAAGTAAAATAGCACCTATACACTTGCAATCTGAAATAGCATCAAACATCGAAGGTAGTAGCATCTACATCTTATTTTTTTGTTATTATCCCCTAAGGAAAAATCAGCAAGAATGACTTAGATGCTCCAAAGGACCTCTAGTCACACTAAATATTGCCTGCCTCAACTGAAAAATCATGACAGGGCCAACAGCGGACACTCACATAGGTCAGTCACTCATGCATGACAGTGGACCTTTATGATGTTTTGTTGCCAAGTTAATATCTCAGAAATTTTGAATAATCACCAGTGCTCAGCCCTGGTTATGACTGAGAGTTATTTTTCCTTCTTGCACAAAGGTTTCTTGCACATTGGAAATACCAGTTATTAGTCACATATATGTGTTTGCTTTATGTCCTATTTTAGATAGGGTATGAGTCCATTTATATGATCAGAGCAATGGAAGAGGTTGGGTGAAAGAATAGGAAGAATGAATTCAGTTTTATAATGTTTAACTTGAAGTGATTTTGTCATTATAAGTCAAGATATGTAGCATGCAGTTGGACAAGAATTGAGAACCTCGTGAAGAAGATGACTTGGTCTCAATAAGTTAGTTACAGAAAACAAAATGTGACAGAAGAAGAGCTATGTGGGAATTATGTTAAAGAATAAATAAAGTAGTAAGGTTGTACCTCAAAAGGCAGAACATTGTGCTATGATGGAATGGTGTCACTGATTTAATCATTAAAACATTGGTAAAAGTGTTTGTATTTTAAACAACTATAGAGTGAAATTATGAAATACCTTAGACATAGAAATTATACAAACATAATGGAAATTTACTACTATATTTTAAAATTTAGAATATTTTGAAGTATATGATCAAATAAGAATAATTTCTTGGAAAGGGAATATTTGATATTTCAAGTCCATTGCCTTAACCATTGAGCCATAATAGCTGTTATATCTGAATTGTCAAAGCATAGTACTTTATATTTGATAATGAGAATATTTATTTACAGAACAGGATTATCTCCAGTAGATGTGCTAATTCAAGTAGCATTCAAGTAGCATCCAAACAGAAACCATACTCAAGCTGTGCAATTTCAGATGTTTACCCAAATCTCTTTATCATTATACTGCTCTTTAAGTTCTTGACTTGGGAGACCTGCCACTTTTTCCTCCCTCCTCTACTTCTACTGAATTTCAGGGTCACCCTCACTAGATCACAGCTGGAAAACAGTTTCTGTTTCTGCTCTCTCATATTAGAAGTGCATGACCCCAAATCATTTTTATTGTTGTAGTGTCTACCTGTTCTTCACAACTAGAAGCAGAGAATAGTCGAAGCAGTGCAAATGCACCTTAGTTGATCTCTTCCCACTATTAGAGACATTTTTGCCAGAAGAAATATTCTATTGATTGACAATGCTATCTTTTTATTTTCCAAGGTGCTTGAGAGATATGCAGTTATTCCTTTTTTATCTTGCACTGGCATAGTTTGGCCTAAATAATCTTACAGTACAGTTAAAAAAATCATACCACCAGTTTATGACAAAGGATTTTATTTGAAGCCTTTCAAGTAGTGCTGAGAATGTCTGGTGATCACTCTCAGGGATACTCTGCCCAATAGACCATAAAGTTCAACTCCTTTAGAGCTTTAGAAACCCTCCTAGTCACATAGTTTTGAGGACTCAGTGGGTACTGAATCAGTGGCCATGGCATATGCAGTACTGTGATATTTTCCTGGCCCTATTTTTTAATTTTCTTATACGAATTTGTACAATGATTAAAATACAAATTACATGCCATCTATTTTTAAACATTCTGTACAATGGTAGGTAGAAAAAAGGAAAGCCACTATATCACAATCTATGGAAGATATCTAAACACTTAAATGTTACCAAAATAATAATTTGGATTTGTTTTTATCTCATCTTTTCAATTCTTGAGTTTGCTTTTGAGTAATGAAGTGTATAATATAGGTTAGCAATAGCTGTGTTCCAGATTGATAATCAAAAACATGCAGTATTTTTTTAGAAATATGGAAATTTAAAAACTGTAGGAATAGAGCAATAGCATAGTGGATGAGGTACTTACCTTACATGTGGCCTATCTGGTTTCAATTCCAGGCTTTCCATATAGTCCCCCAAACCTGCCAGGAGTTATTCCTGATTACAAACCTAGAAATAACCCCTGAGCATTACTGGGTATGGCCAAAAAAAAAAAAACAAACAAAAAGAAGTAATTATTCTAAAAATTATATTCTATTGTAAGGAGTTACGTAATAACCTTCACCTATATTTGTAGTATCAAAGTAAATAAGTACTAGATACAAATATAATTACTTTTAGTTCACAATGTTTTATGAAACTATAAGAAGCATAGTAAATTATTAGTCAAGAAAAATGTTTTCTGGCTTTTCAATAATTCTACCTATGTCAGTATAAAATAATCTTAAGAAAATCATTATATGTTTATAATTATAAGAAAATAATTGATCATATATTATAGGAAATCAGAAAATAATCTTAATCAGTTTTGAAAATCTTACCTTTAATAAAAGACTATAATTATAATCATCATTTAATACACATATAATGATGAAATAACAAAACAGAACAGTTTGAGAAACTGTATTTTATTTCTTAATTTTAAGGGGGACACAACATATGTTTAGCAATTGACAAAGAACAACTTGTAAAGCATGACATGATGAAATCATAAAATTATAGGACATGGGAGGTTATTGAGCCACACCAGACTTTGCTTAGAATTCTATGCTCAAGGATCATTCTGGGTGGATCTTGGAGAGTCATATATGATTCTGGGGATTAAGCTTAGTTTGGTCTCATGCAAAACATGCAACTTACCCATTGTTCTATCTCTCTTACCCAAAGAGAGATGTTAAAAGATATTGTTACTTGAGTATGACTTTTTTTTCAGAAAATAAAATGCATAACTATAAAAGGTAACAAAATTTTAATAAATTAATCATGCACTTGAAATTTTACTGAGCAATTTTATTCCCAGGTAATTACTTATTACAACAAAATGAACATTCATGAAACACCTGTATGATGAAGCTTATAACAACTTTGTTAATAATTCTGAAAAATTAGAAACAATGCGAATTTCTGTAGTTGATAAATGAATAAATGAAAGCTATTCAACTAGATGGAGCACTAATAGTGGTTAGTGGTCAAAAAATAAGGCATTGTTGATATTGGCAACGCCTTGGATGAACCTAAATATTTTTTGTTAAGTGAAAGAAACTAAACTGAAGCAGTTGCATATTGTTTGATATTACTGCTGTTTGACATTCCGAAAAAGATCTAAATAGTACTGTTGAAGCTTTTTAGGGCTTCAGGGGTAAGATAATGTCTGAATAAAAGAGAACAGAAGGAAAATGTTAGGGTAATACCATTGTTCTCTAACATTCGGTGGCAGGTTTATAATATAGCACACTTATTGATGTACTTAGAATAAATATTATGAATGTGGACTTCAACATAGGCATACCCATTTGGGGGGTGATTTAAAGCCCATCCACCCTCAAGGTTGACTCCTGAGTCTATTCTCAGAAATCACTGCTAGAAGTGTTCGGGGGCCATATTTGAAGATGGTTCAAACTAGGGCTGACCATATGGAAATTAAGATTCTTACTATCTATCTTGTTTCTCCAGCTCATGCAAATACTTAAAAACTTACTCAATGTGTCAGGGGATTCTGGAATAGAGTAACAAATCAAACATTTTAATAAATATATGATTTCATCTATGAATTATAAATGAAGAAAAGTAGTTTGCCTGAATGACTTTAGAAAATACAACTTTTGACGAAAATGATAAAGCCAGCAGGATAAAAAAAAACAGGGCAGTAATCTTGTATTCTAGTTGGCAAATTTAGTTTTTCCACAAAAATAAACTGTTAGCAGATTTGAATTTTCAATTTGTAACTGAATTGCAGGTGGTGGGACATGTTTATTACTGTCAGATAATGATTGCAAACAAATAAGGTCGATATGTCCTTTGGATAATCAAAGTCATTTCTTGGGAATAAATGCCCATGAGTGAGACTGTTGGAGGCTACAGTAGGTTTAGTTTTAATTTTTTGATAAGATACAATATTGTTTATATTAGCTGAATCAGCTTGCATTGTTTCTTCTTGAAAGTAGGCTAGAATCCCTTGTTGAATGCCGTGGACAATTTTGCTTCAAATATATTCATTCTATATGGCCTGAACTTTTAACAGATACAATTAGCTTCTTTCCATGCTAAGAACTATAGTTATCAATATTATATTTAAAATCTTGGTTCCTAATGCCATTTTCTCAGTTGGACAACTTACATGCCTATGGAGAAGAAAAATTTGCTTCTAAATGAGAAAAGTGAATTTGGTTATTCATGCAGAAGTAAGCTAAATGAAAATCATTTATTGCCCAGTGGAAGTACAGATAGAATTTGTATAATTTGTCACAGCAACCAAAATATTTAAAATATGCTATACATTGTTAAAGGTCTTCTTAGAACTTTATATAATTATATATTTCTTGTCATTTTAGCTACAATTGATTGTCAGTAATTTTTATTGTTTATTTGGAGTTCAAACTCAATGGAGTAATTATAAATTAAAAGTGTAAAATCACTAGATGGCTTTAAAATATCTCAGGGCCTAATGAAATGTAGTTAAACTTATTTAAAAAAGTAGAAGATGAAAAAGGAGGATAAGCTGCTGGTCACCAAGTATGAACTCACCATTTTGTTTTTGGTTTTTGGGCCACACCTGTTTGACACTCAGGAGTTACTCCTGGCTATGCGCTCAGAAATCGACCCTGGCTTGGGGGGACCATATGAGACGCCAGGGGATTGAACCGCCGTCCGTCCTACGCTAGTGCTTGCAAGGCAGACACCTTAGCTCTAGCGCCACCTTCCCGGCCCCAAAGTCACCTTTTTTTTTAAAAAAAAAAAACTTGAGGAATCAAATTTGCACATTAATTCTACCACTATACATATAAAGAGTAGAACCATGGCTCATGTGATCTTGGATGGGTTAAGAAAAGCTTTGTTATAGCACTAACAAAACAATTTTTTTTATTGTTTTTGGTTTTGGGGCCACACCCTGTGATGCTGAGGGGTTACTCCTAGCTCAAATAGTTCCTGGCTTGGGGGTCCATATGGGATGTCAGGGATTGAACTTTGATTTATTCTGGGTCAGCAGTGTGCAAGGCAAATGCCCTACTATTTCACTATCTCTCTGGCCCCCAAAAGAGTACTCCTGTAGAAATACTATGCGTATTTTATTTTGAGTTTTATTTTGGGTTGTGGCCACACTCAGCAGTTCTTGGGGGTTTACTCCTTGCTCTGTGTTCAATGTCACAATGCTTGGGGGCCCTTGTGAAGTATGGAGATCGAACCCAAATCAGCTGTGCACAAGGAAAGTGCCTTACCCACTAAACTATCTCTCTGGCCTGCATCTTTGGTATTTTGCTGAGTAGTGTAATGTTGAATGTTCACTTGAATTTTATAGAAATACAAGAGTAGAATTCATGTAGCGTATATGCCTGAATGGTCATGGTACTTTTTACTCTACTAGCTGGCTTTGATGGCTTTTATGGTCAGTCATAATAATGGTAAAAATGTTTGCAAGTGCTTTTAACTTCTGAGTTCTTTCCCTGGCCTTAAGTAATCTTGCCTCACTACCAGTTTTTAAAGCAAATGATTTTTTGTTAATGAATTATATTACAGATGTCTAAGATAATGCATATCGTATCTCTTTCCTGCAGAAACAACACTGCTTCATTGGTTCTTATTGTCCTTCAATTATATTCCTTATACTTGCACATTTGGGAATTTCTCCCTCCCATCATTTATTATTTAATCATGTTCACTCACCTTCTCTACTTCAGTCTCCCACACATTGGAATACTTAATATTGTACCTTTTTCTCCATCATCTGTATTTGTACTTTGCCACAATGATTTTGGTTCCACTAGAGACCACTTGAAAGTACTAAAATGTGAAATTAAAATGGAAACTCCTACCAGTGAAATGCAAGTTTTATAAATAATCTTGAGTTGGTTTCTCCGCTTCTGACAATGAAACAGTCATTTCTCAATGATCTCTGCTTCATTCATTGTGTTCACGTGGCGTAGCTCGGCAAAATGATCACTGTAGCTTTGACTGTATTCAGTGAGGCAGCCATGACATTAGTAATTCTAGCATTTTATCTCATTATTTTATCCTGCTTCCTGCTGTTCAACTAAGAACAATTAACATACAAATCAGCTGTCATAGCTTCTCTTGAATTTTATAGTCAGGCGTATTCTGAATCTATCAACATATATGTTTCAAAGCATCTAATTCAAGAAAAAAAAGCACCATAGTGATAAATCTGAACAGTTAATGAAAATGATTTAAAGTATTATTTCAGTTTTTTTCTGAAGTAAAAGCCACACACTCTTATTAGCAACCTTATTGTCTTCCTCCCCCCCCCAACATTTCATTAGATTCAGGTGCAAAGGGGAAAGAGAGTAAAAATGAAATCACTGTAATACTATTTCTCTTAAGTCTACAATATATTCAAGTGTCTAACACAAAATAACCCCAAGGCTCTCTGTCTTGAAAGAGAATCTAATGTATTATGAATGAGTAATGAGTAATTGGCAATCTCTTGGGTAATAATCATAGCAAAGAATAACAGCTTTTTTTTTTATAGGAAAGTGGTCCTTTTTATAATGCATCAATTTTGATATGACTATTTTTATATTCTAAAGAAGACTCTTTAGACTAGGATGAGTGCTCCTTAGTGGTGTTCAGGAAACTTGGTGGTCCTCCGGCCTATTCTAGGACAACTTTTGGCCCTGAGCCCTGCAAGTTAGTGCTAGGGTATGATGTGCTGGTGCTTAGGCCCTGCAGTGTTGATTACTTGGGTCACCCAACTGATATATGGGAAACCTCCAAGACTTTAACAGGCTGCCCACAAGCTGAAAATCACTTTTTTTTTCTTCTTTCTCTTTCTCCCTTTCTTTCTCTTTCTTCTTTCTATTTCTTCTTTTTCTTTTTCTTTCTTTCATCTTTTTCTTTTTCTTTCTTTCTTTCTTTCTTTCTTTCTTCTTTCTTTTCTTTCTTTCTTCCTTTTCTATCTTTCTTTCTCTCTCTTTTCTTTTTGTCTTTCTTTCCTTCTCTTTCTTTCTTTCTTTCTTTCTTTCTTACTTTCTTTCTTTGTTTCTTTTATCTCTCTTACTTTCTTTTTTGTTCTTTCTTTCTTTCTTTCTTTCTTTCTTTCTGTTTCTTTCTTTCTTTCTTTTCTTTCTTTCTTTCTTTCTTTCTTTCATTCTTCTTTCTTTCTTTCTTTCTTTCTTTCTTTCCTTTCTTTCTTTCTTTCTTTCTTTCTTTCTTTCTTTCTTTCTTTCTTTCTATCTCTCTCTCTCTCTTTCTTTCTTTCTTTCTTCTTTCTTTCTTTCTTTCTCTTTCTTTCTTTCTTTCTTTCTTTCTTTCTTTCTTTCTTTCTTTCTTTCTTTCTTTCTTTCGAAGCACCATGACTTACAAAACTGTTATTGGTATGGTCTTGTGGGTACAACATTCCAACAAGTTCAACCAGAGTGTCATTTCCCTCTACCATCATTGCCTTACTTCTCTCCTATTCAACAACAATATTCCCCCATACTCACTCCTAAGTTTAATTCTGTAGATAAATTTTCAATTTCTTTTCTCTTTGGGCACTTTTTATTTTCTTACTCTTTCTCCTTGTAACC